>NW_006436288.1:10678082-10686423 GCF_000325575.1 Pteropus alecto
GATAATATGTGTCGAGCAATAGTGTCTGCCTTTAGTGAGTGTTTCATAATTAGTCATTACTACAAGGTCTTGGAGAGCTAAACATCTAGGAATTACTTAATTGAAGATCTCTAGAACTGTATGGGGAAATGTTTGGATAACTAGTATATAAAAAAAGTCTGTTATTTTATAATTTTCCACAGGCTTTTATTATATTTTAACAGTGGCTCAAACATCTTAGTAATAGATAGAACCTCAATAATACAAGTTTGAATTCTAAGAATTTAGATATGATTATAGATTCTTTGCTCACTTCCTAAGTCTTTCCTTGCATTCACGGGAATCTACCTATGGCCTTTATCACTTGTTAAAATACCAAAAGGTTATAGTGAAATCTGTATATACCAGAAAGGTATTCTGTATCATGTGGGAGATAGAGAGAGAGAAAAGGAGGGAAGAATTTAGGGAGGAAAAGAGAGATAGAGAAAGAGAGAAATGAACAGTCATAGGAACTATGAAGCAAAAACATTTAGAATTATTTTAGGTGACAAACTGTCCTTACTCTCAAAGCTTCTAGAGATCTATAAAACTTTAAGTTCATTATTAATAAAGTAAAACTATGAAACATTGGGGATGGGGAGAAATAAGGGGGAAAGAAGTAAAAATGGAATATCCAAAGGAGTTAGAAACACTGCATAAATTCTCCCAAATAATTGCCAAATTTCTTCTTGACTGGGCTTTATACAACTGTTCTCATTATCTCAGGTATCAGTAAATTCAGCGTACATAACAAGGATTGAAGGCAGTCTAAATAAACTCAGACGTTCTGAATCTAATTTAAAGTTCTCTCATTTGGTAAGTAAACATAAAATGTATTCTTAGATTTTGTCTTCTGTTTTTGCATATCCCAATAATAACAAATACTTAGCTTTATTTCTTTGGAGCTATTAGAATGGAGAATAAAAGTTCATCGATTTTTTTTCCAATGAAAGAAAAAAGTACCAAGAATATGTGATCAAATTATTGGTATAGAATTGAGACAAATAGCCATCTTAATGATCCTTCAAAATTCAGCTCAAATACCACCTCCTCCTTGAAGCCCTCCCCAGTTAATAACAACCTGAGAGAAAGAATCCTCTTCTGGCTCCCTATGATACTGTCTTCAATCATCATTATGGCATTTGAAAAAAAAATTGCTTTATGTTGTGGTTATTCAATACTGGTCTTATCTCCATTACTAAATAACTACTACATTGATTTCACAATTATTTATTAAACATCTACTATGTACCAGAAATTCTCTGAGGTGTTGAACATACAAGGATTAAAAAGACAGAGTCTGTTCCTTATCTTGTGGCATTTACAATACTGAGAGCAAAGGTGTCAAATGCCTTTATGTCTCCCATAGAGACTAGCCAAGTGTCATACTACAAATTCTCAAATAAAGTTTGATTTTTTGAGATAATAATAAAATACAGCTTAATATCTGGCATCTCTTCATACTGTATCCCAGCACATATTTGTTGAGTAAATTAAATATTTATTGAGTGAATCAATGATTCAGTCTGCAGCATGCTCCAGTACAAACCACATCACCAGAAACATCACATGGATTTGATTTATGGTGTGAACACGTTTTCAATTTTAAGATTAAATTTTTTCTGAATAACCTGATCATTCAACTTATTCTTAATTAAAGGTTGGAGATCTGTGGGTGTTTGTTAGTATAAACTATAAAATAGCTATTGTTAACCGATTATTGATTTGAATTTTGAAAGAGCTAATCCACCTACTTCAAAGATATTCAATAAAAAAAAAACAATCACTTGATTTAATCACATGCGCATATACACACACACACACACACACTCACAAACTAATGCCACAATCACTTGATTTAATCACATGTGCATATACACACACACACACACACACACACACACACACTCACAAACTAATGCCTATAGAAACTAATTCAGACAATAAAAGTATCATAGTGAGTACTAAGATCACTAAAATGGACAAGTCAGCCATGCTAACGTATATACTTCTTACACATGTAAACAGACTTCTAAAATTAAACAGACTATATATATGCCGCATAAGTTAAATCAATCATTCATAATTGCTCAGCATTGCTGACCAGACAAACACTTTCCATAATACATTTTAAAAGACCAATAATAACCAGGAACAAATTTTTTTTATAGTAAATGTATGACCATCTATTTAAGTAACATGCAATTTCCTAGTTTGTGGTTTTCCTCCACTGACCATGACCAGGAAAATGCTTTATTTATGCTTTTTAAAATAAATATTGTTGATTAACAGTAATAAGAAATTGAAGAATCCTTAAAAACATTATTTTCATTGTAGTTAACTTTCCTGAATATAAAAGTAATAGATGTCTAATTAATGAAACATATATAGAATCTGAAAAATATGTGCAGTGTAAAAATTAAAATCACCCATCTATTCATCATGCAATGTCAACACTATTAACATGGTGTTCTATTTTCTTTCACTATTTTCCATGTGTCTTATGTTATATATTTTTAATTAGAATTATGGTTTCTTAAAGTCATATATTGAAAACTTTCCTACCTAAATCTGTAACCAGAAAGATAACCATAAAAAAAGGTATCGACACATTTGAAAGGCACAGTTTTATACATTAAATAAATGAATAAATAAGTAAATGATCATTAAAGTTTCACTACAATAATTATAATTTAGTGTGAGTATCCATCGCCGAATCTGATGTAAAAAAAAAAAGGAAAATTTATTCTTATGTTATTATGCTCTAAATTTGCCATAAAAGTCCACTGTTATTTCTTCCTCTATATTTATATTTGAAGCCACATCCTGTGCCTAAAATTTAAATTTTAAAGTTTGCATCTATAATATTGTCTATTATCTGTAATAGTTATCCACGTACTATCTGTACAAGAACAGTTCCTAAGGGAAAATGAGATTATTGAAACCTCTACCTATTAAAAAAAAGTTTCTGTTAAATTTAGAATGAGACCAAGCAGTTGTCTCTGAACTCTACTCAACCGAAGACAAGCATCAGAGGCACTGAGGAGGTATGGTTGTTTACCTGAGTTCTCCAACAGAGGGTCTAGAAGCTGCAGTGTTATTTATGGAATGACTTCTAAGTTTAAAAAACAGTCAACCTTTCAGTTTAAAACAGACTTTATGTTCACCACTTCAGAAACTGTCTTTGTACTTAAATTAAGCTGACTTCAAGTTCCATAACATGATGCTACTAACCCTTAGACTTTTCAAACAACTCAATATTCTCCACTAAACATATATGCAAATGTCCAATGGATTTTTAGATATTTTTATTATAATAACATATGTCTTAGTCAAAACAAAGCTAAGTTCATATACCTAGTTATAGCCAGAAATTATGGTTGTTACTTGGAAGGGTTCTATTTGAAAGATATAGATAACTAACGAATTATGTAAAAACAAAAGCTGACAATAAACATTCTTTGCTTCATCTATGACTCTTTATTGATCAAACTGTCCTATTAAGAGAAAGACTTTTAAAACTATAATAAGAACAGCATAATTAAGTAAAAAGAAAAGGTAATAATAAATCCACAAACATTTAGTTATCAAAAAGTTTAAGCAGAAAAAAAGATCAGGAAGGGAAATTCAAGGGATAATAATTCGCAACAATAAAATGTAAGCATTTACACACTTTTGTTCATCTGAAGAATTAAATCAGAATTATAAACCATGTGACCCAACCCCCATCACCATACCTGATGTCCCTCATGGAACATGGTGTTAAGACACTATAGTCGTGAGCCACTTAACGACAAGGATACAGTTAGAATTGTGCAGTTAAGCGATTCTGTCATCGTATGAGCATCATAGAGTGTACTTACACAAACCTAGATGGAATAGCCTACTACTGTACAGTAGGTTTGTTCACACCAGCAGCACCACAAACATGAGTAATGTGGTGCGCTGAGTTGTTACCATGGTTAAGAAGTCACTAGGTGATAGGGATTTCAGCTCCATTATAATCTTCTGGGACCACCATCATATATGCAGTCAGTCATTGAATGAAGCCTCATTGTGCCTCATGTGACTATTACGAAGTTTGCAGTCACTGCATCAATACGCGATTGCCTGACAGTTTTCTGAGACCTTAACTAGAGAGTGTTGATCCTTGGTAGATCCTGAAAAGAAACCTCAAGCCAAAGGCAGCAATCACTTAAACATACATAGACAGACACACATACATGCAAATACATATATGCACACTTGTCATTTATCAACCTCTCAAACACACAGAGAATAGACAATGAAGCGCACACTTGTCAACCTCTCAAACACACAGAGAATAGACAATGAAGGAATTATATACCTTTTACTTATTCTACTATCCCACTCATCTTGGAAATTCTGCTCACTCCCACTGCGTAGTACCTGACCAGTGATCAAGCTGATATACTCAGAAATATGAAATATCAGATGTGGCAAGGGGCAGGGAAATAAATCTTAGTATAAAGAAAATGGAGGTAGTGGGAAGGGACAATTAACACTGCATATGAAATTATAAGGTATATTCCAAAACTTCCTCCTTACCTTATAAAAGAAAAATGAAAAGTATAACCCAAAAATGTACCAGTAGCAAATAAATCATTTATTTAAAACATATCACCATCTTCATTCAATAAGATTTAAAGCAGTTTTTCTTAAGTGACTATAACTATGCCTTAAATACATATTTAGATGAAAAATTAAGTTAGAAAATATAAAGCAGACCCCTTTTGTACTTACACAAACTCTACTGCAGTTAGCAACAATTCAAGATTCAGAAACATCAGGGAAATACTCGTTAAAGAATAACTGAAGGAAAAAGGGGAAATGCAAATCTTTGAAACTGGGGCATTCTAATTTCTCATAGACTGAAAAATCAAACTTAAAAGCTAGGTCACAGAACCTAAGAAAATCCTGCCACATTTAGTTTAAGGCCTCTAAAATAGGCCTGCTAAACTCTAATATAGTGAACCCAGTATTTTTCCAGCTGAAAAATGTGTTACCTTACTGCAAAAATTCTCTAAAGCTAAATAATAACAATGCATATCCTCCTGAACTTATTTACACATTAAATACTAAAATCAAACAATTGACTTGCACATATATATCTATTACCTTAAAATGCTGTGTAAACTCAGTTCTCATTAACTACCCTCTTAAGTTGAATTTTGAAAACCATAGTGCTCTCAAAAGTGTCAAAGAGCAAATAAGAATCAGAAAATTTAAGTCTAATTTTTGGCTTTTCTAATATTACAGTGGAACAAACTATTTTGGCTAAATAGATATAATGCTAATATCTCCAATCCAGCTCGCAATTCACTTTAAAAATCCACAAACCTTTTGAAGAAATTTAAGGACCACAAAAATAGGTATGTTTCCTAGCAACTTACTAAAAAAAAAAAAAAAATCGGGCTCATTTGTCTCTTTCATTCATTTTTATAATACCCCAGGGAGGTGGGTATAGCATATACTCTCCTTCTTAGTCTCCAGAAAGCCAAGCTGACATGAAAAGAGAATAAATGACATGAACAAGATCATATAGCTAATTAGTGCCTAGGACAGTAAGATCTCTAACTAACAGAAGAGCAAGGAAATTCAACTAGAATTATGCACTCTCTGATACTGAAAGTGTATAAATAATTACCTTACAACAATATAATGGAAAATAATAACTACCATGCTCCTTTGATTGCAAAATAAGTATCTATCAATTGCCTTCTAAGCTAATAAAGTAGGTGATGCTACTCTGCCTAGATAACATTTCATGTGGCATGGCCATGTCTCTGTGAGCTTTATAACTCCTAAAAATCTTAGGGTAATAGGTTAAAGAAAATAGGTTAAAGAAAAAGACTATCTAATCAAAGCACCGAGCTTTCCAATAGCAGCATTTCTAGAGGTCCTACCTCACCTTAGAATCAGCTGCACAGAAGTCTTGTCATATTAACCTCGACAAGACTGTTAACAGAAAAAATAATTGTTATTTTTAACAAACACATTCTAAGGAAACTCAACATTCAAAACACCAGCAAGAAATACTGAATACAAATAAGAAATATTTATGCAAACATATGTGCTATATGAAAGGTCAAGCTTATTTTTTATTGAAGTCTTAAAGATTACCGTGTGTAACCAAAGAAACTCTCACTTGGCTGGGAATCTAGAGACATAGTTACAGTTCCAACTTTGGCATTAATGTCCTCTGTTTCTTGAGTAATTCCCTTTATTTCTCTTCCCCTCAGTTTCTGTATCTCTAAAATGAGCAGGACAGACGCCACAACTGCTAAAGTTGTAGCTTCCTGACTTCCCATCTAAAGTCTTATATGTATATAGTTAACCATACATATAGCTTTACTGAATAAGACCCTACAGAAACATGACCTTTTATCTAGGTTTGACACTCTATTCCTAATCCTTTTTATTATCTTGCCTCAAGTATATAACTATTGCTCACAGTTAACACTTTATGTAAGTGCTTATTAAGTACCAGATACTTTACGTATATTAATTTACTCTTTCTCACCACAAGGCTCTGAGATAGAAACCATTATTATTCCTGTTTTCGAGATCTGAAGAAACTGAGATACAGATGGATTATGTAATTTGCCCCAGATCATAAGGTTCACAGGTGGAAAAGCCAGGATTTAACCAGGAGCTTTGGGCTCTGAAGCACCCCCTGCTTAACTACCTCATTACACACTAAGAGAGACTCTATGAAGGGGAGGGGTGAAATGAAGCAGAGTACATCTGCAAAATGCTGTTGGGGACCCAAAAACTGAACTTACACTGTGAATTCTCTCAGAAACAAATGGTAGTTCATGATTTACAAACTCACCATAAGCACTTGCCACTTTTTTCCTCCATGCTTCATTTTCACAAGTAAATAACATGGATCTTAAAGAGATTAAATCTACCTCCCTTTTTCACCCACTTGGGGAGATGCACAAATAACAGAAACAATGGAAGTTCTAGTGACATCCACGCCTTCTGTTGAGTAGGCACCACTCCGTTATCACATAGCTGGAAGTCACGGTCCAGGGACACCACATGTTAAGTCATGTACCCTAAAACCTAACAGCAGAAAACAGTGACCAGCCATGAGCAGAAACAGCAGTTCTACAGCCTGAATCCTCTGAATGAGAAGTCTATGGTGCTGTGACCATGAAGTAACAAAAAAAAAAAAAAAAAAAACCCCATGCACATCAAATATATTGCAGTGTGCATTTAAACTGCGAGGTAGTATTCTCAATCAAGACAGAGAAAATACTAATAATCAAGGCAAGCTCGGTTAACCATCTAGCACACTGTCTGTATGGATATGTGTGCATATATATGTATCCCATTCATAAATCAATTTGAACGTCAAAAGCACTACACTTGGCTGAATTCCAGGAGAGGTTTAGCATTTCAGTGGGCCAAGGCCCGGGAAGTGGAGAAAGCAGGTCTGAGTTCAAGCACCCGGGAGGCCAAGATCTCGGAGGGTCCCTGCGTTAAGGAGGCTCCTAGGCTGCCCCGACCGCGGGGTGAGTCCAGGTTTGGCAAGGCCAAAAGGAAATTACTTCAGCGAAGAGGGCATGGGGAGCTGCTCCCGTAAGGCAAAGCCACATTCTGGCTCAACACTTCGCTTGAGTTTCATGTCCAGAGCCACGAACTTCTATCGCCTTCTCTTACAAACCCGGCTCAGAGAGACATAGGCCAAGAGCGGTAGCGAGAAAAGATGGGGAGAGATGTGTTGTTTTACCTTTAAGGGAAAACAAACATTGTAATCAAAACAACCCATGGAGAAGCCAGCGAAGACTTCTTCGCCGGGCCTGTCTCAGGGTTTTTGAATCACTTCCTCCTTTTCGGATGTGTCTCTGAGTTTCTGATTATGAAGTTGCTGAGAAAGTCTTGCCTCTCGGGGCAGCTTCCTGCGAGCGATCGAGCCGAGGGCACAGCGCTGTCCGCGGGTGCAGACGCTGCCCAGCGGCCGGGCCGCGCTCGGCGAGAGCGGGAGGACGCGGCGGCGCGTGGAGGGACAGGGATGGGCTCCGCGGAGACAGAGCGCCGGCGCTGCCCAGCCCGCCCCGGCTTACCCCAGGGTGCTGATGAAGCCGTTGACCGAGCCCTCCGCGTACAGGGACACGATGTCCCCTATGTAGAGGAAGCTGGACATTTTATCAGACATGCTGCTTCATGCTCCAAAGTAGACGTCCTTCCTCTTCTCTGCGCCCTCGCCGCCCTCTCCCGGGAGCCGCCGCCGCAGGGGCTGAACGGAGCCCACGGCTGCAACGCCAAGAGCGGCGGCGGAGGGCACGGCCCG
>NW_006436288.1:10686631-10705949 GCF_000325575.1 Pteropus alecto
CGGGCCCCCCAAGAGCCGCCGCCGCCGCCGCCGCGGCAGGTTTCCTGTTCCTTTCAGAAGTTTTCTCTCCAACACCTTTGCTCCTCCTCCTCCTCCCACCTCCTCCTCGCCCCCTCCCTTCTCTGCGCCCTGCCGTAGCCGTCACCGCCACCGAGAGGGAGCTAGTGGCTGCAGAGCCCCTTGGTGCCCCCGGGGGAATTTTTGGACCAGGTGGCGGTGCCCATTGAGCGAAGGGGAGGAGAAGAGCCCGGGGCGGGAGGCCAATCAGGGAGCGGCGGCAGGGGGCGGAGCTGGGCCGGGGCGGGGCACTCGGGGCAGGCCCGGCCACCCGGGAAGCCGCGGCGGTGGCCGCTTGGACCCGTGCGCGAATGGAACACGGGGAGGCGCTGGAGGGGCGGCGGGGGCCCGGAGCCAGGGAGGTTGAGCAGTATAGCTACCCAGGAGAGGCTAGACCTGGGGTGCGACAGTCCACGCCTAGGAAAGCGAAGGATGGCTGGGCCGAGACGCTTTCTCGGAGACTGCAGGAGCCAGTGAGACAGAACTGGAGATGGGCGGGCGTAAAGGACGGGAGCGGTGGTGTGAATCAGCGATACGCCTGGAGGAACCAAAGAGGAGTCAGGGTAGAGTGGGTGGATATTTAGGGGTAGCTAATTTGGTCACTAAGGGAGAGGAAGGTGTTGAAGTAAAGGGAAAAAGTAGAAATAAAATATAAATACATAATAAAGAAAATAAGGGGCGGAAGGAGGGAAGGGAAAAGGAAAGGAGGGAGGAAGGACAGAAGGTTGGTAGGTTTCTATTTAGAGTATGTAGTTTTGGTTTTTGTCTCAAGTATGATGGCGTTAGTGAAACTTGACCTGTCAACAGATGTCCAGGTGGAGGCCATCCTCCGTGGCGGAAAACATCGCTTGACCGAGCTAGCAATTTTCGTAGCCAACGGTTGGCTGTGAACCTTCTCTTAAGCCTCCAAGGCTGCGCCTCCTGTTGTAAACTCCAAGCCCAAGTTTAACCTTCTAGCTCCCCAGAGACCACTGTCACTGCCTCACTAACAATCTTCGTTTGTTTACTTTTAAAGCTGCTGACTCTTAAAGCTCCAGCTATCATAAATGAAACTGGTGGCTGGACACGTTTCTACACCTTCTCTGTTGCTTTTGTAGCCCTCATCTTAGAATATCATTTTAGAATCATTTTGCTCTGCCTTTCCGCAAGACCCAGAGAGGGAAAGCTCTCTGAGCTGCAGTTATAACACTCCCTACCTACCCAAAGACTGTGACCTAAGCAATCCCCACAAAGCAAGGTTTGAAGAAAGGTAAAGAAATTCAAGTCGTGCAGAGGAGTGTGTGCCAAACTATGCAACTGACTAAATTTAAATTTAAATTTAAGTTTAAATTTACGGTTCAAGAATGTCTTATGGGTCAAAAATGGTTTTGGTTGAGACAATCACATAATGAAATATGAAAGATGAATAAGCTTAATATTCAAATGTTGGTGTTTAGAAAGCCTGGAGGATATTAGAGAATAGTGTTAGACACAGAGTCCAGGAAATGTGGGTGCAAAGCCTGCATGTGCTGAGATAAACTGGACCCAGTCATTGTCCTACCATGCAGCTGGCAGATCTCTCTTTACTTCTGTGTTCTCCTTTGGAAAAGATTATTTAGCAACTTAGAGATGCCTCTGATATTACACACATGATATTACTGTTGGGAGCCTCCAAGAACTTGGAAAACTGTTTAAAAGCTTGAGTTGGAACAAGATGATGACCCTGGAAATGGAGGTATCTGTTTATCAAAGAAATCCATGGATTATAGTCTATGGTTCCTCATGTTGCACAGTTCTGTGCCCTACATACAATGGATGCTCAACAATTATTGGTCAAAGTCATATTTTCTTTGTTTACTATCTGTGGACAACACATTACAAAACAAGTGGTTGATTATTTATGCTAATGGCTAATGAACAGGTACAAACTTCAACCATGTACTCAAGTCTAATGTCTTTTTTCCCCCTAACCCTATTCCCACCACCCACTGCCCACTGAGGTGTCTAATATAGTCTGAGGACTGGATCTGGTCACATTTCTGTGTTGGCATGGCAGACATGGTGAGCCAACCACCAAAGGCTCCTTCCACAGCAGCCACGCCTCCTAAAAGGGTCTTCTCAGCCTTAGGTTTTATGCTCTATCCTTCCTCTATCCTTCTATTTGCTTAGCTCAGAAACCAAATGGTACTCAAAGAGTATCCTGTGCAAAAGCCCTACTCATCTTTGCCCTAAAAATAATCTATAGGGAGAAGTAATAAGTAGAACAGAGTGTAACATTTGAAGTGTTTACTCCCAAAGGATTGGATTGACTATATTAAAAGTAAAATTCCAGTAAAGAGCTTTTGCATCGGACTTGTTTTCAGGGTAATTTATATTCAGTGTTCACTTGGTTATGCTCAGATCAATACTAGAAGTGAAAGGGTTTTCATGTTACCTGTCAACTGAGTCTTTCATGAAGAGCTTTTTAACATGTAACTGGTTTAGTAAGCAGTGTGCTTAATGATGTACAAATAAAATATGGGTTTTTAAATCACTCCCTTGCAATAATCAAATCTACATGTTCTGTTTCTTAATGACATTCTAAGGACAGCCCTTGGATTTCGTTACTTTCAATTGTTAAACACACACTCACAAACCAGTTTAAAATGTTGATCTCTCTTCTAGACAGTCTCAGATCAATGGGATGGCCATGAGGAAGGGGCGTGATCTGTTCTTTTACTTCTACCCACACATCTTCATATTTGAGCTCCTCGGGTGTTGGGATTGAGAAGTCAGATCAGGATGAAAGGGGCAAACATATCATTCTGAACTGGGTGTGTAATTTCAGTCCTCTGGACAATTGCTGCTTGTCTGGCCAACACTGACTGATTGAAGAGGGCTTCTTGTCAGGTAGATGTTAAATGGCTCTCTGGTGGGCATATGGGTGAGATTTTTATAGCTTTGAAGGACCTCTCTGTAGTATACAGTTCTTTGAAGTGGAAGAGCTGACCCTAGCCTCACTTTATTCAAACCTGCTTAGCTCTGCCACTGACAGTATACCCACAGGCAGACCTCTTGTGTGGAATTCTAGCAAGTCTGCCCTACTGTTCACCATGGGAAATTCAGGCAGGGCCTGCTTCACGGCCATGCAGCCTGTGCAGTAGCACAGGGCCACATGCTTGAGTTGATGTTTTGCTGGGATCTTGAACTTCTTGATCAATTTTTAGCAAAGGCCTGCCTTTTCATTTTGTACTGGGCCCTGCAAATTATATAACCAGTCTTGGAATCAGACATCCTTACCACACCAGAGTGGGCATATAAACTGCTCCATTGGTCTCCCCATTCCAACAATCTTTCTCTCTCTCTCCACTTCCCTTTTCCCTACTCAGACAGATCAATAAGCCTGACATACCAAGTACCAACCAAGCTATCCTCACTTAGAAAATCAAGGCCAGGTTCCTTCTCTCATGGGTACTACCACTCCTACAAATTTCCCTCCAAAGCATCCTCCATGGAGACAAGGGAAGAACATCCCTCACTACCTTGCTAGGTCAAAAGTGAACCACTCCTGCCAGTACACAATAATCTATATTCACTGTAAAGAATTCTGTTGACTAGTTTTCTAATAAATATACATTAGTCATTCATATTTCTTGCTGTGAAATTTGGGGCAAAAAAAAAAAATGTTGTGTACTTGAGGCCTCCAGGTACAGCTGGAAAAAGAATGACAGTAAAAAGGAGACTATAGAAAGAAAATCTCATAACTATCCTCAACCACTGTTGTGAGGTAGATTCTGTGGTCACTTCCCTGAAACCTGTCCACGTTTTCCTCATGTCTAACAGCCAGAATAAGGTTAATACAGCTGTAAGCATGACTCCTGACTGGTCTAAACCAGTCCTTCTCTAACCTAAGTATGTATAAGAACCACCTGGAGAGTGGTTCTTATACATAGCTCAAAAAAAAAAAAAATAAAACTAAATAAATAAATAAAACACAGCTCCCAGGGCCCATCCCCTAAGATTCTGATTTAGCAGATTTGAATTGGGGCTTACTAAGATTTCTGAAGAGGGTGGTTGTGTGTGGGCGTTGGTAGGGGGAGGTGAGGTTGAAACCTAGGCTTGTGGGAAGGCCTTGCGAAGAAAATGACTTGTTTTTTATTTTTATTTTGAAA
This sequence comes from Pteropus alecto, assembly GCF_000325575.1. Taxonomy (NCBI): domain Eukaryota; kingdom Metazoa; phylum Chordata; class Mammalia; order Chiroptera; family Pteropodidae; genus Pteropus; species Pteropus alecto. Next base: position 10,690,819 of record NW_006436288.1, read on the forward strand.
TAATCTCAAGCAGAAAAGGTACAAAAAGAGTATATATAACTCTGACCAAAATTAAGCAACTTTTTTGATTTGCCACATTTGTTTTATCATTACTTTTCTCTGCACACACACATACAAGATTTATTTTCAGAACCAGCTGAGTGTAGGTTGCATACATCATGTCCATTACATCTTAATACTTCAAGTATTCCTAAAAACAAAGATATTCTCATATATCCACAGAACAGCTATCAAGTTCAGAAAATATGACAAAGATCTAAACTTTTAATCTGCTGTCCATATTCCAATGTATCATTGTCCAAATAGTGTTCTTAATAGCATTTTTCCTTCTAGGACACATACAGCATTTAGTTCTCATATCTTTTCAATCACATTTGATCTGCACCAATTCCTTTGCCATCCTTTGTCTTTAATCACATTGACATTTTTAAAGAATACAGGCCATTTATTTATAGACTATTCTTCAATTTTTGTTTGTCTTGCATTTCTTCATAATTAGATGAGGTTAAACATTTCCAGCCAGAATACTACACAACTGACGATGTATTTTTTTCCCTAGTACCTTGACCTCAGACATACAATGTTCACCTGCCCCCTTGCTGATGACATTAGTTTTAATCACTGTCAATATGTTGTCTGGTCAACAAGAGTTTAGGAATAATCCCAAACTAGCTCTCTTTTCAACGTGTGGTCCACAAGAAACAATACCTTAACCTGGGAAAACTCCAGAAATGCAGACCAATATCAAAGCAGCAGCAAGTCTCATTTTCCTGCCAAAAATGCTGTCCAGCCCATCTCCTGACCCTTAACCTCTCTGTTTCCAAAGCTGGAGTCTGACATCAGTCTGTTTTGTTTCCCTTCCTGCAGGGGGTGAACACCAAGCTCCTCAAATGGCACCTTTGAAATTCTCACTAGACAAGATATGAGTCAATCACCACCTTTCACCACCTCACCACCCCACCACCACCACCTCCCGCCCCCCACCGCCTTCCTCAGCCCCCCCACACACACAGCCCTCTCTCATGCATTCAGGGCGGGGCGGGACTCAGAAAACAGCAGCAGCTCACTCCAAAGCACTCATCATCAAAAATCCTCTCTGATTCCCAACAGCCCACTTTTTTTCCATATCCTCAGTCTAGGAGAAGGAGTTTTGAGCATTATAGTCCTGGTTTTCAAATGTTTTCTTTCAAAATTTGCATCTTGATCTTATTTATTGTATTTTATGCCTCCCTTGAAACTCCGATTTAGCATCGATTAAAATATTCTTTCAACCTATTTAATAGAGCCATAGGCTCTTAGAGATATTTATATCACCCGTCATTAAATTGCTCATGGCCCAGTCTTGATAGCAGAGAAGAATGGGGATTTTAAAGAAAAATATATGAATATTTCAAATTTTGCCTACTTTAATTTGCAACAATTCCTTCTCAAATACAATTTCATGTGCCCAGCTAAATATCAAGACAGCATTTATCAATCACTTAAAAGGATCCCATAACTGTAGACCAAAATATTTAAGAATACAAGCATCTCATAGAACTGGTTTAAGTTACTAAGACACTAATTTACTCTCTCTAAAATACTTAACCTCTAAGGCCTTATTTTCCTTATCTGTAAAATGAGGACAATAATGGTGTCTACTTTTTATGGTCCTTATGAAGTTTAAATTAAAAAATACACTTAAAGGGCTTCGAATGGTGCCTGGTGCAAAAGTAAGTGCTCAATAAATGTTAGTTATTTTTATGATTATCATTATCTGAGAGGAAATTGATGTTGAGGGTCATGAGAAAACCAAGCATGAAAGATTTTGTAACCTGTTTAAGAAAATACACAAGTGACTAAGCTAGCACCAACCAGGTCTTCGGAGATTTCGTGTCAACAGCTCTTTTGTTTACACATCACTCTCTTTAGTAAACAGTAGTAAATGTTTGATAATTATTGAAATTTTGATCTCTTTCAAAGATATTTGAATTTTTTTAAATGTCTGTAAGAGAATAAAATCTAATCTTTAATAAGGAAATTTCAGACATAATAGGGAAAACAAATTTTGACACAGACACACACACAAAGTGGCTAAAATTCCAGCCTGGGGCTGTAGAACCACCCAAAATGTCACGTGGGAGTTCTTCCTTCCACAAGTTGACAGCTTTTATCTCTTCAAAGAGAGCAGATAAAACCCACAGAGAAAACTGCCATCTAACACCAGAGAACGCTGTCATGCTTGCGGTCCCCTAGATGGTAATGGGGACAACATGATGCAGAACTTCGACCATCCCTCGCCCCTTCCAGTGACCATAAGAAAGGCAGCTTGAAGTTAATTTTCTAAAATCCAAATGATTATGGCACGAATGATTCTGAGACCCACGGAGCCAATTGAGATTAATTATGAGCCTTTATTAGCCGGCCGGCGACTGACTCTCTACCACGCAGGGTTAGAGGAGATCAGCCCCGAGCTTCCTGGGCAGGCTGCTTATAAGGTTTCTTTTACTACATCTTTGAATGAACAGATTACAAGAAGCAGAAGTTAGTCGTTAACTCTTTGTACACAGATAAATGTATTCGGGGGAACTCCCAGCAAACAGGGCCTAATAGACAGTTTTATCATCTTTTCCTTGGAATGTTGTGCTTCTCCCTGGGACTGGCACCCGGAGATATCACCTCCCTATAACTGAGTTACTGCTCTCCCTAGGGGATGGTGCCTAGAGATACTGCCTCCCTGAAACTGGAGAATTTCCACTTTTACGAAATTAAGAGAGATTTCTCAAAGTATAGTCCAGGTTCCAAGATCCCCCAGGATTCTGGACTGCCTTTAAAGATTTATTTCAGGAATTTTTACCTGCTTTAATGGATAGAAACAAACTAAGTCCAAACTCACCAACTGGTAAATGCCCATGGGAATGAAAGATATGAGAACAATTCTTGGTAGAGGGGAAAGGGATTGGACTGTGAGAAAGGAAACTAACATACATTAATAACTTTCATGTTTGAGTTTCTGTTGCTGAGCACTCTTCATATATTATCTGACTGTCATGAAATAATTGCTATTATTAGCCCCACTTTACGGCTAAAGAAACTAAGAGAAGTTAAGGAAACTACCCTAGATCACCCAATTAATAAGCTATATGGGGAGAAAAGAGAAAAATAGCACTATAACGCAGAAAAGGGCAAAACCAGGGAGGATACACCCAGCCTCCCTCTCCGAGTTTGCCTTGGCTATTACCACTCTTTTGTGTACACGGTATGAATTGTGGTACTGTGGGTTTGCTCATGTGCATTATTTCAAGCATTTTCAAACTGATTACCCAACCAAAACATGAGTTTGTTCAAGGCAAGTCCCGTGCTTCTCTTGCATCTCCCCTCACACCCATACACAGTGCTGAAGTCCTTAGTCCAGGAAACACTCCTGAATTCTATTCATTAATACTTCCAGGCCATTCTCTGCTTGGGGCAAATGCCCTGGAGATGAGCTTGCATCCCATGGGCTATTCTGTCTTTTCAAGTCATTTGGAAGTATGTGTGCCAAGTAAATATCTAAAGAACTGAAAGGAGCAAGGTGTATGTGTTTATTTAAATGCTAGGCACATTTGTAAAGCACCAAGGGCGTAAACCTCAGATAGGGCAGAAATTTGGGCTTCCTGAAAGATGTTCTTGGAAATGTAATGTGCACTTAAACAGTCTCCAAGCAAAACACCTGGGGGGCAGGGAGGAGGAGCTGTACCAGCTACTTATACAGGTAGACACATGGCCACAGTCTTCAGGCCTGATTATTTGCAAGAACTCAATATATGAAAAGGAGAGCATCAAAAAGGAAAGCATATTATTCAAGAAATGATGTCTAGGTGATTATTTACCTATATGAAGAATATCAGGTTAGCACAGTTTTAGGCTATCACATAATATCTTAAAAATAGATTCGGGTGAACATATTATTATTCAATATTTTTAAAATAGGATTTAATATTTTACACTCAATAAATAAGGAATTTTTAGCTTAAAAATGCATATGCATTAATATAAAAACATAAAGCAAAATATCAATTAAACTTCATCTGATTTAAAATTTTTATGTCAAAACTCTACTGAACTTAATCTAAAAGAAAACAAAGAAATAGGAAAACTATTTGCAACAAATATTATAAGTAAAAGTTTGTTATATTTAAGAAATTAAAGTAATATGATAGTGAGATTATTTCTAACATATCAGAAATATTTTTTAGTCGTAATAACCAATACTGTTATCTTGTACAACCATTTTAAATGGCAATATGGACTATATCTTAAAGAAATAATCCTATCTATAAAAATACTTTGTTCAAATTATGTTTATTATAATATTAGTAATAATAAATTAGAAACAAAGTAAATATTGAACAATAGTAAATTAGTGATGTAAACTGTAGTAGCTGACATGGTAGGTAGCCTGTGATTCCTATTAGGCATATATAATAATATATAAAATGATTTATATTATAACTTTAAAATGACAAAAGTTCTATATCGAGTATAGTCACTAAATATAGGGGAAAAACAACATACTAGAAATAAAGACTTGCATTATAAAACTATGGGTAATCTTTTCTACTTTTTAATCTTTTAAAGATTACATATTTTTTAAGTGAAAAGTGAAAACACACTGCAATAAATGACATTTGCTTTTCATTGGAAAAATTCCAAAAGAGGAAATTATGAGAAAGATTTTTCAAACAAACTCTAAGTTGACATAGTAGAGTGAAGACTGAATAGTGGAAAATGGAATCATCAGATTTAGCTGTGTAGAAGACATGCTAAGAAACTATCTTTTGATTTCAATGTTTTAGTTGTTCTTTCCTAATTATGCATATTTTGAAGAAAATGTTGATCATGTTCTTTGAATTGAAATCACAAACAGAGCACATACAGCTGCATGACATTTAGTCAGTTTTCGCTGGGCTGTGTCTCCTGGTATCTTTCAGAACATCTCAGCAGACAAGGTGCTAAGTGAAAAATTCAAGAAGCCGATAGAATTTGAATCCACCCTTCCTGGCAGAAACAGATTTAAGACTGGAATGTAGTTCTCCATGACAACCTTATCAGTGTTTACGGTCTACTTATTTATGGGTACCATGTTCCAGGAAAGTGTTGGTAACTAAACCTACTACCATTTTTGCCTTAGCTATACGGGCCTCAGGCTAAGCAAGGATTTGTCCCTGTTCACCATTATAATCTCTGCTTATCTAACTGTAGCAGACATGGTATTGAATAAACCTTGCAATAAGTGACACAGAAATATTGGTAGAGAGATAAAATGCCAAACTCTTTTCAATAGTTTTTTTTCACATATATTCAAATATATGGACCTCAACTCTGCTCCCCTCAATTCTCCCAAATCAGATTGCATCTACTCTTCAGAATGTTTTAGGACTATTGTATAAGACTCTAGTACTTTTCCTACAGAAGTAGGTTTACACTAGAGAAAACTCAGTTTTTCTTCAAATATTGTACCCATCACAGCTGGCTCATACAGACTTTCATTTCCCTGAAAGTTTGGATACCTGCCTCATACATCACTTCCTATTCATATTTGTGTATAAACTAAGATAACACAACACCAGGTTTGGAAAAAGTGCTCACTTCCTTGTAGACTATTTAAAAGTCTGATTTTGCACTGTAGAATTTCTGAAAGGATGTGTAAGTGACAGTGGGTGGAACTAGTGGGTGGACAGGGAGTCGTGGTAGAAAGTTTAAGACAATTTGCTGGCAGTATCTGTTCTGTTTGCTTCTGATGACTTTTAAATAGTCTACAAGGAAGTGAGCACTTTTTCCAAACCTGGTGTTGTGTTATCTTAGTTTATACACAAATATTTGATTTTTAATTGAGTTTATTGGGGTAACATTGGTTAATACAATTACATAATTTTTGGATGTACATTATAATTTGACATCTGTAATATTCTTAGAGTTTTAATCATTCTTCTTTAGTCATTAGTATTTAATTACAGCTTAGTATATATCCAATTGTTTTTTCCTTCACAGATTTTCTTATTGTCAGCCAGAATGTATTCTTGGACCAAAGACAGGGATATGGAAAAAGAGAGAGAGATCTCATGTTTTCTACTCTCACCCCTGCTGCAACACAACCCACCAATCCAAGTAGCGTCACCCACCAGGCACCATTCACATTTATTTCTGATTTACCTTTTGTTCTTTTCCAAAAGCCCTGTTAAAGTGTGTTGCATTAGATGCTTTCATGTTGTTCCACTTCTAAATATCTACCCATTTCTTCCACTAAATTGGTGAAAGCATCAGCCTTCATATTCTCTCTGTGTTCTTTTCATTTATGACTAGGTCAGCTTGTTACCCAACAAGACACAGCATCTGGACACATAAAACAAATTGTGTTGTTATTCACCTTACAATGTTCTCATGAAGCAAGTGGACATAAACATTTTAAATGCTTTAAATGTAACAGTGTATTCAAAGTAAATGGAATCTGATGGCAGTCATTTAATTCATTCAGAAAAAATTTATTGAGCACCTACACGTGCCAGGAACAATAAGTGGTAGTTATTTGATATGTGACAAGTGATATATGATAAGTGACAAGAAATCGTTTCTGTCTTCAAGAAGTTTGACAAACATTCTTTAGAAAATGCCAGCCTATTTTTGTAAGTCATGTAAAATCGAATAGGTATTAAGGAAAAAAATTGATAACAAATATTTTATGAATTATATGATCTAAGTTGCATCTAAGTTGCATCTTAAAGATTGAGTTCTAAAATCAAAATTAAAGTGAAAATTGAATAAAATTAAAAAGAATTATTTCTTAAGCATTAGAATCTCATAACGAACTCTCATATACTCATGCTCTTAAAGGTATGATGCTACTGAAATAGAAAAGAGCAGATGAACAACTTCCTTCTAATGCTCTCTCCAGGAGTTACACCCACTGATAGGCAGGCTAAATCTTCACTACTAAAATTATTATTTTCCAAGCAAAATATTAAAGTCTAAGTTTAAATTTGACTATATTTCAACTTAACAATAAAAATGAAGCTCCTGGATTTCTTGGTCTGCCCCTTTCCTCTGACAGGGATGTTTGTCATGTGTATTATTTAAAAATCATTTGGTGGGGGGAGAAGAGTTTAGAAAACTGGTGCTTTGAGGAAAGAAAAACAACCTATACACTGTCATCCATGAACAATAAATCTAATATAATAGCACATGCTCTCCAAAGCATATATACAAAAAAATTCCAGAAACTTAGGTATTTTTAAGATAACTATGATTCTAGAGGCTCTCAAGGAAAGAAAAGATGGATTTGAGTGGTTTGTCTGACAATTAAGGGATGTCAAATATTTTCACATATAAACATATTAAAACATTAGCTCGACAAAATAGCTAACCAAAAAAATTGAACATCTGTGTGAACAATATATTCCACTTATAGAAGCCAAACATGTTTTATTATTTGTTTCCATAATTTATCCCAAATTGAAATAGATGCATGATGTGTTCTGTGTGTGTAAATTTCTTGTAATCAAGTATTATTTTGATACTATATCTGACACTTACAAGTGTGTTTTATCAGTTCTAAAGAAGACAAATCTAGGAATTTGTTTTAAGTTACGCAAGCTTAAAACATATAGAAAGAGAAGGAAAGAAAAACAAAAGGAATGGAAGGGAAAGGAAGGGAAATAGTAAAAGGGTAGAGGAAGGGAGGGGAAGGAAGAGAATAATGAAGAAAACTACCCCCTAGAATACAATGCAGAATAAGATAGGCAGGATGGGCTAACAAGGGCCAGCCTCCCTAGGGTCAGCTAACTCACTGGCATGAGCCTATTTCTTAGGGTTTTAGAATGTCAACACCATAGATGCTTTCACTGACTGCTTTTCAGAGAATAAAAAGATGTATTTTGAATGAAAATATTCGCCTCTCATGTGTAATAATTAAACAACTAAACACTAAGAATTTCTGATTTTGCTTCCTCAAGCTTTTGATTGCTTCCAGGATATAGCTTGTTCCCAAATAACTAATAATAACACTTGCATATCAATTTTGATCAAATCTACAGTATATTTTGGATTTATGTCACATTTGACATAAATGTGCATTATGCAACAAAAATTGCAGTTGAGGGTACATTAATTGATCTTACACCTTTTTCTAGTATGTATTATTGTGGATATTAAAGACATGTTGGCTAAGCCAAAGCAAAGCAGGAAATTATCATAATTATCAAATCAACGAACATCATCACTACCTATTGTTCATTAAATTTACAACTAACCTGGACAACTAACACCTCACTGAAGGCCAGGAAGGAAGAAACCTCCTTATCACAATCACTCCTTAACAAAATGGTCTGCTTGTAAAATAAAGACTTACCGTCTAAATATTAATAATGAATATGAATTCTTATAACAAAATTCTCATAGCCTACCCATTTATACAAAGACTGCTTAGAATAGCTTTATCATTTATTTTGAGTTATTATAATTTTCAGAATTACTTTTATATTCAGTTGAGCTACACTCAATTAGGTATAGTGAAAAAGAGAAAGAAAATGTAAAAGATTAGAGGTCTGAAAATATAGAGGTTATCAGTAAAAGAAACAAAACTATAATGTATATTATTAGATTATCAGAACTCATTTCTTTGGTAACATTTTTGGGAAAATAAAAATAAGTTGCATTTTCTCATATTTTATCAGTCCTCTAATTTGTAATTAAAAGTACCCAATAGCTTCCAGCTGCATACTTAATTTGTCCACCTTCAGAGTTTTCATATTTATTCTGAGTTAGAGGTATTTCTTAAATTGGATTTTATTAGCAGAAAATGCATCAGTTTTCTATTTGGAACAATTCCAAAGGTTATATTATTAAATTTTATGTGATCTGAAGAAAATTGCCATATAAATTTGTGACAATTGTGTAATGATAAAATCTATATATTCTTGACAGATATTCTACAAGTCACTGTTACCCTTACAAAGAAAGTTCTTAATCTTACTGTACCACTTGCATATTCCAGATAAACAAGAAATTCCTTATTCATCAGTCTGTTCAACATAATTTATAAGATATAATTCGAGATAGATTATAGGAGCAGAGGGTGTGCCTGAGAGAAATGGAAGGAATCAATATTCATAATCTTTGTATTATTCAATCTTATTGGAAATAACCAAGTCAACGGTATTAATTATTCTTAATATCCTGAATGTGGTGATAATTTTCTATATAATTTTCAGTTAATATTTTAATTTTTATTTTTTTAATTTCTATATTAAATTTTTTTTGTTCCAGAAATTAAAGACAAACTTCCTCTAATAAAAATAACCTTACTGAGGGGAGCAGTATGCCAGCACCCAATGCACTGCCTGGGGCCCGGGGCTGCATTCTGGGCCGAGATGGCCCACTCAGCCCGAGACTGGGTCTCTGACAGGTGCCAAGCCTGCCCTTCGGATGGAAGCCTGGACACGAGGTGAATGTGTCTGAGCTCAGGGTCGCCGTCAGGATCAGCTAATATTTTTAAATTCCTTCAATTTTATTGGCGAAGAAGTTAAAACATTTAATTTTGTCAGTGTTTCTGATGGTGTTTTACTAACAATGCAAGATGAGGTGGAGAACTGAAGTAACTCTCTGGATGATTCATGCTGGAAGGAGAAAGCCCATACACTGGAGTTTAAGCTTAGGTATATGTTTTTGCTCTTATTTTGTTGTTTTGTTTTGAACTCAGTTTTCCTATCGATTTTACAAACAGAACACTCCCAGATTTGACAACATCTCCACACCTAGAAGAATATTATTTTTTGCCCATTTTATAAGTTATAAAAAAAATAAAGACCAGATAAATTAGAAGACTCGCCCATAAATTGGAAATCAAATCATAACCTTGCCATTCTCTTCTCGGATTACTGTATCATACACAAATCTATTTTTCCTTATTAATTTTAATAACAGTTATCCTAATAACAGTAAAAATATGTCTAGTTTTCTAAAATAAAATTCAAATAAATCATTCTTATAGTCGAAAAATAGAAAATAAGATTAACAATAAGAACTAACAATTACCCTTCCAGAGAAAAGTAATCATCTTGATATATCTTTGTAGCGTTTATTACTTATATATATTTATATAAATAATGTTTTCACAAAAATAAGATAATTCTATCTAAAGCATTTGAAAACCAAATTTCTTACTAAACATTCTCATATTTCCATTATGAATAAATTTTTTTGCGCCACATTTCTCAAATACTTATTTCAATTATAAAGAATTGCATTTAAAAAAGATGGTTAAATCTATACTAATATTTTCCAATCAATTTTAGAAAATTAGTTATCATTATTAGCAATTAAAATTTATTGAAAAACTACCATATGCATAAAATTGTTGTGATCACTATCAGTGAATACTTTTATAAAAGTATTTTTTGCTTTGATATTTTAAATGTATAACAGGTATCATATTTGTTTTGCAACTATTAAATAGATGCATTTTCCTTCCTGCTCCCAGGCCCCTAATCAGATTTCAATGCAGTCTCCATCTCAGACACCAAGCCCTGGAGGCTTATTATACTAGGGCTAGAATGGCCTGTTTGGGCTTCTTGATCAAGACAATAACCTAGAAAGCCAAGCTGGTGGAAAAGAAATTAACTAAATTCTTTAATTCCAGTTCAACAAAGAACACCTGCCACAGAGTAGAGACGGTGCCTTTGGTGCCATTAATGCACTCAGCTGTGAGGATAAAGTGGAAGGTAAGAGGACGTGATATAGGAGAAATGCAGTACTTTACAGAATCTTAAGCAACATTAATTGTAAGATGTATCATTATTTACCAAGAAAGAAAATATTCTGCTAGTAAAACTAGAATATGACATAAATTCTATGACCCAATTTCAAATATGTTAAAATATGGGCAAGAGTGGAAAGTACATCTTAGAATGCATGAAATACCATAAAAGAATAGACAGGAAAGAAGACAAGAGAGGCAGGGTGAGACAGTTTGATCACCTCACTCTGGGGCTATAGAGACAGGAGGAAGAAAGAAGGCTCATAAGCTAGTTCGAAGGTAAATGTGGAGAGCAGAGAGGGGTCTTGCCCTGTTTCCACTTAGGGTTCCAAAAGGAGGCTGCCTTTCTAATCGGAGAGGCAGGATGCCATGTCAGAGAAAAAAGGGCGACCCAATGTATTGGGCAGAGAGGGAAGTTTGAAACCAGGTGCCCCAAATTTGCTTCTACTGCTATGTGGTGTAGATGGGACCTAAAAGTGCTAGTCCCAGGGGTAAAAATGTGAAGGCAGGTGAGCTGAGACCCAATGGGTTTGCTACAGGACAACTGCAGCAAATCCCTCCCAACTGTGGTGAAGAGTGAGATGACCCATAATCCAGTAGGCCAGTGACCAAATAGAGAACAGGGCAGAAACTCAGAGAGGACCACAGTGGGCAAGATAATGCCAAGTCAGTCAAAGAGAACCACTGGGCTTGAATCAAGCTAAGTGACAAGACCATGAGTTACACAGCAAAAACCTCAGCCAAGAATGCCAGCAGAGTGAGCAGCAACCTGGCAGACAAGAGACATTGCCACAGACAACTGAGAAGCCTGAGCACAGACCAAGGACACAAGGTCATAAAACCACATCCCTCCAGGTGAAATCTAAAAGCCCAAACATTTTACCCAAAATAGATAATGTTTAAGAGATTGTTTAAATTTATGTAACTGGATCAAATTTTAAACAGAATGGACTGAATCAGCTTTTTCCCAGTCATCCATCCAGCAGGTGATATCTTGGTGAAGATCAGTGTTAAACAATGCAGTTTTATATCTCTTTGTAGCCTTATTGACATACCACTGATATATAACATCACACTGGTTCAAGGTGTACAGTGTGTTGATTTCATACAATGAAGTCATAGACAAATGAAAGAACTGTATTTCCTTTGTACCTCTGACTTTTGGAATAAGCAAATATGTGACCCAAAAAGTGTGACTTATCTTTTTATTAGTCAATGTACAGTATTTGATGATGTCGAATTCTGTTGTTTCCAAGCACATGCTGAAAAATAAAGAATATTCTTCATGAACCTTCCTTATCTCTCCAGCCAAAAGCAATCCCTCCTTATTCTGAATTTTCATAGAATAACAGTTCTTAAAGGTGGCCACTGGACCATCAGCATCAGTGTCACCTGGGAACTTGTTAGAAATGAAAATTATTGGGCTCCATCCCAGAACTGGTGTTTCAGAAACCTTGAGGGGTGGGGCCCAGCAATCTGTATTTTAACAAATCATTTGACAAATATGTTGATCCTTGCTAAAATTTGAGAACAATTGCCATAGCACTTTGTGCCTCTTTTTATGAGATCTATTACATTATATCATTATGGTTTTAGTTTTACTGTACTGTGGTGCCCAGGTTTGAATATTCTATGTCATCAAGACTATAAATATGCCTTAATCATCCTCATCACAGTCATCTATAGAATCCTGAGTCATCCTACTCAATGCCTTGCAAATTTACCTCCTGGCTCACTATTACTCTTGCCAATACATCTCTGGTCATAACTCATAATACTTTCAATATCTATAGAAATGATCTTTCTCACATCTTGTCCTCTGACTTAATTAACCCCAATGCCTGCTCTCTGCTTCAGCTCTATGAACATGCCACTGATATTATTACCAATAATTACAACCCATAATGTCAGTCTCAACTACCCTAACTCCAACAGCTTTTAATCCCTATAATCCCACTGATCCAACACTATTACATAGTAACCTACCTCCCACACACCCTGTTTTCCTTTCTTACTCAGAGTCGATCATTATAATCACTCCCATGTGCTATTCTCAACTCTCTTCGTCCTCTCTCTCTTTGTATTATTCACCTAGGAAACTCCAGCATTTGTTAAACCCAATGCTCAACTTGCTTTACACCTGAACTGCTGACTAATAATACTAGAGAAAAATGTAAAATCATACTGACCAGACTCATTCCAAATTCACAACTACTAGACCTCAAGGAAGTGTGACGGTCATAATAATTTCTCTTAATTCATTCATTCCCCCACTCTTCTAGATGACTACTTCATACCTTCTCCTCCCTCCTCAAATGCCAGCAGCTCCTCCCCAATCCTACTCTCATACTGCTGATAGCCTTGCTTCCTATTTCACTGACAAAATAGAATCAATTGTAACAGAACTTCCACAAGTACCTGCCAATGCACCTGTGCCATTTCCTGCTGTTATGAACTTGTCCCAGCTCCAGCTAATCCCCTTAGAGAAAATCCCCTGACCATTTGCTATCTTCAATTTTTCTCCTCTCATTCTCTTTAGAACCCTTTGGCTTTGCCCCCATTAAACTACTGAACCTACTCTTGTCAAAGTCACCTACGACCTCCCTGATGCTAAATCAATGGTCCTCTATCTTCATCTTACTTGTTTCATCAGCAGCATTTTACACAGTTGATGACTCCCTCCTCTCTGATACATTTTCTTCACTTGGCTTTCAGGGTACCACACTCTCCTGGTTTTCCTGGTCCTTCACTGACTACTTCTTGTCTTCTTTGCTGGGTCCTCCTTAGATCCCCAACATCTAAACAATGGAGTGCCCCAGGAGTCAGACATTGGATCTCTTCCCTTATCAGCCTGTGTTCATTCACAAGTTTTCCACACCCACTTGAATTCCAAGTCTATATCCAACTGCCTAGACTTTTACTTGCTTGTGTAACAGACAACTTTCAGTCCTACTGGTCAACAGCATTTGACACGAGATCACTCGAGCTGTTACGTGGAGAAAGGATTCAAGAAGAACAAGAAACAATATGGAGGGCACTGGTGAGAAGGCTACTGTAGTAGTCCAGGTAAAAAATATTGGTGTGAACTCTAGTGGTGATGGTAGAGATGCAGAAAGTGGACTCATTTTAAATTATCTTAAGTGTAGAATCAAAAGACTTGGTGATGGATGGGACAGAAGTAAAGAAAAAGAAAAAAAAAATTGTAAAAGACACTATACCCTAATGTTCAGAGTCATCACAAACTCTCTGGAAAATGTACCCAAATGTCCTGTGGGAAACTGTGTGTTAAGGGTAATAGAATGGCATTAACTTTCTAAGGCCAATTATTTCTTAACAATCTCTTAAAGGATACGACAAAGTTCTGTTTTTTCATTCAGTGTCTCAGTAATTGCTTATCCAGCCAGTAGCAAAGGCAAAACTTCATCTCAGGTGAAAAGATTAACATACAAATATGTGAAAATCTGAAAAAGAGTGGGAAGAATTCTGGGACGCCTCAGAAAATAGATAAGTTCATGCCTGAGGTGAAGGCAGAATACAGATGTGATCACAATACCTGAATTCTAATACGCATGTCTCCAAACAAAACTGTTTACTGTGTATAAGCTAAAGGGTAATAGATGCTATGGACTGATTTTCTCAATGTCACAAGCTGAATGCAACCAAATTTTAGATGGCACAGTAGGAATTCGAAAATCACTTTATTTTTCTCTTTTTATGGGAGCAAAAATAAGCTTAACTCACATTTATTGCTCATATATGGCCTGTTACTCTCTACCATGATATCTCCTAATTCTTCACGAACACAGAACTTAGCTCTCCTTTTATCTTTACAAAAAAGTTCTTTTCAAATTAAAAAAAGAAAGAAAGGAGGAAGATTTCTCTTGTTGAAACAGCGGGAAAGAGGCAGAGGGTGGGTGCAGAAATGGGTATGTGCACAAGATTGCTAATGCGAAGACGAGAGAGCACCTTTTGATTCCTTATTTTCCTCATGTAGGATGCAAGAAAGGGAGAAGTGGGAGGAAGTGGCAACATTAAAAGAGAAAAGAAATGTGAACTAACCAAAGAGAGAGAAAGTAAGAGGAATTTAGGAAAACTCTTATTCGTAGCATGAAAAACGAATAGATTGATGGAAAGTTAACATTTGCTATGAGAGGGTGTTAGGATACTGCTGGGTAGAAATACAGTTCATATTTCTGTGTTCAGAATAAAATAATCCATGTAAACTTTAGGCATTAAGGAAATCGTATGCTGTGTAAATAAATTAAATGTAAACCTTTATCTTGAAATTATAAGACTTTAGATGTATTACTCTGAAACAAATAGCCACCTATTTGTGATGAAAACAATAAGGAATAAAGCT
>NW_006436288.1:10705992-10706329 GCF_000325575.1 Pteropus alecto
TTTCTTTGAAACCCAGCTGGAAATGTTCATAGGGCAAGGAGTTTGCAGCAAACCCAAGGTACATAGGCTCATTACAGGACAAAGAGAGGAAATTATTCCATCATAAATCTGTCAGTCATCAAAACAGCCTATTTAGACCATTACAAAGGCCTTATCTGCTCACTGGCTCTCCTGCTCCGGCTATTTCTCTTTTCTTTTCTCAAGGAGGAATAGGCATTTAGTCACTGGAATCACTCAACTTGAAATGTGAGAGAGGCATAGAAATTCATCTGGCTCAGTACTCTCCATATGTTTGCATTACTTTTATAAATCACAAAGAGTCTATGCATGAGAGTCT
>NW_006436288.1:10706650-10725447 GCF_000325575.1 Pteropus alecto
ACTCAACAGCTCTCAAGGGGACCCCATTACAGGCTGGACAGCAATTCCTCTCATGGAACTGACATCATTTCCCTGATGTTTCCAGGTCTTTTCTTAGTTTATCACATTAAAGTTTTTCACAGCTCTAATGCTTATTCCATATGTTATCCTTGCACAAAGGGAAGAGAGCTCTCATAATCTCTCCCAACTTTCTTTCTCCAGTAGACATCTCTTATTCTATTTTCTCCTTCTTATGTCCTTTCTCAATATTTCTTTGATTTTGCCCGTTTGATTATTTTTTAAAGTGTGATGTCCAGAGCTGAACAAAATTTTCTAGGTAGTCTCTGGTAAGGAAGAATAGATTGAAACTACAATCTCTTTCATTTGAAGTATTAGAGTATATATTATTTTTATTGTTTGCTTTATGATTGACATGCTTATTACATATTATCAAAATAATATTTCATTGTTGATATAGGTCTTATTCATAAATATTATAGCAAAACTCCATATTACATTTATATAGTTGATTTTCTGGATACAAGAACAAAAAGCTTGACAATTATCTACATCAATTTTATTTTTGCTTGCTCCACTTCATTCTTTTAACTATCAAGAATTTATTAAAACCTTATTCTGATATCCAAGTGTGCATAATCCTCCCATCTTCATGAAATCTACTGATACTTTTATCAACATTTCTTTCTGTATCATTAATCAAATCACTGATTAAAATGTTTAATAGGGAAGGACAAAGGGAAAACCAAGAAAGATATACCTCACTCCAAATTTTAGGAATCATCATTTTTCTGTGATTTTGTTGTATTTCATTCAACCTTTATTTTTCAATGGTATCCAAAAAATACCATGAGACTTTCACAAAAGCCTTGAGATGGTCCACACTTCCCTGATAGTAATCCTATCAAAGAAGGAGATGAAATCAATCCAATGAACTTGTTCCTTGTGAATCTATGTTGGTTTCTGGTGACCATAGCTTTCTTTTCTAGGAGCTCATAAATCACTTCTTTATAATATGATCTAGAATCTTGCTCAGAACTAACTATAAGTTCATAAGCTTCAGCTTGATGAGTATAAGTTTTCTTTTCAAAAACAGAAGGACTGCATGGAAAAGATATCAGAATATCTGCACATTGCTTATCTTTAAAAAATTATATCAAGGTTAATTTTAATTCTCTTTTGTACCAATTTTCTAGAATATTAAAATACTAATAATGACCTAGAAAATAACAATAATCAATACAGTATCCATGTACTTTCTTAGTGAATTTTTTGTTACCCAGAGAATGAAAGGAAACCAAGCAAAGAATTTTTACAATAACAGAAAAGTATCTTAAGGTTCTGTATTTTGTTCGATTTGTTCTGGAATAAAAGATTTAGAGATGTAGACTTTATTAGATCAGCCAAAAATTCAATGTTCAAAAGATCCAATTTATATCAATAGTTTGGGATATAATAAAGTAACAATAGTAATAGATGAAAATTATTGGTGTTTACTGTATGTATGCACTACCGATTCACTCAATCTTTACAAAAACTGTAAGAGATAGATACTATTATTATCCCTTTTTACAGATTAAAAAACTGAGGCCCCACATGGTTTAGTAACTTGCTCGAGGTCACACACTATTTAGTTGTAGGGCTAGGACTTGAAACTAAAAATCTGAAATATGAAGCTGATTCTTTAACCAATGTGCCTGCACTAGAGGCTTTTGGAGCTCTCTTTGCCCACAATAATGCCCACTTACAGTTTCAGATATTCTTGAATTCAGGCTAGGCGATATTAGAATTTTTAAAAACTCTAGGTCTAAAGTTCACTGTCATTTTCATATTATTTGAAATTCTGGTCTTCTTCACCAATCTGTCTGTTTCTATTTAATTTTCAGTCCTCACATAACTCTCCATGAATGCTCCATGGTTTTCAGGTTTTATAGCTGCACACAGTGGAAGAGACAAAGAAAGCAGCGTGCTTACTCCGTCTATCCCGGAAACAGAACCATGACACCAATATTTTTAACATCTAACTCTCAGTGGGTCAGTGGAAGTTTCTCCCCTCCTCCTCTTTCTTACCCATCTCCAGCAACGGAAGTTTTAGTTACAGAGGAAACTGGAGAAGTGGCAGTGCTGTAGCCGCCGCGGGCTGGGACATGGTGCTGCTTCTCCACCTGCCCCTCCCCAGTCTTCTTATTGTTGTCAAAACTTATTTAAGGTAAATTATAGACATCATGACATATCATCCATAAACACTTCAATATAAATGCCTAGAAAGTATATTTTTGTACACAATCACAATACCATTTCACACCTAATATAATAATTGCCTAAGACATAGACCATATTCAAATATTTCCAGTTGTCCCCAGTATGCAACTGATCAAATCTCATGTGTTAAGAATTATAAAAACTTTGTAGAGGTAATCTTAGCTGGCATGCATTCAGGAAAGGCCACAATCTCCTCTGCATATAATCAAACACCATCTCAACCCCCATTTGTCTAATCTTAACATATTTCTCATATGATGTCCCCCCCTACCTAGCATTCTGATGTCCAGCAAAGATATGAAACAAAAGAAAACACAAAAGGAATTAATCATTTGGGGTCTAAATCTATTATTAGTGAAAATTCATTATATGTTGAGTTAAAAATAATTCCTTACTATGGTATGTTTCAATCAGCCAGTCATGACCTATTAGTGAAACCAGTTGAAACAGCATCTTTTAAAAAAAATATATAAAATAGAATAGAAACTTTCAGAGCACATCTCATATAGTAAAGTGTTGTTTTATGACTTTTTTTTTTTTACAGTGTTCTGGGTGTAAATATATGTGTTGTGAGTTGCAATGGCAATACATTCCTTATGGTAAGTACTGGTCAAGAATTTTGAAAGCCACATCTCATAGGCAAGCAAACAAAGCCCTGTGTCTTAGACGACTAGCCCCCTTTCCAATATCTTTAGACGATGCTTGGACCTAGGACACTCAGTCTTTCCTTTTTTCCCTCTGTCTGTGGTTGACATGATATATCCTATGTATTCAAATATCTGGACAGTGGGAATTATCAGCAGTGCACTCACCAACTAGCTGAGCTTCCCCTCAGATGTTGTGACAGCAGGGAGAACATAGGGACAAAGATAGGAATCAGGATACAGAGCAGAAAAGTGAAGCAGACATGAGCTTGGACCCTTAGTCCATCAATCATTTATAAGTCAGCACGCATAAGAACAAAGATGAGAAAGAATCAAACCATGTCTGCAGTGTAAACCACTGAAAATTGCGCAGACACTTCAGATCAGTGGTTGAGTGCTTGGGCTCTGGAAACTGACCCTTTGAAATCTAATCCCTGGTCCTTTTTATCAGCTATATGTCCTTGGGAGACTTAACCTCTCTGATTCTTGTTTTTATCATCTATATATTGGGAGAAGAGTTATTATCTCATAGGGTTGTTGTGAGGATTGAATGAGCCAATACATGTAAACAACTTACATAGCTTCCAGCATATAGTAAAGATTCAATAAAAGTAACTGGTTTTTTGAAAGGTTTACAGTGGTGAAAGGGAGAGTAGGGAGTAATAAGGAGATGATTAGATAAAGCAAAATACAATGACTTTCACAATATAATTACAATAATTTTATTAGATGGATAAGATTCAATATTAAGATAGTCCTGAAACTACTTACATTTTATACTTTGATAAATGTGTCAGTTTCTCATCACATTGACTTGGTCGAAGTTATCTTCTTTGAAATCGTGATATGCAGAGAGATAAATGAGAATATTGAATTGAGAAATGCGACTGTGGATATTCTAATATTAGTGTCTTTTATCTAATCTAAAACCATCCCTACTTTAAAAATGCCTACCGAGGTGTGTCTCTTGCATTTGGAAACATTCCTCCTTGATGCTGGTGTCATCTCCTCAGAGGCATAGGTTATCTAGGGCAGGGAGAACCCAGGCACTTAGAGCAAGGAGAGCACAGGAAGATGCATGCACTGAATGGGTGGGAAGGCAGCTCTTTGTTGAGGATGGGTTGGGGTAGGGGACGAGTGGTTCCTATCGATGGGTCCCAGACTCCAGCAAGGGTGAATGGAAAGGATGGATGTGCTTTATGGCAGCCCTGCTTTACTAGTAGGCGTACAATGCAACAGGGGAATGCTGTTGTAAAATTACAGCCTGTAAGTTAACAATTCTCTCTCCCACTAAGGATAACTTTGCCCTTCCACCCTAACTTAAGGACAGTTAACAGGTAGATAGTGATGATGTATTATCACAGCTCAGACACATTTTCTTTTCCCTACCTCCTGAAGTATGAGAGAACAGAGACAAAGCATACATTTAATCTCTTTTTTATATCTTACCCCATTAGCCAAATCACTATAAAAGTCTGATTGGAAAGCGATGTGATAATAACACTTTATTTCTAAGTGGTTACAGACCATAATCATGGCCACTTCCTATATGTATCAATTATAAACAAATGTCCTTTAAATAGTATTTTAAAAGTAAACCATTTCTAGGATTCTTAAGGACCTTATTTAACCTATCTTCTATTTTATAAATTGGATGATGGTATTAATATTCCATTCTTAATTTTTACTTTTAAATACAGATAGAAGATCCCAGCCCTTGGAAGGGCTGAATGCGTATACTTTAGACTGTTCACCTTTTTGACTCTCCTTCCCTGAGATCATTGCTCAAATGGAGGCCCTCTTACAACCTTTTATGCCCCCCACACCCCTATAGCCAGTCCCAGGGCATCTTAAGAAATCTGGAGTTCAGAGGAAAGGAAGATGAGTGCATTTTTCATGTATGTATGACTATTGATGTGTAATATGCCTGCAGTATTTACGGCTTAAAACAAACCAGCTGTAATTTGAAACCCTACTATATAATAAACATTATTAATAACTCCTAGAAATAGCTAACTTCAGGAAAGAATAACAATTCAGGGAATTATATTCTATCTTTATGATAAATAATGAAAATTGCATCCTTAACGCCAACTTCCACATTTCAAATCATTTAATAAGATGGGATTTTAAAAGGACACTTTTTGAACAAACAGTAGAAGAGATAAAAATGTCTAATAGAAAAGAGTGTTCTCTAGGCCCATAACCTTTGGTTTGATTATAAATTGAGTACATTTCATTTAATCTTCACAGTGTTCTGTCATAGGACTGTTGGGTCTGTAAGGCTGCTTTCTCAAATAACAGGGATAATGCCAAGCCATAGTACCCTATTACATGCTACATATTTTGTTGCTAACTAAAATAAGAAATGTTGATATTTTTCTTATACTCTTGTGCCTCCTAATGATCATCATAAGCCTCTTCTTTCTTTCCTAGATTCACCCTTTTTCTTGGTAGAAGTCACTGTCTGGCTTACATAAAAAGTGTAATTTAGTCAGCTTGTCGCCTAATTTTGTCAAGGAGAAAACAAAAACTTGATTAGAAATAAAATAATGAACTATAGAAAGCTATCATTAGAGCTTCACTTCTTTAATATAAAAAACTTATTCTGATCATTTCATTTATCTTGAATTGCCTTTCTTTTTCACAAAAAAAGTGCTTTTCTGTACCTCCTCTTCTCATTTCACAGGAAATGTCTCCACGCAATGATTGTATTTTCTATCAGCTGGTCTGCCTCAATCAGGTTCAACACAGGTGGGTGACTTTTTCTTTCTTTTTTCTTTTTTTTTTTTGCAGAAGTTGTTCAAATTGAATACTGACTTCTCTCACACAGAAACCACAGGTCTTAGTTTCTCCTAAGCTGAGGCAAAATAATTGTCTTATCTGCAGTTTTCTGAAAAATTTACTATTTCATAACCTTTCTTTTTCATAAACCTGACCATGCTAATTATCATTAACACTCTGAACTGCCCGAGGCCTGCAGTGTTACCCATATCTGTCATGAAGTGATTTCCGCTAGGGGTCTTCTGTGTACAGGGACATTTTAAACAGATGAACGTAGCTCTATCACTTGTAATAGGGGCTCCTCTCTATCACCAGTGGAAACCAATTTAAGACACAAGTGGGGTTCCATGCACTGGATCAGATTCATCTCAATGGTGCCATCCATTAGTGGGCACCAAATGCCTGATCCTAGAATTTGCCCCAGTTTGATGGGAATAATATAATTGGGACACTTGCTTCGAAATACTTCCCTCAAGAGCCTTCCAAAATCTCTCCGGAGAAGGTATTTTTGGAAACTGCAAGACACTATGTAAGCTTGAGAGAACTCTTCAACACTAGTGACATGACAACCTCAGTTCAGATCTCAGTTCTGCCACTTTCTAATTGTGTTGCTTCACCACTCTGTGCTTCGATTTCTTCATTGACTGGTTATTCTGTTTGTCCTTATGCCCCATACTGAGCCCCTTGGCAACCGATATCCAGACTCTCTTGACCTTAGGCATCTGGTTGTTCAGCCAATCGGAAATCCTAAGGAGGAAGGAAGTATTAAAGTATTTGTTCCCCTGACACTTCACTGTTCACTTCACCCGCCATCCCCACCCCCACACCGCTAGGGCTCTGGCCACTTTCCTCCATGACTGCAAAGAGCTTCCTAGAATAGCTCCTCATCAGGCTCTAGTTATACCATTTACTTTCTGCCTAAGAGTGGGAACAGCTTCCTACTGCAATTAGTTTCCTGGGTGTCTCAGTATTTCTGACTGATTCCCTCAAATCTGCTACTTGCCTGCAAATAGTCCCTTCTTTAAATTCTCTTCAGAATTCCATCTGTGTGTGCCTCTTCTTTCTTGCTGGAGCCTTGACTAACACACCTCATTGGACTGTTGTGAGGATTAAATAAATGTATATTTACTTAAGTACTTAGAACAGTAAAGGGTGTAGATTAAAGGCTATATGATTAACTGTCGTTATCATTAAGGTTGCCCTGTTCCTTTGCTGTCAGTCCTGGGAGACATACCATTGAGGTTGCCAAAATAGATAAGACTCCTATCTCTAGAAAGCCTCAGGTGTCTGGAGTGCCTCCACCAACCTCCCGCCATTAGCACAGGCTTGGATGGGGAAGTCAGAGTGAAACTGGCTCAGAAACAGATGGGAAAATCAACAGGCTGGGGGCAGGGGAGGATCCGAAGGAACATCGGGGGCTCTCAACAAGTAAACAGGCCTAGGATGAAGGATTCAGTCATTCTGGCAAAATTTAGGCTCCAGGAATTAAAAGATAGAGGAGTATTTGGTTGACGGGATACTTAGATGGTATGGCAGAGGAGGATAAAAAGCCCAAGACAAACTTCATTTACTTCACAACTTGACCAAGGGCCAACCTGGCTGTTTTCCAAGTTTCTGTGGACCAGGTGGACTGCAGTGCTTGGGACTAACAGGAGCTTATCTAAAAGAGTGCCAGCTGGCAGAGTTCACACTCACATATTTATACTGGTGAAATCCAGTTTAGACAGAAGCCAAGACCGTTCTTTACTAACAGGAATGAGGACATAAACAGAGGATCGAGAAGCTGTATATAGCACTGGTTAAACTACAGGCTCTCGGGACAGCCTGACAAGATGCAAAATCAATCCTATTACTTTCTAACTGTGGAGCACTGGGCAAATCACACAGTCTAAGTCGCAAATTTTTAGTCTGTAAAAATGTTAATGACAAATCCTCTCCTGAACGTGGTTATGAGAACTAAATAAGGAAATTCAGGTGTAGTGCTTCATGTAGCACCTGACACATAGTAAGTGCTCAAAATGTTTGCTCTCATAATTGTCATCATAATTATCATCTCCATATGGTCTTAACAGTCAACTGGTAAAAATCTCGCAGGCACAATTTAATGAAAAGGTAACAAGGCTTGTGAGGATATTATAAAGGAAGTGGAAATTATACTGTAAAATGGTATTAAATCATTTTAATAAACCAACTAACCAACTTACTTTTTCTCCTTCTGTCACAATAGCAGATGCACAAAATCCAGACTCAGGAAAATTGTAATCATTAGCTAACCCTGGCATATCTGTTCTCTCTCACAGTGATATAAAAGTCAGATTCTAGAATCAGACCACTCTGAGTTCAAATCCCAGCTCTGCCCCTTGAGAGTTATTGGAGTTTGGGGTAACTTTGTCTCATTAAACTTCAGTTTTCCCATCTGTAAAATGAGAGAAGTAATAGTTTCTACCTCATTGAATAGTTGTGATTATTGAGATGATGTATATAAATCTCTCAGCAAATATTGGTTCTCATTAGTTTACTTCCAATAGAAGGAAACTGAGGGAGTTCATATGTTAAATAAAATAGAAGACATCTCTAAGGACATTTGGGAGTTCTCACAATAAAAAAATAAATAAATAAATGAAAATGCTGCCATATTGTAGGGGAGGATCGACTAGAAAGGAGCATGATGGTAATTCTGATGGTGAAAATTTTGATGGTGATGAAAATGTTAAATTCTTGTTTGGGGTGGTAGTTAAGGGGATATATAGAATTGTAAAAACTCATTAACTGAACACTTAAGATCTGTTCATCTTATTGTATAAAAATTATACTTCAATTAAAAGAAAAAGAATAGTTAATGAATTCCACTCTTGATCTAAGATTTTATCCCGCCCTTTATCTGAAGCCTAGAAAATATCATTGATAACATTCATTTAGAGAAGAGGTGAGGAGGATCCTATTATTCATATGGTGCACAATTAAAGGCTCTCTGTCATTAAAGGTACTGTCTTGCCCAAAACTCATTCACTAGAAACCAGTAAGGACAATGGGGAGGCCCCAGTCACGAGTATCACTCATTAGATCCATGGGATTAGTGAACCTAGGGCTTACCTTCACTGATCACACTTAGGGCTTGTATCTAAAATTAACTAGATAAATGGCTAGGGAAGTGACACCCACTTAACAATCTATTTGTACATTTTACAAAAGGTTTATTAACAGTGGCTATAGTCTTGCTATATAGGAGTAAGGCATGCATACCTAATGAAAGAAAGGATGAACACATGAATGGATGAATGAATGAGAGAACAAGCAAGCATTTACTGAATGACCATCATGCACCACCCTATTTAAGGTAATTTAATTCTCCCAAAAAACTTGTGAAGCAGAGGTTATTATCCACACTCTGCAAATGAAAGAGATCTATGCTTTGAAGGTGAAGTTGATTAGCTTAGGATTCCACAGCCAGATCATAGTAGAAATGAATTCCATAGAATCTGATTATACTCTAAATAATTTCCATTTGTTACAAAGGGTATTTTTAAGAGCTTCTATGTATTTTATCAGAGCTTGTATGCATCATTTAGAATACATTAAAAGATTTAGTCTTTGTTTCAGTTGCCATTCTAGCTACCTCTATTAGGGAGTTAATCAATAGAAAGTTATAAAGTAGGAGACACACTTCTGAAGTATTAGTCAATGTTTTTCTCTAATATTTTCTCTAATTCTTCATTCTTACCATCTTTCAAACTGCAGATAGGTTATTACAGGTTCCATTATCCCCAGAGAGAATAGGTTAACAAAAAGCAGAGAAAAAATGCACTTCTTTTGACATTTGAGTATCCAAAATCCAGGTTCCGAAGAAAATGGGGAAAATGTAGGGCATAAATAAGATTTAGATGTCTACTTGGTAATTTAGAGGAAGAGCTCCCACCTGAGATTATACAAGGATTTGCCTGCTGTGGGGAAAGGAGACTATTAGAAAGAAGTCAGAACATAGAGGTTAACGTGGCCTGCCCTTTCTCCTCCCTCATTCATTCAAGTGTCGGATGGGAAGAAAGGATTACTAAAGCTCCAGAAGAGACCATGGATTCCCACATCAGAAATAAACTTGAAGAGAAATGACTGTAAGGTGTGTCTGACAGATAGATATGGAGGGTGCTGTCCCTGTGGGAGCTGGAGTGACTGAAAGTTATGTCCCCAGTGTCGATCATCACAATAGATGCCAGCATGGACAAGTGATGACCAGGGACCAGACTCAAACTTACAGTCCCATGCCTCACCTTTGTCGCTTGGAATGTCCTCCAGAAATTAGATGCAACTCAGGGAAGGGTGGGAGGAAATCCCCAAATTGACAGAGATTAATTTCTCTGCATTGGAGAAAGAGGGCTCAAAACAGAAATTAGGTTATAGAAAACAAATTTCTTGCACAGTTAAATTTGCTGACTGGTATTCATTTTGATATAGTTCTATCTGTAGTAGTCATACTTCAGATAGAATTGAGAAGAGAATAGTAACTGAAGATTACAAATAGAAATCTAAAGGAAAAAAAGAAATTCATTAAAATTGTCCCCTGCATTTAATGCTATCATATTCACTGAGGTCATTCTATTTGTTTGTATAGCCCCACGTTTATCTTTGCTTGAACATTCCTGGACCTTATTCCTCACAAGTTATGGGTTCTTCTGCTTGTACCCTTCAAGGTCTCTGATCGTATTAAACTTTTATCCTGGGACTTGTTTATTTTGAAGCAAGAGTTTTTAAGGTGAGTCATTTTGGGTTGAATTCTTTGCAAAAATCTCCTGTCGAATATGAACTAGAGTATCCCTTTCATGGCTCTTCTCATACTTCACAGCAGCTTCTTGTTCTTATGCAATCTCTAGTTCCCCATACATCACCTGTCAGGGGATGACACTGAGATGACCATCCAGATAAGGCAGACAATCTGGGGGAGAAGAAGTGACCACCAACATCATTTCTTTGAAAAAAATTGTCATTTGAACCTTTGGAGACTCAGTGGCCCAACTGGACAGATGAAGTAGGTAGAAAGGGAAAAGGGAAGGAAGTAAAGAAAGTAGTTCCGAGGCTATTTTAGTGGTCCAGGAAATAGACGAAATAGTTTTGGACTAAGATGGTAATGTTAAGACATGCTTGATTTAGGAATATACTATATTTTTATTATCCTTTTTTATGTAAAAAATTATGTATAAAAGTATGTGTTTTAAATCATCTAAGCAGTTAGGATGAACACAAATACTTCGTTTCTTAAAATGGATTTTAAAAAAGCGATAATAACATAAAATCCATGAACTCAAATGCTAGCATGAAACCTCAACATAAGCCTTTTTATTTTGAAAGAACCAACAAGATTTGGATATAAGAGTACAGAAAAGGATAATGTCGGATTCCTGTGCAGGCCACAGTTCTCTGGAATTTCACATGAATGGATAAAATGTGCCTGAAGGTGGGTTTAAAAAACTGAAGCTGGCTAACTAGAAACCAAAACAAGGGTGGGGGGTGCGGACAAATTTTTTTAAACTTAGTGAAAATTGAAACTGTCATTGAATAAACAACAAAACCTCAGTCTAATGAAGTCATTTAATCTACCAATACAGATCTACAAAAGCACGAAGCTGCATCTGATTTAAAGGTACACGCAAAACGGAAGTCCCCAAATTCATGCTGAAAGCCAGCAGATTTTTCTTCTCTGCATGGAGGGTTCAAAATGCAATCACCTGACTACAGTCAGCTAGGTCCCCCTGCTGGTGATTACAAAAATTACCTCTGGGTGAATGTATGCTAAGGGTATGTACTAATTCTGTCCTAAGCAAATATATGAGGTAGGCCAAGTTATCTTCTTTCATGTTCTATCCCTCCTTTCTCTTGATGCCTAACTCACTTCCACCAAGACTGACTGGCACCCAGGGCTCCCACACAGCATCCCGCCTACAGTCTATATCCCAAGAAATAGCATTTCATTTTTCTGAGATTCATGAAACCATTCTTTTACGTCTTACTTGCTGAGACTTCTCTTTGTGACCTGTATGTGTGGCGAAGGGTCAGATACTTAAAACTTAACTCTATAAATAATGTAATATTTTTAACTAAATACATATTTTTTTCTCAATAAGATAATAAGTGAAAATTTCAGATAAGACTAGTGATGAGAAAGGCATAATAAACACAATGTTGCTGATGATGTGAAAAAAATAAAGATATCCTATCATGTCAGGTTATCCTGTTTCAAATTAGGCTTTCCCCCTCCCACACCCCTCTTCACGTGCTCCCACACAGGGAGAAGGTGTTTGCCTGATCTCCTGATCCAGAGAAAACAATACATGGTGAGTGGGCCAGATGGCCAGGACCCAGGGGAAAACATGTCAGCCTTCGCCTTTTTCAGACAAGATGTAGAAGAAAGCTTTCAGGTCTGGAATCAGGCTTCCCCTACAAACAATAGAGAAAGCATCAAAGATTCTTTCCTGCCACAGTCAAATGGAGACAGTTGCTAAAATACTTAACGATCAAACTCCACTTTTGTGCCCAGAGCTCAAGAAGAAAGGACACTGACAAGCGCAGGTGCTGACAAGCAGCTACGTGTCTGAGTGTATGGAAAGGGAGAGCACTGGTACAGGAAGCCAGCACTCAGGCCTGGCTCCTGAGGAGTATGTACAATGGTCTTAACGTCCCAGTGAGGTATTAAGCTTTATTTGACTAGTATTCCTGAGAAAACCCCAACACATTTTAGTGCTAGAGCCACTCCTGTTTATTGGAGAGCCTGTGCGTTGATGGGCTTTTTAGTCTGTAATACCTGATTCACTTACTTGGCTGCATTATAAGGGGGTATGCTCAGAGCTCACAAACAAGATGTAAAATATTCTTTTTTTTTTTTTTTAAATCAAAATGTTATTTTTTTTAGAGCAGTTTTTGATTCAGAACAAAATTGAGTAGAAGTTACAGAGATTTCCCATACATCCCTGCCCTACACATGCATAACCTCCCCCATTATCAACACCACCTACCAGAGTGGTACATTTGTAACAACTGATGAACTTGTATTGACACATCGTTATTACCCAAAGTCCATGGTGTACATTAAGGTTCACTCTTGGTGTTGTACCTTCTATGTGTTTGGACAAATGTTATTATGATGTGTATTTATCACTGTGATACCATACAGAGTACTTTTATTGCCTAAAAAAAAATTCCTTACATAAAGATTTAATTTAAAAAATAAGACTATTTTTGTAAACATGGAAAAATACTAGAAATTCGATTTCTTAGTTACAAACTAAACATTTTCTTCACTTTCTTTTCCCTTTCTTATCTAAAAGCTACATATGCCAGGCAAATGTGCTAATGTTTCATTTAATAAACAGCCTTTCTTGATATATTTTAAACTTTTCTAAAAGATCAAAAAGGGTCAAATAATTGTAATATTTTCATCATCATTCCTTGCTTTCTTTCCCATTCCACCCTCCACAACCCTCCATATCTCTTTTATGCTAGGGAGATCATTTCTAGCATACCATTTTATATGTTTTCTTGTTACATATATTACAATTTTGACCAAAAGCTCAATATGAAACCAGTAAAGTGGACATAGGGATGGTTTAGCTTCTTTCTTTGCCCCTATCCAGGCCCTCATTAACTCCTATACAGGCATACCTCAGAGATAATTTGGGTTTGGTTCCAGACCATTTCAATAAAATGAGTATCACAATAAAGTGAGTCGTAATCTTTTTGCTGGCGGAGAGTCTCACCTTCAATTTGCAAAAAAATGCAACAAAATACAATAAAGCTAAGCACAATGAAATGAGGTATGCCCGTAATGGAATTATCTCTTCTTTTATCTGTCCTTCATCAGAGGACTGTGAGCTGTAGGGATAGAATTGTTTTGCTCACCATTGTATCTTTAGCACTTAGAACGACGTCAGACCACGGTAAGCACTCAAAAAATATTTTTAAAATTATTGAATAAGCTGCTATTTGTGAGATCTTTTACTCAGGCATTCTGAACTGCTTAACCATCTCTTTTTGACTAGCATTCTAGATTGCCTACTTGAACAGAACTTGGAAGGAAGGGGATGGTCTCACCATTTGGCCATGAGCTGCTCTCCCTGTAATGAGGAGCCACATTTAGCTACTGCTTTCCCAGAGATAGTGGAAGTTTCTATTAGCAGCCTACAGTCAATGAAAGAAATGAAATCATTTTTAAACTGGAAGACATCGTCAGTCTATGTGGGCTACAAGAAGTAGTAGCTGAGAGTAGAGTTTCCCTCTTTTTATTGGTTTGGTTGAAGAACTCTTATTTCTGCAGGTTTCATTGTATCCCGTTGAGGAAGAAACAGGGAGATAGCCAATACCTTTTTCTAGGAACACAATATTTACCATCTCACTCTTCACATTAAGTTGTTTATTCACATGAATTTCCAAAGCGAACTATTTTTCAGAAATATTCTTGGAAAACAATACCTGTTTCTGCCCACAGGGCAACTGAGCAAGTCAAAAGAAAAAAGGAAAAGCAAAAAAGAATGTTTTCTCTGGGTGACACACCACACATCTGGCTATATCCATCAGTGGCAGTTTATACCTTCCTATCAAGTATCAAGTATGAACCACTCTCAGAATGGTTCCACTTAAATCAGTATGCCTTGTTTATTAACATTAAGTTACTAGGCAGGATTTCATCCAAGTCTCTTTTAAAACTCACATTTCACATTTCAAAGTCAGTGATACATACCTTAAGTATAGCAAATCTTGAAAGCCAGCAAGTGTCAGGTTCCATGTTCCATGGATGTCACAAAGACTACAGTCCCACTTACCTTGCAATAAATTCTCATTTACTCTTTCTGCTAAGCTTCATCCAAATTATGTGGCTTTTTAGTCACTGTGTTCTTTGTGTAAAAAACAAATTGCATTTGGCTTGGAACTTCATAAGATGACTCTATTTCCAGCAGTATGGCGGGTAAGATGCCCTGAGTGACTCTCCCAATAGAAACAAATAAAATGTCAGATTAAAATAATAGATGTAAGAAATTTCCAGATCTTCAAACCAAATAAAAGCTCTCTCTGACAAAAACATATAGCTGGACTCTCACGAGGATTTACAGCCTAATTCACATTGCCACCGTGATCCGAAAAAACTTAAGCTGAAAATTTTATTCGAAGTGGTGATATTGTCCCCTAGATGTTTGGCAGAAGAAAATAAAATCCAGTCTTCAAAATGTCCCAAAAAGATCAAAAGAAAAGGGGTAACTTACAGTTGAATATCACAAAACATACAAGGAAACAAGGCACTGTGAATAAGAGACAGCAGAAACAACTCGGGGGAAGATCCCAAAGGGACTTCTGATGGTGGAGTTATTAGACACAGAACACAAAATAACTATATTTAAAATATAGTTTTAAAATACAGTTTAAAGACATAAAGTGAAAACAAAATATGAGCAAAGAACAAGAGACTCTAAAGATGAACAGATTTTTTTAAAAAAACAAATAGGATTTCTAGAAGTCAAAAACTAAATCCATAAAATATCAATGGATATCAGTGATAGCAGGTTGGCTACACCTGAGGAGAGAATTTGAGAACTGGAAGAGACAAAGAAATTCAGACTATATCCCAGAGAGAGATGAAAATATAAAATAGAAGTTAAAGACATGGAATGTAAAGTGAAGTCTAATTATTCCAGAGTGACATAACAGAATAGGGAAGAAATAACATTTGTCAAGATAGTGGCTGGGAATTTTCCAGAAGTATTAAAAATTAAAGATCCAGGGAAGCTAAACCAACCAAACCAAACAAGAAAAATGAAGGAAAAAAAAATCCATATCTAGTCACAATTGTAAAACACCAAAAAACAAAAAGATTTCAATAGTATGCAGAGAGAAGACACATTACTCACAATGGAATAACACTTAACTTTTCAACAGCAATGATAGAAGCCAAAAGGTAGTGAATTATGTCTTCAATAGGCTGAGATAAAGTGACTGTCAAGCCTATACTTTAAGACCTAGGGAGAAATTAAACAATTTTCAGACAAATGAAAAATGGAGAGATTTTACTACCAAAAGAGCTCACTAAAGAAATTTTAAAGGAAGGATTCAGTTGCAAAAGACATGGCGCACAAAGACATCAGTAGTATGTGGGCAAAATAAAGGAACAGAGTGTTTGTAAAAAACAGATTAGTCAATTACATTAATGGCAATGTAATAAAAAATCCATGGAAATGATTGGCCTAAAACAAAGTTACAGTAGCTTATAAAAAGTGAGGGGGAAGTCAGGGTTGATATTCTAAGGTCTTTGCATTTTGGGGAAGGTAAAAATATTGCATAACTGTAAACTCTGACGAGTATTCACATTAAAAAAGTCTGAATAACCACCAAAGTGCAAGACACAAAGCATACTACTTCCAAGTTAGTACATGTGAAAAATCAAATAAGAAGGAAGAGAAACTCAATGAATTTGAAAGACAACAAAAGCAAGGAGCAGAAAAGGTAGCACGAAGAGAAAGGACATGATAAGATTTATTTCTACAATCCTAATATTTCAACAACCACAATAAATGCAAGTGTATTAAACTTTCACATTAAAAAAAGCAAACGTCTGACTGGATTTTTAAAAATCCAGCTATTTAAAACTGGTACTCCCAAAACATAAGAATAGAGGATTGAAAATCAGTAAAATCAAACTGATAATTAAATTAATCATTTAGTGTTTGTATTTCCCTTCAATTTTCTGCTTTTGAAATTAAGCTAAAGAGAAGTGGCCCCCATAGTCACTGTAAACAAGCAGTTACTAGGCAACCACTGCGTGTAATGTATCTATGTGCCGCTAGAGTTCTGAGGGAGGAAATAGAAGCAATCTCTAATCCTCATAAGCTCAAAATTTCATGAATTTTCTAACCATAGATTTTTTTTTATGGGCCTGGTTTTAGATCTTGCATATGAAATGTTCTTTTCTTTTGGAAAAGTATCTTAAAGTTAAGATTTTGAAACCATGGGGTTATCCTCTATTGTTTACATCTATCATCCTGTTCACTAAAAGGAACAGAGAATCTAAAACTCTGGCAAAGCCTGATTTAATTAGTTAAATTCTAAGTGCTATCATTTGTTGCAGGGAATAGAAAAAACACACACACACACATAAGTTCCTACATATTTAAATGGACAGTAGCTTTCTGACTCAATCACATTCTCAAGCTATCTAATGGATGTTTTAGGATTTCTTTAACAGTATGTATTATGAAATGGAATTTGACATGTTCAGTCTTTTCGACCCTCTGGAGTCAGTGAAGTGCTTCCCTCTTGAGAGCCAAATAACAAGGCTGTTAACTGTCTTGATTGCCATGAGGGAGAGTGATTCACATTAGTAATATTCCTGACACTTGTAACTATAAAATCATAAAATGCAAGAACCAAAAGGGACCATAGGGAGCTTTTGGTCTGACCCTCTTTAACTGCACAATCTGAGACCCAGAGAAAAGAAGTGATTTTCTCAAGGTGTCCCAGCTAGTTAATTGCAAAAGGAACAAGAACCCAGGTCTCTTAAAACTCCCTCCAATTAATAGAGCTTCCCTTCCTGCTCATTCTACCACTTTCCATTTATCACTCTGTTATTAAAGCCTTAAATGCCTGATAAGAAGAGTACAAACTGTTGACTGGAAGGCGCTTTCTATTTGCAGGACTCATCAGAATGATGGATTGTAACTTTCTTGGGTCATTAACTCCAAGATGCTGCAGCGAAACAAATGGCAGTTTGTCCAGATCCACATTCCATTTTAGAGACACACATGTGTCTCCTCCTGGCACCATCATTCTGTTCCTAGGGAGTTCAAAGGCTGATATCTCGGCAGATGTGGGAAACCTGCAGGGGTGGCAGTCATTCTAATACAAAATACTAATCTCCCAAAGGCATCTGCAAACATGTTGCAGTGCTTTGTTACTTTTTTTTCTCCCCAGTAATCATTTTAGTGAAATGGTCTTTTTTATACTAGACAAGATGAAACCTTTCCTTAGTATCTTTCACACACCTCATGTAAAACAATGTTGGAGAAATTAAAGAGGGCCTAAGATAAGCAACTAAAAAGCCTAAAGGATGAGAAGTGGTTTCTCTTCAGAAGTCTAATGAGGTGGGGAGGTTAACCTAAATAAGAGACAGCTAAGTGGTGATTTAAATGTAGAAAAGATACATTAAGAGATATTGTAAGGAGGGACTGACTCATTGAAAAGCAAAATTTTAATCTTTAAGGTAGTTCCAAATTTGGGGTTCTGTAATATTGCACTGTCACTAAAAATAACAATAAACTATATATTTGTTAAATTCTATGACAATTATGTGATTAGCTTTGTAAAAGCATAAATGTATTTTTCAAAGTGGCTGTGCTATTTTGCAACTCCACTAGCAACGTATGAGAGTTCCAGTTTTTCCACAGCATTGTCAGTACTTGATATTGTCAACTTTAAAAAAATTAACCATTCTATATACGCTCACTTAATATGTGACAAAGGAAGCAAGAATATACAATGAGATAAAGATGGTCTCTTCAATAAATGATACTGAGAAAATCGGACAGATACATGCATAAAAAAAGAAATCGGATCACTTTATACCATATACAAGAATAAACTCAAAATGGATTAAAGACTTAAATGTAAGACCCCAAACCATAAAACTTCTAGAAGAAAACATAGGCAGTAATCTCTCTGATACTGCTAGCAGTAATTTATTTTCAAACGTATCTCCTCAGGCAAGGGAAACGAAAGAAAAAATAAACAAATGAGACTATATCAAACTAAAAAGTTTTTGTACAGCAAAGGAAACCATCAAACAAAATGAAAAGACAACTGACTGGGAGAAGATATTCACTAATGATACATCTGAAAAGGGGTTAATATCCAAAATATAAAAAGAATTCATACAACTCAACAACAAAAACAAATCCAATTAAAAAATGGGCAGACCTGAATAGATATTTCTCTAAAGAGGAAATACAGATGGACAATAGACATATGAAAATATGCTCCATGTCACTTATCATCAGAGAAATGCCAATTAAAACCACAATGAGATATCACCTCACACCTGTCAGAATGGCTATCATCAATAAATCAAAGAATAGCTATCATCAA
>NW_006436288.1:10725685-10732468 GCF_000325575.1 Pteropus alecto
AAACAATATCCTTACATACTGCCTATAAGAGACTCACTTCCGATTAAAGACACACACAAACTAAAAGGAAGGGGATGGAAAAAAATATTGCTTTGATGAACCTAGAAGGTATTTAAGTCAGACAGAGTAAGATAAACACTATATGTTTTCACATATATTTGGAATCTAAGGAATAAAAAGAACAAACTAATCAAAAACAGACTCACAAATATAGTGGACAATTTGGTGATGGACAGAGGAGAGGGAGAGTGGGGGGCTAGAAGAATGGGGTGAAGGGCTAAAGAAGTACAAATTAGTCGTTGATAGATGGTCATGGGGATGGGGAGCATGGCATAGGGAACGCAGTCAGCATTAATGTAATGGCTAGGTGTAGAGCCAGAGGAGAGAAAGAGCAATCAGGGGGATCATTTCATAAACTATATAAATGTCCAACCAATGTTAGTTAATAACAAAATAAAGTAAATTTTTATTTAATATTTTAAAAAAAATAACCATTCTAGTAATATTTGCTTTTTATATCCTATGTAAGAATTCTTTGCCTAATCCAAAAAAAGTTTTCTCCAAGTTTTGTTCTAGAAGTTTTATAGCTTTAACTCTTATATTTGGGGGTAACATTGATTTTTCTATCTGATATTAAGTGTCAGACACAAGACCAAGGAATAATCTCAGAATCCTTTGGCAAAAAAAAAAAAAAGCACTGGCCCAATCTGTGTGTGTGTGTATGAGCATGTGTGTGTGTGTGTGTGTGTGTGTGTAGATAGATGGATAGATAGCAATTTATAAATAAAACCAATAATCATTCCAGTATGTCTTAACATTCTGTATGTAATATAGATAACCAGGAATTGTGGGCAAAGGAAGACTTCAAGAAGTAGTAGACCCACTGACTTCTTTCTAATGCATTAACACTTAAGAGATGAGGCATGAGAACTTAAATAATAGAAAATATTTTTAAAGCAGCACACATTTGATTGAGAAACACAAAGTTTAGATCAGTGATTCTCAACAGGGAAAGTATACCCTTCTATGGAGACATTATCAGAATTACTAAGGAGACTAGAAAATTCTCCATGTCCCCACACCTACATCCTGAGATTCTGTAAAAACCAACCTTTTATCCATTGAAAATCGATGTATATTTAGCCACTATAACAAAAGGGTACATTTTATCTCAGATAAGATACTATGGGAAAAATTGTGAATTGCTGCTATAAGAAGAGCTTTGGGACTGGTCTCCTGAGGATTCATGCATGGGTTTAAACTGAGTCTTGGAGAAAGCATAGGGTTTAAATAGATAGAGAAGATGAAGATGAAGATAACATTGAAAATAGATGTATATTTAGCCACTATAACAAAAGGGCACATTTTATCTCAGATAAGTTGCTATGGGAAAAATTGTGAATTGCTGCTATAAGAAGAGCTTTGGGACTGGTCTCCTGAGGATTCATGCATGGGTTTAAACTGAGTCTTGGAGAAAGCATAGGGTTTAAATAGATAGAGAAGATGAAGATGAAGATAATTGGTAAAGAGGTAAAAAAAAAACAAAACAGATGTTCACTCTCCCCTGGAGCACAAATTAATGCAAAAACGTAAGTTGGAAGGATAGATTAGGGTTAAACTTGGAACATAAACTTCATAAAAACAAAAGTTTTGTCTATGTTGTTCATTTCTATATGCCCACCACCTAGAATAGTGCCTTGTACATTATACGTCCTCATGTATGTTGAATTAATGAAGGCTTGACTAGCAAATTAAAATTTTAGGACATTGTCTTCCAGTATACAGACAGTAGAGAATACAGCATTGGAGACTGACCTAGAGTTCCAGCAAGGATGAAGTTAAAGATATGGAAAGCTAAGAGAGAGAAGGCAAAAGTCAAAAACCAAACTCCTGGAAATGTCCAGAGAAAGGGTGAGGCTAAAGAAAATCCAGCAAAGATATAAAGTGGTGATGTTAGACAATAAATACAATAAACAACATACCATTTTACAATTTACAAACTTTTATATGTATGACAAAAGGTAAGATAGAGATTGCCAATCCCATTTTACATAGACTTTAGAGGTGGAATAATAATAAAAACATTAACAACATAGAGGCAAGAGCCAAGCCAATCACAGAAACTGAAAGTAATATTAAGACTAAAGGATGAATCAGTTTAGGTCCAATAAAGAAACAGAAAATACATAGTTATATGAACAGGGGAGATTTTATATAAAGAATTAGTAAACTAGAATAGGAGAGTAACTAAAAAATATAAAGAGAACTCTAAAGGGTAACTAGGGCGGCTGGAGAGTGCCCGAGGAAGGGAATCAGAACTCATTAGAGAGAGAGCAGTTCCTACCCACAAGATGGCACGGACGTTTGATAGTTTGCCTGAGCCAAAGTTGGTCCACAGTCATCAAGCAGCAGGAAACAACCCTCCAGGGCACAGATAAGCCAAGCCTGGTGGGCAGGTGCACAGAGAGAGTCCAGGTACTGACATAAAGCCTGGAACACATGCCAGTGTCCTTGTCATGGTGAAGGGGTCAGCTGGGCCTGGGCAGGGTTGTGAGGTCAGCAAGGAACAGGGTGGCACTGGTTCAAGGTGCCCTGGATGTCCCTCTCTACATGCAACATTGACAAGCCTTACAGCAGGGGCTGGCAAAAACAAAACATGGCCCAATGAAATCTGGAGAAGCCTCCTTCTTCCTGCAATGTCTCTCTTGTGCCCTCTACTGGCATCATGCTCACCATGCTCCAGCATTAAAGAAATGCTAAAAAGACCAATCCATTATCACAGAGTGGATACAGGAGCTAAAAAAGAATACATTGGTAACGAATACAATGAATTGGTTATTTGACATTTTCAAGAGTACCTGTATATGACTAGGCTGTTCCATAATAAGACACAGAAACCAGATGAAGATGGACTGGGGGTGCTGGGAGGGGACTGAGGTGGAGCGGGGAGGGGAAGGAATAGTGATAGGTAGCTGCAGGTTAATATAGCAAGCCTAGAGAAAAGTGAGTGATTTGATGTCCCAGCATTTCCATATAAAAATCTCAGAAAATAGAAAAAGACTCTGATAAGCCAAGCCTGGGTCTCCTATTGAAACCTGGTCTTTCCTCAGAGCAAAAGTCACTGAATAATATGAATGACCAAGCCTGAGTGATTTGCTCACCCCTTTGGTCAGAGAGATAGTTAACTGTGATTGGCAGCTACAGCAGATCATCTGACATAAGAGAGGGAAATTTTCCCAGAGGGAGGTTGTTACAATCAAAAGAACAGGGATGCTGAAAAGGTAGAAACTTCTGATGTCTATTACACATGAAAATGGGAATAAGATTGTCTCTGAGGAAAGCTTTTAGTAGTTATTCTCTGTTTGTTTGTTTGTTTACTGTAATATATTACTTCATCCTTTTAAGAGTCCCATATTAATCTCTAGGTGGAGCTGGATGGACATCACTAAAAGAAACAATGCATGGCAGATACTGTCAAAATGCACCAATGGTCTTCCTCTCTTACTCAAGTTATTGTCACTACAGAGCAGTAATGTTTCGAGATAATAGGAATTTTTATTTTAATTTTCCATTAGTTGATGTGAATGATACATGAAAACAAAAGGATTCTAAACCTTACATATTGCTCTGAAGATAGATAAAATCTATTTTGCCCTTCCCAAGAAGTACTAATGGGCTGAGCTCAAATGTTGTTGCTTTTGTTTTTAAGCAATCTGAGGTTCAGTAAAGTGATATCCAGTTAGAGTGATACCTGAGTGGAGCTAACTATACAGGGTAAAGTGATATCCAAAGTTAGTAAAGTTCAGTAAAGTTAGAGTGATACCTGAGTGGAGCTAACTATACAGTGAGACAATGGATACCAGTAAGAAATTCACCGGAGCAATTGCTGGTCCCTGTTTGTCTCCGAACTGGGTGAGAAGGGTTTCAGCAATATCAAACCTGCTGGCACTGACATCTGTCTCCATGAACATGCTGAGTGTGACCACTCACTCTGCATGTAAAGAGATATGGGTTCTTCACAGCATGCCAGACACAGTTGCTGTTATTGGAAAATTATTCTATTATCCAATTTCACCATATGCCTTCCAGAGGAAAATAAGTCAGTTTCAAGTAAACCTTTAAGTGTCTCTAACCTATCCAGCGCTGTGTTCTTATAGATGTTAAAAATAAATAAGCCTCAAATTTTCCAAACTGCTCCCTGTGGTAATTAAAATGTAGTTGTCTTAGAGCACTAACCAAAAAAATAAAAATATTTTTAAAGGCTCACAAATAACAATCTACCATGAGGAATGCAGTCTGAGAATTTGAAAAACAATTCAGTATTTGAATTTAATCAAATCGTCAGTCATATTAAGTAATTGCTAGGTTTTGGTAAACTTTTTTTTTTTAAGTGAAATAGTTAAGTATTTTAATGAGTTACTTTGTAATTTTTCCTCAGAGTTTGTGTTTTCCATAAGGACTTTATAAGCTGGAGATGAAAGAATGTCTGTTTTTAGGGTTTTAAAACACTGGTTTATGATTAAATTTAACATTTATACCTCAACAGAGATATAACTCTTGATATCAATGTTCTGCCAC
This sequence comes from Pteropus alecto, assembly GCF_000325575.1. Classification (NCBI taxonomy): domain Eukaryota; kingdom Metazoa; phylum Chordata; class Mammalia; order Chiroptera; family Pteropodidae; genus Pteropus; species Pteropus alecto. Next base: position 10,730,264 of record NW_006436288.1, read on the forward strand.
AGGGACAGAGTAAACAAATTTAAAATCTCTTCCTAAAGGCACGTTCAGACTTTTTTTCATATGTAATCGAACAGGTTATACTGGTCCATAATGTCAAACTGCCAAGATGGCTGGAGTATAATTCCCCTATCAAAACCTTGCAAGGACTGCCCTCAGAAAATGAGGGAAGATCGTGGTGCTAGTATCTACGGGGTTTTGTTTCCAGCAAACAGACAAGCTCCATCATCTTTACTCTTCAATGCTGGATAGGAATGAAGTGAGAGAAGCAAGCTAGATTCCTTCTCCAAGTGGGTAAGTGTCCTCGTTAAAAAGTACCAGGGCAGCTGTGTGTAGAACAAAGGTAGGATTTAAAGAAGTAAAACCTTATATTAGAGAAAGAGGGAGAGTCTAGGACCATGCCACCCTGAATGCGTCAGATCTTGTCTGATCTCAGAAGCTAAGCAGGGTAGGGCCTGGTTAGTACTAGGATGGGAGACCACCTAGGAATACCAAGTGCTGCAGGCATTAAAAAAGAAAAAAGAAAAAGAAAAGAAAGAGGGAGGAACAAAGACCATTACAAAGGGAAGAAGTAGAGATATTTCACAATGCTGTTAATAAACAGGATCTTAAAACAAAGCTTATTATGGAAATGCCTTTGAATTGGAAAACCTCTCAAAATAAATGAATTCTTGAGAACTAAGTTTTTATTTCTCATATTTTATTTTACCATGTGCTAAGTGAAAACAGTCCTTTCTCTTCTTTTTCAAAAGACAGCCTATTTATATATGTATACCTTATCAGCACAGAATATATCTGAATATTATGGTAACAATAAGGAAGAGAAACTAGGAGATTGTGTAACCAGAGCGAAGGGATAAAAAAGATACCTTGTGAATTTTATATTGTATTCATGTGTTATATATTAAAAATAATTTAAAAGGTAGTTTTACATAGGTTAACAATACACATTTTGAGTAATTTTTATTCTCCTCAAATTATTTTCCAATATGGAAATAACCATGCTGTTTACTATCCCTTTTAATCTAAAATTTTTAAGCTTTTCTCTAGAAAGTTACTTTTAACTTATAACAAATTTTTAATGCAAATTATACTTCAGGTCAACAATAACTTCTACAATTCACAATTTATAAAGTGTTTTCACATACATCATTGCATCTTTTTTCATTCTTGTGTTCATTTATTCACTTGTTTGTTCAATAAGAATTTGGTGAGTGCCTACTGTTTACCAGATCCCTGAGCTAGAAGCAGGAGATAATATGAAGAAACTGCTGCCAAGGAACTCAGTCTAACAGCCCAGTAGGCTATGCAGAAATGTTAAAAATAAAAATAGTGTAATGAATGCAATAACAGAGCCATACATAAGACATAGAGGCTAAATTAGTAGCTTAGCTCAATTTAGGGGATAATGTTGGCAAAACCTTTTTGGATGAGGTCGTGTCGGTGACGGATTTTTAAAGGTCAAGATGTCAACCACCCAGAAAAGGAGGAAAGGCGCTATAAGCTCAAACAAGGACCTTTTTAACAGTTACAAAAACTTAAACAGCATAGTATGTTTGGGAAACTATGCAAAAAGTTGCATTATTGGAACACAGTGCAAATTGGGGAGTGGCAGGAAATGTGGCTCGAGAAGTTAGCAGAGCCTGGATCTTGAAGAGCCTTGTGGACTCCACGACAGTTACTACATTTGAAGGTCTTAGACACGGAGGGAAAAAAATAAAGCCTTATAAATGCATTAAAAAAAATCTATTTCACCCTAAAAATAAATCCTATTTTCTTTTTCTTGAAAGACCTAGAATTTTTAAATATTCTTTTATACTTAATTTTTCGGTTTAGCATGTCTGTTTGTTTCAATAGTAAACTAAAGCTATCTAACACTCAGAGCCTTTCTGGATCTCTGAGAGTTATAACAAGTTTCTACTCAGCAAAGCCACACTTTTCCAGATACTGGCCATGTGACTCCACCATGAGCTGTTACTTAAAAGAGCACATTTAGTAACTGCAGGGACCTTTAATCAGTACTTCCATCTAAGAAGAGATCCACAGTTGGACTAGATGCAAAAGATGTGAGATAGAAAAGCACAACTAAGCAGAACAAAGGGAAGGACGAAAGGAAGGGAAGGATACAGAAGGATGAAAGGAAAGACACCAGTAGGATGAAGAGAAGGACATGGGGAAGAAAACAGGAAAGGGAAGGATAAGAAAATT
>NW_006436288.1:10732480-10744037 GCF_000325575.1 Pteropus alecto
GAAAGAGAAAAAGGAACAGGAAGGGTGCAGTAGAGTGAAGGACTTATTTGTGTGCCAGGTAATTTGTAAATGACCTTATATCAATTAATATTCAAAATATTTCTGCAAGGTAAATGTTTCTCCTGCTTTCTAACTTAAATGGAGGTGCAGTTTAAGTTAAAGAGCATGAGTAATATTTAAGGTGCAGTATCTCAAAACGATATAACTGGTCTAAATGACAAACTGAATTTAAACTTTCTAAATCCAAAATCCACAATTTTTCCACTGAAATCTCCACCTTCCAATTTAAAGTCAGAATGCCTAGATCAGGTAATTTATTCTGTGCCTTTGGGCATTTTAGCCACATCAAATCTATTTCGGCAACTATAAACTAGGTATTATAATAATTGTGCTCTCTTCCTTGCTAGTTGGAGTTAGCAATGAGATGATGTGTGTGAAGATACTGAAAGGATTGCTAACAAAAAAAAAATTAATAATCCATGCTGTTTTTCTTTTAAATCTTCAGTGTTAGGGCCCAAGGAGGCTCAAAAGAGTTTTCCATCATTATAACTGAAATAACTCTCAAAGCAGCTGCTGAAGCTCTTGGTGTTCAAAAGCGTCTCTTTCTGGTATACACTCTGACAGACTATTTCCACTTGGATCGTTCTTAGTGACTATGAGCCCATGCAGAAGCAAGATAAACAAGCACCTGAGGAATCTTCCAGTGCTGGCTGAAGATACTAGGCATGTCATTTCTTTATAAGGTGACTGTACAATTCTACTGGCCTATGGAGTACCAGGTTTCTACGTTACTACCTGAGCTAATGCCAAGTTTTTCAATAGCATTCTTCCTCCAATTATCTTGCCCAAATTTTAAGATATAAGATTAAAGTTTGAAAATTACTTCAAAAATGTCAGACAAGACCCAGACACTTAAAGACTACCCCAGTCACAACAATGGAGTCAACTGATATGACAACAAAAGTAAGCAAGCCTTTCCCTGATTCGTTACCCACCTTAGTGAGTCATTGGATCCCTAAAGATGAGACATTGTCAATTCCCATCTTATTTGTTGCCTTAAGACAGTTAACTCCTACTCCTGATTGTGACATTATTCCAAATACACTAAGGTGCATGAAGAGTACAAGTCCATTGCATACAGTAGTATCACAGAATTCATTAAAGGAAATGTCCTTGACAATAAACCTTGAATATTCTTTTACTTTCCCTGAGGTCCTTCCTTCTACGGTATTAACAGCTACTTCATTCACAGATTTTGACTTCCTCCAGAGTAGAACTTCTACAGCATCAATGTTACTAGAAAAATGAGACTCTACAGAGTGGGAAAGGAAGAGGCACACCCTAATCCACAAAACAAAAATACAAAAGCATCCTGTTTTATCTGACAATGTCTCAGGATCGATTAGTCAAGCTTGGTATTCACAAGCCTTTCTTGCCTTATCCAAGTACTCTCATTTTCTTGGATCCTCAGTCTCCGAGGAAGTAACAGAGGATATAGCCACACCTTCAGAAGGACTATTTTCAACGACATTTTTCAGCAAATGGAGTGGTTCTATTCCAGTCTATCTAGAAAGATCCGTTTAGTCATCTAACAGTCTCTTGATACCTTCAGCATCAGCAAAGGAGACATTAGCAGCCTCCTATTTTTCCCTTGAGTTCAGCCAACTGCCCCTGTAAAGCCAACTAAAGCAAAAGATTCTTCATGAGCATGATCATATCTGCGAGACTTTTGAATTTTCTCAACAGCTTTATTCATTCTCCATTCTTACAGAGACGATTTCACCTCTTGGCATGAGAATAAGTACAAAATTTGTATGGGACAGTACATCTGACTCGTTTGCCCCAGGAAACTGTTTGTGTTACCAACAACCTCTTAGAGGAAAGCTCATCCTGTGATATGATTATAAAAACTCAATCTTATTATAAAAAATCCTCATCATTTACCCAGCCATATGATTTATCTGATTTGTCCCTTTCTGAGTTGCCCAAATCTGCAAATGTATTTATTTGGGTTACCTGAAAGTATAGGCTCAAACACCATAACACATTTTCTTAGTGTCTGGTAGTCAGGCATAGAACATTTGGCTTTCAGCAAATTCTCAAGAACTAGCAAAACTTTGCCAGGCAGCACAATGTTAAACCTGGACTCTACTGACATGGTGATAAGTCGCCCGTAAACCTCCAAAAACTTATTAACAACAAGATATGGGACTATTTCTGACATTAACAATATACAAGGTAAGATTGTGATAGTTGTTTACTTTTCTATTCAATGAATTCTATTCAATGAATCTTTACACTAACAAGCAGTAACCAATTATTGGTTAAAATATTAAGATTAAAATAGAATGTTAAGATTAAAATGGAGTGCCTAATGTTAACTACATAAAATATGAGTGCTTGATCTTCTTCTCTATATATTTCCAATAATTCTACAAGGAAAATTGTGATTTTGGGGAGGAAAAAATTTTAAGAGTATATTGTGTAACAAAAGTCAACAACAAAATACAGTACCTCTCTTGTGTTTTATACACATTAAATACAACATTCGGATTTATCAAAGGTTCACAAACCTGCAAGAAACTTCGAACCATAATTTAGACTATACTCTGTTTAGTTATTATTATTCCTAAATTATCTCAGAAACATACTTATCATCTGTTGCAACCTTATGGTCCACCATAGTTAGAAAAATGCTTGATAACAAACTCAATCTTAATTGGTAAAGACCATCTTCTTTCATTTAGCTTCTCTCTCATGATATGCTGCAAATCTAGGCAGTATTTAATTAAGAAGTCAATATCTATAGTCAAATAGGGGTTCAAAATCTAGCTCTACAATATACTATTTGCCCAAGGTCAGCTACTTAATTTTATTACTAATTTTCATTATTTATAAATCAAGAATAATAATTGTCCCAATATATTTGCTGTAAAGATAAAATGAAATATGCATCTGGCACAGTGCCTGGCATATGCTGAATGTTCATTAAATGTAAGATGTTATCATCTCTGCTCATCCTCTCCTCTCTGACCTTGATAACCTGTATCACTGATTCTCTTAGGACTTATTTCACATGGAAGCATACTTATATGGTAACTTCCATGATAATTTTCATAAAGGATTTTTAATTCTGGGAGATTTCTTATGTTTGAATTAAACATCTAAATTAAATAGATGCTATTTTATTCAGATTCATGCCAGAGTTTCCAGAAACATTATTTAGACAAAATACAACCAGTTTGTCTTTAACTAAATATGAATTGTTTTAAGAAACAAAGATTCTGTCCATGGCCATGCTACACTGAACAAGCCGATCCCATCTGATCTTGGAAGCTAAGCAGGGTTGGGCCTGGTTAGTACTTGGATGGGAGACCACCTAGGAAGACCACATGCTGTAGGCATAAAAAAAAGAAAAAGAAACAAAGATTCTGACAACATGTGCTCTCCATTCCGAATCTCAGAAACCTGAGGACATGTCACACACAAGTAAGCAATGCTATCACCAAGGAATGGTAAAGCTGATGAAACTTGAGCCTGTTTGAAACTTATCTCCCTAATAGTTAGAACATATACTATTAATCGATCTCATGAAATATGCAACAGTGTTCAAATCTCACTTTAAAATAGTCTTTCTGTTCATCAAGTGATTGCCCCACTCTGTCTTCTAGATTCGTTCAATAGTATGAAACACCACTTCTTTCTAACCCATAATATCTAAAATATGACTTTGTTATATTACAGCATATCCCCATTTTTGTAATAATCACCTCTTCTTCCTTCTCAGATAATACCAAACCATATCTTCGCAGAGCTTGAATTGTTTTTCTAGCTTCTTTGAGATTTAAACGTGTTAACTGAAATCAGAACACTGGTTCATTACTATGTCTCTATTCAATTATACAATTTTAATGTCCTGAACTTTAAAAAATTTCCGTTGTGCTTTTAAAAACTCACTCACTCACTTAGTTTAGGAATTTGGGCCTGCTGCCAAAATATTGTTTTCCTAAAGCTCCCTAACCCAGACTTGGTTACCTGATACTACTAATAAGCTAATTTCAGGATCTTCTTCCATACTATAACTTAAGGTTGAAAAGATTAGGAAATTTGGAAACTAACAAACTCCATGAATATGTGGAAGCAGCATCAAGGTTATAATGCAAAATCTACCAGTTGATGATAAAAGGAAGATGAACAAAGGTGGCAAGAAAAAGGTAAGTAGGAAAAAGAAAACAGAAGAGGAAACCAGGGCTTCAGATGGATGGAATCTGACCCTTGAGTAGATGGAGAAAGTGTCCCCAAACCAAGGGATAAAACAGAGATGAAAGAAATCGGTCCTTTTTACTTCTCTCTGTAGCTACTTATGTAGTACCTAAATATAAGATAGACTACTACATATACCTACTGAGTATCAGTAGATGATTTCCCACGTTCCTTTGCAAATCAGGTCAAAAAGTGAAAATGAAGGAAATAAATCAATCATCAAGACAACCTAAAACATTTAAATAAACAGTGGTATTTGTTGAAACTTGTTTCTTGTTTGCTTCTTTTGGATCAATTCAACACATTTCCAATAGTTGTTAATCCAATTCAATTGATAACAGCAACTATTGGGCACTAACTTAATTACACAACTCCTCCTGACACATTTTATGATCAGGAAGATGGCAACCCGACTCACTCGATGCTTGTAATAAAATCAGTAAATAAATATCCTTCAGGCCCAGAAAGCTGGCTGCAATTTAATGCGACTCATCAAAAACTATATGGATATCCTCTAGAATTGAATTTTCAATATTCCCCTCAGGAATTTATTCTTTCTACCAATGATTCCGGGGGCCTGGCTACTCAGATGCTTTTGACCATTGAACTAAAGCTGCCCAAAAGTACTGCCTGCCACAATTGCACTCTGCACATAAAAGACAGTTTCTACTAATTTATAAAGGAGAGAGAATTGATTTGCTTTTGCTAAACTCATTGACTATCTAAATGCCACTAAATCTGAACAAATTGTATTAACTATCTTGAGACCTGGATCTACTATTATATTCTGGTATAAGATAACTTTATGTTCTGTCAATGGCAGTTCTCTGAATTGGTATCCCAACAGAAAAATTGACGAAGTGATGTTTACCCTAAGGAGACCTGTTGGAAATGTCCATCCAAACTTTTCATATGCCATGTTACCAAAATTGGCACAATTAAGAACATATATCACAGTGGGATCTGCCTTTTTCTGGAGCCAGACAATGGGTCTTTAATTGAAAACAGCATTCTTTCCTCATCTAGCATATTTGTGACAGCAGCAGCAAGTGTAGCTTATCATTTCAGTAAGAACTATAAGACTTATTCCTTAGTCTCTGGTGTTTCAAGGGAGAATCTTAATAAGTAATACCAAATAATAAATGTATATGCTAAGGCCGCAGAAGCCACCTTCCCTGGAATGTGAAGCTCCACATTCATCTCAATTATGAAGAGGGATACCACTATCTTCTCAACATCAACCTTACAAAGAAAATGTGATCCCTACCACAGAAACAAGAGCTGCCATTCTCCCAACCTCCAAAACATCAACTCCCATTCCATTATGAAATGGATCTCATTAGCCAGAGATCTCATTAGCTATTACTTTTCCTTAACCAGAGGAAAAGTAAGTAATGCTATCAGAAACCCAAGTGCATCAATAACTGCATAAGAAACAAGGCTAATTGATATAGAAATAGATAAAATAAACAATTGTTGAATCAAACTGTCAAAAGATAAGCAATAAATAATTCTTCCTCTGTGTTAATTGTATTAACACTATCAATTAATTCTTAATCACTTATTTCCCCTCGGAAGTCCAGATGGTCAATTATAAATTTATGTCACCCAGACCTAACTACTATAAACTACTCATGTAATGGCTCATCCATTATGGAGAGTAATTGCACCATCGGCAACAGCATCTCCAAATGTGAAAAATGTTGTAAACTGCCAATCCAAATTATTCATTACAACCTACAGCATAAAGACACAAATAATTTAACAATAATAAATTCTGAAATAAGTTAAAGTTCTACTATGTATGAGCTAAGACTTATTGAATCCTTACTCTACACTGTATTTTTATCTTTAGATTGATTATAAGTAAACTCATCATACTGATTTTAAAAGACTAACAAAAAATAACAACAAAACTTCCTTAAATTCTGTTCCCTTATCAAGCTACCATAACCAGCAAGGACACTTTAGTTGCTTTACTTCTGAAACAGCTGACCATATTCACATCCTCTATTTCTAACCTCATTCAAGTAACATTTTAATCACTGTAATTTAGTTTTCACTGCCACCATTTCACAGAAATGGGTTTTTGAAATTACTAGCATCTCGGTTGGCATATCTTCAGTTGGCTTTATCTCAGTCTTCAGTCTTTTGAATATCTCTGCAGGTCCTGTGACACTTCTTTATTCCTACCTCTCTGACCTTTACACCTGATCCCCGTGACTGTCCATGAACTTGATAAGTATAAAAATATAATGTAATGTCTATTTTTAAGTAGGCCAATATTTTATCCCTCCTTCTAATATTCTAATGTAGATGGTTTATTATAACCTCATTCCTTACTAGAAAGAAATTATAGGAGCATTTTAATTCATTATCACGCTTTCTCCTTTGGAGCTTTTTGTTTTTAATTGAGTAACCATGGAATTATTTTTAAATCTTACAAATAGGAACTCTTCTAATCAGACACTAAAGTTTGTACCTTTCACTATGAGGAACTTGTCTCAAGATATACAACCTACTAAATTTACAGTTTCTATTGAATATTCAGTGGAGACATAAAGACTATATACAGTCTCTGAACCATATGAAATTGCCAATATTCAACTGTTTTACAAATAAAAATTTCAATTTCATATGATTCAAATGAATATGTTCAATTTAATTATAGAAATAGAGATCTCAATGAAATCAAAATTGATAAGTATAACTTCAGACCCTGGCATTTCCTAAATTAAGTTTAATGCTTTAAATATTTTTACAATAATATAGAAATTCCCAGATTTGTTCGCATTAGTAGCACTTCTATAACAAAACTAGCATCTGGACATTTTTGTTCTCTACATGTGTGCAATTGTACTGGCGACTTTACCTGAAATGCACTAGAAATAACAAAGCAAATAACTCACTGCTTCATAAAAAAATCTCAAACAAAGTTCTGTAGATTGTTTTGCCTTCAACTAAGGGCACCTATGTATACTGTAAAGTCACGAATACAAGTGTAGTAGTCAATAATTCAAAATTTGGTGACCTTCCTCCAACACTGAGTATTGTTCAGGTTGGTTCTTAATACTTACATGAAGCACCAATGTCAGTAAATCTATATATTAATAAGTCTACACATAAGTTGTAATGATATTTGCACATACCCACACAGTGATTGTGAACAATATTCAAATAAACTGGAACTTTTTGATTGAAATCTCATAGTACTTATGACTGTAATTATTTGTCAATCATATCATAAGAGAATTGTGAAAATTTTGTCTTATACTATGATTACAAAAATAAAGGTTTTAGTCAGTGGAATCTTTTTTTCCCTCCACTGAGATATAATTGACATACAGCATTGTGTAAGTTTAAGATGTACATTTGATGCACTTACATATTGCAAAATGATTACCACCATAGCATTAGCTATCACTTCCATCATGTCACATTATTACCATATTTTTTGTGGGGAACATTTAAGATCTACTCTTTTAGCAATTTTCAAATATATAATACAGTATTATTAATTACAATCACAATGCTGTGCATTAGATTCCCAGAACTAATTTTTCTTATAACTGGAAGTTTGTATCCTTTGACCGACATCTCCCCAATTCCCCCACCCCACCCATCTGCCCCCTGTAACCACTATTCCATTTTCTATGAGTTTGTCTTTTATGTTACCATGAGGCTCGTGTAAAAACCCTTATAGATTTATCAGTCTATTTTATGCTGATAACTTCAATCACATACAAAAACTCTTTTACTTTTTTGTTTTCAATGTCACAAATTACCTCTTTTTATATTACATGTCCATTAACAAATTATCATTGGCTATTTTTAATACTCTTGTCCTTTAACCTTCATTTTAAAGTGGATAACACGGCACCATATTATAGTATTAGAGAATTCTGAATTTGACTATACTTACCTCTACCGTAGGTGGTATACTGCCATGTTTTCATGTTACTATTTATTTTCCTATCAACTTGAAGAACCCCTTTCAGCATTTCTCATAAGGCAGGTCTACCGGTGATGCATTCCTACTGCTTTTTGTTTGTCTGGGAAAGTTCTCTCTCAGAATTTCTAATGGACAGATTTGTTTGACAGTTTACTCTTTCAGCACTTTTAATATAGCCCACTCTCTCTTGGCCTGTAAGGTTTCTGCTGAGAAATCTGCTAATAGTTTTATGGGGGTTAGATTATAAGTTACAAGCTTCTTATTTTTTAAGATTATGTCTGTCTGATTTTTGTCAGTTTTATTATAATGTGTCTTGAAGATCTCTAAGTTAATTGTTTGTTGACCTATAAGCTTCATGATCTTGGGATATCCAAATCTCTCCCAAGATTTGGGAAGTTCTCTGCCATTACTTCTTTAAATAAGCTTTCTGTCCCTTCTCCCTCTCTTCTGGAATTCTAATAATTTGCAAATTGGTTCTTTTGATGGTTATCTCATAGAACACATAGGTTTTCTTCACTCTTTTCCATTTTTTTCTTTGTTCTCATGACTGAATAATTTCAGCCCATTTCTACATCAGATCCTTTCTTCTGATTGATCTTCTGTTGCTGATGCTTTCTATTGCACTTTCCATTTCATTTCATTCATTGTATTCACCTCTGAAATTTCCATTTTTAAAAATTTGTTAAACTTCTCATTTTGTTCATATATTGTTTTTCTGATTTTGTTGAATTGTCTTTCTGTGTTTTCTAGTTCATGGAGTTTCCTTAAAACAGCTATTTCGAATTCTTTATTGGGTAAATTGTAGATTTCCATGTCTTTGGATTCAGTTACCAAAAGATTATTTGATCCTTTGGTGCTGTCATGTTCCCTTGATTTTTCATGTTCCTTGAAGTTTCGTGTTGCTGCCTCTGTATATGAAATAGCAGTCACCTACTCCAGTCTTTACTAACTGCCTGTGGGAGAGTGGTATCTTCCATTAGTCCTGCTAGGAGTTCTAAGGTTATCTCAGATTTTCCTTGGGTGTACCCACTCCACACTTTTTGCTGCTTCTCCTAACAAATTTTTAAGCTCGTATGCCTTCTCTACGATGTACCAGGTGGAGTGATAAAAGTGTCTCTTTTATTTTCTTCAAGGTGGCATTAAAGCAAGTTTGTGGCCTTTCCCTGGCCTACAGATTCAAGCCAGCTTTCTGCATGTGGTCACTACCTGTCAAAGCTCACTCTCATCACTGCCAACAGGAGTGTGCACAGCAAGCTGGCCACAGGTCGGTGGGAGGAGGTATATGAGGCACCTGGAGCATTGAGGGTTGCCCATGGGCCAGTTTTGGGGATCCATGGGTGAGGCATTCCCAGTAGCTTGTGCACAAGCTTCTTGATAAGACTCTGAAATGCAGTTAGTAGGATCCATGTCCCTTTAACGTCCTTTAAGAGTTCTATCTGATGTTCTCCTGGCCTCTTCCCAACCCCTCGCCTCCAAGTCATGTAGCTCATGACTCAGTACTCTGGATGGGATGAAAAAGAAATAAGACCCCTTGCAGCATCCTGCACAGCTGGGGAAGCCAGATATTCACACACACATTTGTGCTTTCCCTCGTGGGAGAAATCATGGGCTGAGATCTTTCTAAGCCCTAAGTTACGCCACCTTGGAGGAGAGGTAACGCAGGTAAAATCAAGCTGTTTCTCTTACCCATTCAAGTGAGTCCAGACTTGTATTTTCTTGTTCTAATAGTGTGCTAAAATTTCTCCTCTAGAAACCTGGACTTCCACAAAGGCTCTCTTATCCATGAGTGATTGTCTAGGATAGTGTTTTCCACAGGCTCCTGGACCATGGGTGAGAGGCTGGATCTCGTTCAGAAGCTACTGCAGAATCCACAGCTGGGACTTAGATCTGTCTACCTATTACTTGACACACAGGTGGGCAAGACTCCTCCCAGGTCCCTCAGCAGATGATGCTAGACCCCACAGCTCCCTCAATGGCACTTGTGCCTGCGGACAGATGCCAAATTTTTGTGGGTTGCGGGGGTGGGCAAAAATAAGGGATATCTTTTGCTACAGTGATGCTGATGTCAGAATCTTTTAATATAATTGAAAGAGTACCTGTTCTCTCTAGAGTAACTTTTGAATCCTGGAATCATTAAGTATGAACTTATCCATAGACTCCAGTATTACATGGGTGATAATTATTTTTAACATTTTGTCCACTTCTCTTGACTAATAAATTCCCAATATGGACCCTGTTTTAAAAGAACCAACAACTAACAGTCATTCCTCTATTTTTTTCCAAAAGTGGTCACACCCACCAAAAGGCTGGAATATGTATTTCAAGATAAGGCTTTGCATAGCCTGACCCTCTGAGGGGACTTGGGGGGTGAGTTGCAGTAGTGAGGGGTGCTTAAAAAACATCTAGTTAAGCAGGTAGAATGAGTCAGCTGAATAATTTTGGCAACGAACATGAAATAATATGGGAAGCTAGTGGCACTGTACTTCAAAATGCAGCCATAGAAATATTCTCCCAGCTGGTAGATCATTAGTAAGACAGTGCATAATTAGAATCTAAAAATGGAGACTGAAATGTAGATAAGACTGTCTCAACAAGTAGCATGGCCTTAGCGTGTTGGAAGGAGAGAAGCATAAATTTAAAGTAAAAAGGGATCCCAGTGTTTGAAGATGGGATGTGAAAAAAAGATTTTTGGATGAAGAAATAAACCAGGGGAATGCCATTCTACTTGCTAGATGGATATAGCTCAATTCATGAATCACTTAATAAAGCCAATTAGATCTTCAAAAATAAACAAACAAGGGGTCCCAACTGGGCACAAGTTGAAAAATAGATATCGAGACACAAATAAGACACAATAAGTGTGAAGGAATTAAGAAATACAAATTGCCAGTTATAAAAAGTCACAGAGATGTAAAATACAGCATAGGGAATATAGTCAGTAATATTGTAAAAACTACATATGATGTCAGATGGGTACTAGACTTATCAGGGTGATCACTTCGTAAGTTATATAAATGTCTTATCACTATGTTGTACACCAGAACCTAATATATACTATTATATGTCAACTGTAGTTGAAAAAAAGACACAAAAGGTTAGAACCCAAACAGAAGTAAATATTATGCAATATTCCAGGACTAAGTTATTGCTCATTAAATTTTGAAAGTCTAAGATGTTAATTAGGCCTGGTCATGCTTATGTGTGATTTGTGTAGGTGTATATCTAAACACAGTGATAAGGAATAAAAATGGCTCTGGCTTAGAGGAGAGGAGAGATATAAGGATTGAGAATGAGACAGGAGTTAATAAAAGACAGCAATGTAAATTTTCTTGGATTGACAAG
>NW_006436288.1:10744051-10756420 GCF_000325575.1 Pteropus alecto
AAACACTAGTTATTTTTTTAATAGAAAATAATGAATCTCTATATTTAAACACAGAGCTTTTTCCCTCTCCTACTAAACGCTCAAAGAAAAATGACAAGCCTAGAATTAGTATTTACCATATAAACATGTTTCTTGCAATATGTTATGAGCTTCCAAATGAAGAAGCATAGGAAGATTCACCAAACGTATACCATAAAATCATGACATTTCTAGGATGAGAACAAGATTACGTTCAAGGAAAAAAATAACCTAATGATTTTCCTTTCTTCTAAGTCTGTAATCTCCTTTATGCTTCTTTTCCAATATGAAAAGTCAATGGAAAGTAAATTTTTAGCAGAAAAAAATGTAACATTATCTAATATGGGTAAATGCAAATTTACCCAACTACCTGAAAATTCTGCTTTTAAATGGCAACACATAAACAAAAATATTTAAAATAAAATACAGAATAAGCAAACAAAAACATTCTTCTGAGTAAAGCACTGTATATGCTGCAGATTAACAGCCAAGATTTTATATTAAATATTGCAAATCTCACCTAAGTTGATAAAATTTCTTTTTAATTTCTATAAGTTGTCAGTCATTAAATGAATATATTTTCCAAAAGGAATACTCCAATATTTTGCATTTCAGATACTTTAAGACTTTTATTTGGCAAAGAGAAGCCTAAGAATTTTTTAAAAAACATTTCCAGAGGGAAAACCCTTTACCATAAAATAAATTTGTGTGATTTGGGAAGACAAATCTCAAATGTATTTTTTTTGACATATCTGCCAATTTTGCAATTAATACAAAAAAGATAAAGTTACTTGAAATATTTTAAAAATGTAAAAACCAGTCCAGGCAACATATACAATCTTGCTGTAAAAGTACTTATATCAAATTCCATCCAAAATATTTAGGCAATATAGTAAATTTAGTTCCTCAAGTCACCCTTCACTGCCGGCTGGCTTTTCCATTTTCTGTTGTCTCCATTCTGAAAAACAGGAGGAAAAAAATGAGTTAGTAAAAGAAAACATTCATTAACCAGGCATATTTTTCTCCTTATCTTTCACATGAAATTAAACTCTACTATATTCATAGAACAGAAAAATGTCAGCACTTTAGAAAAGAACTAAGGTTAGGGTTTCTCTAGTTTAACGTTCTCATTTTGCAGATGAGTGAAAATTGAGGCCCAGAGAGATCAAGTGACTTTCCTAAGGTTTCCTTTCAAAGACCTTTTTTTCATGATACTGTTCCAAGCAAAACTAAGGGTAAAAACTTTGCCATTTAGTCAAGGATTTATATCTTTTTCCACTAAAGAAATTCCTTTACCAATATATTTTCAAGAGGCCTTCTAAAAAAGAAATCAAAATAATGAGACCTGAGATTTATTCAACTAAAATCAATATTCCTAATACTATATTAATAGAAAAATACTTTCCCTTGGTACTTTATACAAATTCAGTATTACATACTAAGTTTTCTTTATGATTTTTCCTTCTGTGATGTTAACTGAGCAATGAAAAAAATGCTCTAAGGAGTAAATACTTTCAGGGTTACAATCAATATAATCATGTGTTTTACAAGTACAAAGAATCAAAGAAGTTAATTTTTTTCTCTTTATTGGTAACATATATCAATTCATATTATTAGTAATAAGAAATTGCTAAGCAGAACAAACAAGCAATGCTTATTATTTCTTATTATAACAAGGCAATTAACAAAAGCAATTTCTACAATAAATAATACAAACCCATTTTCCTCTTTAAGATGTTGATATAACTCAGCTCTGTTATTAACAGAGTTCAAACGTCCAGCAAACTCCTGATGTTTTCTGGAATTGGCAGTATTGATTCTATTACTCCATAAGGATAATAAGGACACTGGCCCTGGTGTTGTATTTGAAAGAAGAGAAAAAGGTAGAATAATTTATTATTTAAATTTTACTAATTTTAAAATTTTACCTTTAATTCTACTGTTTTATACAATTAAAGCAATATCATCTCCTCCTTATTCAAAAGTGTATGTGTTTAGGGGTCCCCAAGACCACCTATTAGTTTGGTGATTCGCTGGAAGGACTCAAATGACTAAACAAAGTTATAGTCACTAAGAATAATTACAGCAACATAGTAAGGATATATAGCCAGATCAGTAGGGAAAAAACTAGAGGAATCTATTTGCAGGCTTTCCATACTCTTTACCTCCAGTGAGGGTTCACAGAAGTGCCTACTCCCTCCAGCAGCAAAAATGCAGCCACGTGCATACAATCTTTCTGCCAGGAAAACCCATTTGAGACTCAAACTCCAGAGTTTTTATTAGTGGCTGGTCATATAGGCATTCTCTACCAAACTACAACCACCAGAATTCCAGACTCCCAGCAGGAAAGCGAGTGTTCAGTTCAGACATAAGGCAAAATAACTTCATCATCTAGGGAATGTTTTAAAAGCCATATGCCCTGATGCCAGCCAAGCGCCAAACTTGCAAGCAGGCTCTTCTAATGTAATAGCCTTAGGCTTGCTCTGTTAACTTTCTTCTAAATGAAAAAGGATTAAAATGGTCAAAACAATTTTGAAAAGTAAAATAAGTTGGAAGACTCACTATATGATTTTAAGACTCTGTGTGTAGCGAGATAGTATTGTATGGGTTAAAGGATAGACACGCAGTCCAATGGAACATAAAAGAAAATCCAGAAATATATTCTCATGTATAAAATCAATTTATTTCTGATAAAGATACAAAGGCAATTCAGTGAGGAGGGGTTATCTTTTCAACAAATGCTGCTGAAACAATTAGGATATTAGTGCAAAAATATGAACACTGACCCATACCTTGCAGCTTATAAAAAAAAGTAAAAACTAGGAATGGATCATGGCCTAAATGTAAAATCTAAAATTATAGAACTCCTAAAAGAATACATAAAAATAAATATTTGTGACTTAGGGTAATGCAAAGATTTCTTACACAGAACACGAAAAGCATAATCCTAAAGAAAAAAATGATATATTGGACTTTATCAAAATTGGAAATGTGTGCTCTTCAAAAGTCACTATTTGGAGGAGGAAGAGCCACACAGACTGGGAGAAAATATCTGCAAATCATATATCCAACAAAAGACTGGTATCCAGAATAAATAAAATACTCTAAAATTCAAAAATAAAAAAACAAACAGCCCAATTTAAAAATGATCAAAATATCTGAATGAACCCTTCATCACAGAAGACATACAGATGGTAAACAAACAAATGAAAACAGGCTCACCATCATCAGTCATTAGAGAATTATAAATTGAAACCACAATGAAATATTACCACATACCCATTAGAAGAGAAAAAAAATCCTGACAACAGCAAGTGCTGTTGAGGATGTAGAACAATCAGAACTCTCATTAATTGCTGGTATTAATTGAATGTACAATGGCACAGGCATTTTGGAAAAATAAGTTGGAAGTTTCTAATAAAGTTAGTCATATATAATGGAATAAAAAGACTACTGAAGTCTAGGGCCATGCTACCCTAAACAAGTCTGATCTTGGAAGCTAAGCAGGTTTGGACCTGGTTAGTACTTGGATGGGAGACTACCAAGGAAGACCAGGTGCTATAGGCGTAAAAAATAAAAAAATAAGGGATTGTAAGCTGACAAGGTCTTTGCAATCTGTGAGGTCAACCAAGGTTGCCTCGCCTTAAAAAGAAAAAAAAAATCTACTGATAAACACAAAATAGATGAATCTCAAATGCATTATACTATGTGAAATAAGCCAACCTCTAAAGGTAGCATACTTCATGATTTCATTTATAAGGCACAATTGTAGGAGGAGACAACACATCAATGGTCATGAATGGCTGAAGTTAGGGGAGGTGTAGGATGATTACAAAGGTGCAGTACAAGAGAACTGTTGGGGTGATGAAACTATTCTATACTTTGGTTCTGATAGTGGTTGTTACACAACTGTATGCATTATATCAAAAAGTTAATATTACTGCATATAAATTTATCAAAAATAAATTTAAAAATAAGCCTTTTCTTTTTCTTATTATAAGACTAATACATGTTCATCAGATGAAATTTTAAAAACAACATAAAAAGGAGAAAATAAAATCATCCATAATGTCACTGCTCTAACAACTAGTTTGGTCTTTTTTCAATGTCAACTTATATCTATAAAATTACATTTTAGTTTTTCTGTTACTGCATCATACAAAGAGAGCTGAATAAATTTTCTAAAATCTAGAGTTCATGTTTGGAATAGCCCAATCTTACATGCAGAGTATGCAACAGACACAATATTTGCTTTGGAGAGTCCTAGGAGGTCATTTTCCAAAGCAGATGAAACTGAAGTACAATAAAAGGCCCATACAAGTTGAGGATCAGAAGAGACATGAGACTTAGGTGTAAAATAAAACGCAAGAGAAAACGAGTTTCAAGTATCAGCCTTCAACGGAAAGTTACAAGGACAGACAGTGATTTGCAATCAAGTCGCATCTTATACGGGCCCCTCTATATAGTATTTCCAGGGTGAAAGACATCAGGGATTTATCTAACTTAATTATAAGTGACAAGCTAGTGTATATGCATGTAAAAACTTAAAAAAAAAAAATGGAGATCACAGTAAGATGGTTTTACAGCCTGCTTAAAAAAAAAAAAAGAAAAAAAACTTACCCATTCATTCACTTATTCATGTATTCAACAAATAATAACAATTTCTATTATGGGCCAGGAACTAGACTGGGTAGTGGTAGCAATATAAAAGTAAAAATTTAAAAGCCCTGCCTTTAAATGTTTCAAACTAATAGTAGAGGAAAGGTATCAATAAGCAATGTCAATGCAGTACTCTAAGTGCTCTCACAGTAGTAATCCTGGGATGCAATGTGGAAGCACAAAGAAATACCTGACTTAACTGTGAAAGGAGGTCGGGGAAGTCTTTCCTGAAAAAAGCACTTCGTTAAGCTAAAGTCTAAATAAAATACATTAGCAAGAGGGAAGAGTGGCCATTTTTGGCAATAATTATTTTGGGGCTATATAAATTCCATCCTATGGACACACCATCATTAGGTCATTTTCTTACTAATATGTGTTTTGGTTGCTTGCAACTTTTTGCCATCATAAGTAGTTGTTATAGTTCTATTTTCCAAGCAATGGTGAAGTACTATTTAATTAAACCTAATTTCTCATCCTAATCAGTGGCATATTTTGGCATGTGATAAGTAGAATAATTTATTAACACATTTAATCATTTTCCAGGCACCCTGGCAAATGCCTGAGAGGCAAATATGACAAGATTGCCCTTATCTCTGATTTCAAAGAAATCAGTAAAATGGGCACAATTTATATACTATAGTAGAAATATATAAAAATAACAAACAAGCCTAGCTTCTCTCTAGGATGAGCTGCCAATAATCATAATCTGACCAGCCTTGAGGTCTTCAGAGAGGCACAGTGGTAAGAAATCAGACAGTCTTTTGTCATACTATTTCTCATTTATCCTAAAAGACTAAATCCAGTTTCCTTTAAAATAACTAAGGCCTACAATGATTTCAGAAGCTCCCAAACCTAAATCATACCTTTGATGCCTAGAATTCCTTCAAGAGGAAATTAAACATTTCGGCTAATAAATATGAGATAAAAAACTTTATTATGAAAATATTGTTTATAATATTTTTACTGAAATTCATTCATATCACATTTTAATTTATCAATATATAGGTGATATTAGATCTTTCTCTAAATTCAGTAAGAGTTTAGGGAAAATAGTTTGTCTTCAATAATGTAGCACTTAGTACAGTGTCAAGAACATAAACGGATTTAAATTTACATAATCAAAATTTCTTAAAACACAGACTTTATAGTACAAGCATTTATTTTCCAAAGGCTGAGGTATGACACTTCATTCCAAAGAATGAAGGTATGACACTACTTTTTCTTTAATGCTGATAAATATATTTACTGCCTATATTTTCAAAGGCTGTAAACAAAGAATCTTCTAAACAACAGGAACAGTTAGTAGCTTCTCGATATATGCAACAGTAAATGACATTGTACAAACAGAACTAAAATGAAAAACTTTTTACAAACATAGTTACCACAGTTCTGCCTTACCTTTTGATTTTTCTACTGGGGGCGTTTCATCCATCTCAACAAGGGGTTTTTTGTTTGGAGGTTCTGGGGAATCAGGCGAATCTTTTATAATCTCAGCTTCAGCCAACTCTTCTTTTCCACGTTCCAAGATTCCTTTTAATCTTTTAAAGCGACAAATAATACAATTTAAAGTTTAATTTTTAGAAATCTAAATGGTTCAATAATTAAACTAGACTTTGCATATCAGTCTTAATAAAAGATAGCCGCTCTCACAAACTAAACCTAGAAACTAATCAAAAGCTAAATGTCAGTCTAAAATCAGTGAAAGCTTAATGAATACATGTTTTCCTTTTTCCTTCATCATAATAATGTAATAATTCAGTAATTTAGTTAGCTGTAAAATATGAAAAAATGGAGGAAGCTAAAATTAAAAAGGTCAGAAATGTGATATTTGGAAGAAACACTACCATTTTAATTTTTAAAGATATGGACAAAATACTATTTCAAATTAAAAAAAAGTTTAAGAAATCTACTGTCATTTGTTCCCTAGTTTATGTACTGTGGAAATGTATTTATAGCCCACAAGTTAGGAACTTAACCCCAACCTTATTTTGTTTCATCAGAGAAAAGAAACAGTTTCAAAATTATATACAGAGATATACTTTAATGTCAGTGGCCTCTGAATGAGAATATTTTTTCTTTCCTCTTCTTAAAGTGAGCCAATTCTGTTTGAGAAGCTAAGTGGCCCTAAAGAAGACATGAAATTCTAAGGTCAAAGGGAATGAAAAGTTTCTATATTCTACTTATTTTTGGATGAAATGACATGATTTTTAGAATTAGCTTCAAAATATTCCCATGGAGAGGGTGGATAGTTATGGTGGTGAGGGTACTGGATGTAGATATATATAATGTGAGATCTGCCATGCATTGATAATTATCAAAAGTAAATGATGAGTAACTATTTATTCTACTGTTTATATGTTTCAAATTTTGCATAAGTTCTGATTTATTTTTAAAGGACTTACTACTTTGCCATTATAATATTTACCTGGTTTTTTACCTGAATTTCTGGCAAAGAGACAGAAGACAAAGTCAGCTAATATGTTATGATACTTTTATTTATAAGCCTCTATTACTTTTTATGTTTCTTGAAATTTAACCTCAACATCATTATATAAATTACAAACTAGGGAAAATGATGTACTATTGATCAAGGTTTTCAGAATTTGAACTATGCTCTTCCTCTGTGCTCCCAAGAGCATCTGTGCCTATGTTTATAACATTTTCCGCACTTTGCTGTAATCATTCACTTACTCACCTATCTCTACCACAACACTGTATGTTCTTCCAGGGCGGGGAGCTTATGCCAAATGCCTAGCACATCATAGGCATTCAATAATATTTATTGAACAAAGAACATTGTTTTATGTCTTTGATATTCATAACATATAAGGGAAATACTGATACCAAACATCATGAATTACAATTTTCAGATGGTAATTGGGAAAAAAAACTAAACACAACCTTTGCTCCTAATAGTAAAAAAAAAATCATAACTCTTTAAGTCCAAGATCTTTTAGATTTTAAGAATGATTAAATCTCGTTACAAATGAAATAAACACATATTAAATGAACTTCTATTAAATGAGGTTTGAATGTTCTATATGTAGAATACGGTATGCCAAAAGGCACCATGGTATTATATTAATGTCAACAAATCACCTCTCTGAATCTTGCCAAGACTTCTCTTGTTCATAATCTTTCACTGCTTTCTCTGACTTGTCCTCTTTGTCCTCCCTCTTTCTTCCTCGTTTCTTTCGTTCTTCTTCTTCCGGGGGTTTGCTCCTACAGGCCATCAGACATTCCAAGACTCTTTGATGTTTCTCCGAGTTACTGATATGGGCTCTGACAAGGGTTTCCAATTCATTCCACATGATACGGTATTGTTCATCTCTGAATAATGATTTAAAATAACAATCTTAGACATATTCTTTAACATTACGGTGTCACTTGTTACTGGCAAAGTAAAATAAAATAATTAAACATGGACTTCTTTTCTCTTTCTAGATAGTTAATGGTACAATTCTAAGTTATAATGTATCCAATTTCACTGTTCTATGTTCTATCTCATTTCATCTCAATCATATGTATGTATATTTACAGACCTCCAAACATATAATTTACATATAGAGTAAGTTAGCTTAAAAAACAGTATGTATCAAATAAATGTGATATATAGACAAGGTAAGAAAAACTACCTTTTAGGGCCTTTTCCTCTTGTACCAACTGTGGAAATAGGTAAAGGATCATTTTTTCTTTCCATATCAACCAAGTTATATATTGTTTTTTGACAGTTTAACACATCTTCTTCTGTCAAAGATTCTTTCACAATAACACTGGCTAAAGGAACTACCTGTTATATGAAAGAAAGAAAGAAAAGAAAGAAAAGAAAAAGAAAGAAAAGAAAAGAAAGAAAGAAAGAAAGAAAGAAAGAAAGAAAGAAAGAAAGAAAGAAAGAAAGAAAGAAAGAAAGAAAGAAAGAGAAAAGAAAAAAAAATCTGTTTTGAAAAACAAATAATCAAAGTATCTAGACAGAACTTCAACTGATTTTAAACATCACTATAGCAAGAGAACATATAAACTTCACTTCAATTTTTTATTACTAATTCTTTAACTGGAGCAAACTCATAAATTTTACTCTTTGCCTGAGAAATGGTAACTGTAAAGAATATATAACTAATCTAGAAGAAAAGTATAAAATATTTAACACTTACCGCTTGCATGTTAAAAATGGTGGTTTGTGAAATAATCATAGGCCAGTAACGGGTGTGTTTTTCTAACTGATCTTTTGCTCGTTCCAAAGGGATCTCAAGACTTCCATCGATTTTATATCTGGGGTCTAGAAAAGGAGTTAATCTGTTTTCCCTCATAAATTCACCAAAATCCTAATGATAACCAAATAAGATAAAGTTAGAAACTATTTTCTAATGTTTCAGTATGGATTACATGTAACAGTATGTTTCCCTGATGTCTTCTGTCCTGTGATATGCAACAAAGCATTTTCTCTAACAGCTCCACTTCCCCCACTACTTTTTCCTTCTTTTCAAACTTGAAATCTATAAGCCTTTATTATAATGGAGGTGAATAAAGCCTCAAACATAAATGCATTCATGGTTCTTTCCACTTTTTAAAAACCAAGGAACACTTATTTTTCTTCATTTCTATAATTTAACTTTTATATCACGTACAGATAAAAGAATTAGTTAATCACATTAGAGTACCAATCTGCTTACTAAAGAAACTACCTTAACATTGAAATTTTAATAGTGGTTATCTTTGAATGATAGAATTATAGATAATTTACAAAGCCTTTTTTTAAAGATATCTACATTCTCTTAATTTTCCACAATGAATACTTATGAGTTTTTTCCTTATAAAAAAAAAAGATGTAAAAGCAATAAAGAAAAGCCTAATCAAAAACAATTTCTTACAATATATAACAATTTCGTTTACAAAGTACACTCATATACATCAATCACATGTAATTTTTGCAACCGCATCAAAAAGTAGCCACGAAATATTGAATATAAGTGAGAGGGAAAATTAAAATCAGAACAACAGAATTTCTAACAAAAATAGACACAATTTCCTTATGTGTATCTTTAAATAACACAAAAATTAAGTGTTATTTTATTTAAAAGTAGCAGCAATCCAAATATTGAAATATTTTTGTTTACCATTAAAGTTATTAGAAATAAAGTTCCACCTAAAATATTAGTTCAAATCAATTTTCATTCTTTCCTACAATTCTAGTGTGTCCCTGCTATTCAGATACTTCTGAGTATAACTGAATACATAAGGAAGAATGATAAATAGTTCTTTTGAGCAAGCATTAAAGGAAATTTACCTAATTAAAATAATAATAAATTATCAACTCCAAAACCCTTTTGTCACAGATCTTAGCATATAACAGGTACTCAGTAACTACCTGATGAAATAATGACAGACTCAAAACATAAAATTTATAGATATTAGTCTTACTGTGATCCGGTAGTCTGTAACTCTTCCTCCACATCCTTCACTAATTGAAGGCGGATCTTCTAGAATGGATCGAGAACTGCTAAGGACATGTAAAAAAATCTCTCCTCCATGGCTACTAAGCATATGACTGATGACTTTGGAACCTGACTTTCGTGGTTGTTCCAATAAAACAGAACGGCCTGTCAAAAGTAATGAAATTCAGACTGGATCTTATTTTTCTCCCTTAAGATTTATATCTAGATTTTTTGCTTTACTTATTAATCCTCATATTTTAACCAGCACTGCTAATTTAGTATTATCTGTATTTCAAGTCCAAAAAGTCTGAACTCTAGCCTTAGCATTCTCTTGGTCACTCCAAGCTTACATAATTAAATAGATGATTTTCCAAAATAAATATAGTGGTCTGTAGTATAATGTTTGGTTATTTTCATTCAATTACTAGTTCATATAAAATTTTTCTCCTGGACATCAGGAAGAACCATGAGACAACTGTTGGATAACCCTCAAGTTATCAAAGCTACAAAACATTTGGAGGAGAAAGCAGTTTCAATTTACTTCCACAATACCTCATTATCAGCATTGTTATCATTACTACTTTCTGTTTCACATGACCAAATGTTATTTAATCTGGATTTTACATAATCTGATAATCAAATTGAAATATAACAATGAAATTAATCTTATGATAAAGGCAACCTAATTCATCATATCGATGGTTTAAAAAGCGATTTGATAAGAATCACCAGAGAAGCTATTAGAATTTAAATTTAGTAAATGAAATCAAATAACATGGTTTTTTTTTTTAATTTTCACATAAAGAAACCACAAATTGATGGCCATATGTGTAAGAATCATATGGTATATTAAAAATATAATGTTTATTTATGATAAAGGTGTAGTGTTCAAAGAAATGTAAGTCCATATATACTTTGTATTTAAAATTCAATAGGCCAATGGTCTGTATTATTCTATCTCTCAAAAAAAACAACATAGACTCTAACATATTTTTAAGTTAAAAATACTAAAAAAAATATTAAATAAAAGTTACTTAGATACAATAGTTTAAAGACATAAAGTCATCTTATTTTTAAACATTAGCAAAACTATTAAAGGGTATTTATAAGTATATAACTTTAAAAAGTTTTAGGAAATAAAATGATCATATTAAAGAAAATAGCGTTCCAAAATTCACATTTTCACATATTCTCACTAATGACTTCACTTGTAATAATTTCAATCAAACAACTATTAAACGATGAAAGTTACCATTTAGAAGAAAATTAGTAAGGCAGGAGGAAGGTCTACTATTTACATCTACTGGTGAAATTCGATAAGCGCCAGTGCAATAGTGTAATTCTGAAACAGAAGAAAACACTGATTTGAAAGAATATAAAGGAATATTTCCACAATTAAAAGGAAAAAAAACTTATTTCCTGAACTCCTAAAACAATGAAAAACAAAAATTCGAAAGGAAGCAAATTAATGAGTCCTATATAACACTTCAAGAATCTTTTATTTCTTTTCTCTTTCAATCATTTTTAAATACCTACCAATGTTATTTGTCCTTGGTGTGCACCACTTTAATGTTATTGTTTCTTTAAACGAGCCTTCTCTACTGCTGCCACCTAAGTGGGTATCACCTTTAAAAATAAGTCAGAGAAACAGTAACATTACTAAATAGACCGCAAACTTAAAATTGTTTACCAAAGATTTCTTAAAGAGTTTAAATTTTATAAGAGAAAATACCTCTAGGAGAATATTTTTTTAATGACATCTCCTAGAAAAATACCAAATAGAGTTTAGATATTAGCTAGGAGTAAAATAAATATTTACATTCCCCCCAAATTGCTCATTAATTAATTTAATCATCTCAGTCACTGCACTGAAAGTCAATGGCACAATTTTTTTTTGATTTCGAGAATCTACAACTGCTCCTCTTTGACACCATTAAATAATAATGTGGTTTAATACTTAAAGAAAGCCACAGGAATCTAAAGTACACAACTAATGATACTGACTCCTAATGAATTTATGAGAAGGAACATAAAATGAGGAATCTAGAAAGTAAATATATAAGATATAACAGCGAGGCCATGCCACCCTGAACAAGCCCAATCCGGTCTGATCTCAGAAGCTAAGCAGGGTCGGGCCTGGTTGGTACTTGGATGGAAGACCACCTAGGAAGACCAGGTGCTGTAGGCTTAAAAAATGAAAAATAAGGAATTGTAAGCTGACAAGGTCCTTGCAATCTGTGAGGTCAACCAAGGGTTGACC
>NW_006436288.1:10756457-10819755 GCF_000325575.1 Pteropus alecto
ATATATATATATAAAAAACAGTGAGCATTTTTTGCCTTGATGCAGTCTACAGTAGGCAGATGTTAATAAAATAATAATGAATAAATTAAAAACTGAAGATGACAAAGCTTTGAAGGAGATGTATATAGTGCTACGAGCATCTATACAAAGAGATCTGACCTATGCTGAGACATCAGGGAAGGCTTCTTTAAGAAGTGAAAACTAGTTTTAGTTCTAAAAGGATAAACAGAAATTAACTAAAGAAAAGGAAAGAATATTTGGGCAAGGACAACAGCAGATGCTAAGATGCTGTAGCCAGAGGGAGCATGAAGAGTTTCAGGTCTGTGTGGCTGAAACACATGGAGGAGAGGAGTTATGCTGTGAGATGAGAATGGAGAGGAAGAGGGGCCAGACAGTGCAGAGCCTTGTAAGGGCAACAGAAAAGTAGTAGAAGGTTTTAAGATAAGGAGAATATGTCATGATTAGCATTCTGAAAGTTATTCTAGTTGGCAGGTCAAGAGTAGACAAACAACCATTTAGGAGTCTACTATGGGATACTAGGTGTGAAAAAATAGGCTGGATTAGGGAGATGGTAAAGGTAGTAGAGATGCAGATATAGAAGTATTTGAGATGGTAGATAACATAAAAAATGTGATGATTAGATATAAAGAATGACAGATGTCTCAAAGATGACTTTGAGGTTTCTGACTTATATAACTAACTGGATAGATAATAGGGTCATTCACTGAACATTAGAAAACCAGGTCGGGGGCAAAGCTCATAAGTTGTTTTGGGTATGCTGAGTTTTAGGAGGCTAAGAGTCATCTCAGAGATATACAACAGGCCTCTGAATAACATGTTTCATTCAATGTCATTTCTTTATAACACTGATGAGATGGCACAGGACTTTAACTCTTATTTATATCAACTAGCCAAAGGTAAAACTGATTTGTTAGACATTGTTTCATTTAAAGTCACAGAACCTATCAACAACATTAAATGAGGACTTACTATAATTAGGCAGTAATATACAGATGCTCCTCGACTTAGGATGGATCATGAGGCAAAAATGCACTTAATACACCTAACCTACTGAACATCGTAGCTTAGCCCAGCCTACTTTAAACATATGCAGAACGCAATATCCCCAAACCGTGGGCAGCCCAGTACACTGTAATGCATTGTTTTTTAACTCTTGTGATCATGTGCCTGACTGGGAGCTGTGACTTGCTGCCACCGCCCAGCGTCATAAGAGACTATTGTAGTGCATATCTCTAGCCTGAGAAAAGATCAAAATTCAAAATTTGAAGTATGGTTTCTACTGAATGCATAATGCTTTCACACAATCATGAATTTGAAAAATCAAAAATATGAGTCAAATCATTGTAAGTTGGGAACCATCTGTATAGATCTGGAGCTCAGAGAAGATATCTAGGCTAAAGTGTAAACCTATTCATCAAAATCCAGCTCTAATGTCACCTATTCTATAAAGCTTGCATAACTCAGAGAGGCATAATCACATGCAACAACCTTGTGATCCCACAGCACTGTGTTCCTATCGCTACCACAGCATTTGCACGTGGTGTCCATGTGCAATACATAGAACTACAGGTCAATCAACTATTTTAGAGAAATATGTTGTGTTCAAAGAAGATTTTTACCATTTTTCTAAGTTTTAAAAATAAATAATTAAAAAACTGATGTTACCTCACAGGTTCTTAGTAATTTCCACATATTATATTTTCAAAAACAAGTTCTTTACGTTCCTTTGCTAAACATTCTATATGCATTTGCCTTAATAGTTTTATTCCTGTTAGAAATTTATGTTATGCTCATTGCAAGATTCCTTATACATGTAACCAATGTTATGATTGGGTCATGGTACTAACTTCAGAAAAAATATATACAAGATGATGAAAGTTAACCATTTAATTCTCTGATAGCATCAATTTACATAGAAAACATCCTAAATGCTTTAACAAAATGTCAAATCTTAAAGGCAATTTCATTGAATTTCAGAAATGAATGGAACATTACAGTTCATCTAATCCAGCACTTTTAACGTATAAGTATACAAACTGAAGTCTAAAAATACATGGGACTTGCTAACTGGTGGCAAAGCTTTAGCTAAAGCTCTTATTTCCTACCTCTAAAATTGTCTATTCTAAATTATGCTGATACAGTTGCAGAAATCACAGCTTTGGAAAAGAGACCTACTGTTTCAAATACTTTTTAAAGGAAAAAATAACACTAAATTTCAAAACAACTGATTTTTACCCAGATAAGCTATAAGTCTATCATTCTGTTCTTTTCCCTTCCCAAGGTGGTATGCCTACAAAAGAAACTATGATATGCCTGTAATGGCTCTCTTTCTCAATATTGTTCCATTAGCTTAGTCTTTCACAAAGTAAATGGCCACTAATTGGTGACATTGTCAGACAAGTTTGGATAGGAGTAAACTAAAGCCAATCAGGTTTGTTTACTAAAGAACTTCTCAAAGCTTAGTATTCTCTCATATGTTAGATCTTACAAATTAAGACTTTCCAATATCTCTTACTCACCACTTTTCAGGAAATCTACATGTGCATCTTTGTGATGAAGTAGTTCTACATCATAATTGGCAGATGTGTTAGCATGTTGTTCTTCCTTAAAGCAAAATTTAAAATGACTTGGTTTTTGTTTTCGAAATAATGAAGTTATTTATTAACTATTCATTTTTCTCTTTGCTTAAAATGAGATCAAATACACCCAACAAAAATTAGCTACAATAATAGTTTGCTCAGTAATTAATCTATTTAAAGATGCAACAGTTTTCCACTGCAATATGAACTCTATCAAAAAACCAGTGGGTATATATAAGTAATACAGTAGTTAATGATTTTTCTTACAGTATGTCAGAATTAACATAGATGATTAATCCAGAAATTTTAGAAATATTTTTACTCTGAATGCATCGTCTTGCACAAATATACACAAAATGTCTGTATACAAATATAATGTAACTGAAATAGTTTATATAAATTGAAAGGAAATAGCATCTTTAAATACCTACAGTAAATCAGCAAACACCAATTACATAAAATAGCAAATACAGACTAATAAACAAGTTTAATAACTTGTTTTCACTAAATAGTAAACAGAAACTTCAATATTATTTACTTACAAGAAAAAGACAGAGATTGAAGTCACACCAGTAGCACACGAATATAATTTTAAGAGCAAGGTACTGTCACCCTCAGAGTATTTTTCTTATAATTCATGAAATTATATATTAAAGAGCATCTATTATGCTACTCTACTTGTTGATTGCTTCTGCATCCAAACCATTCTACTGGGTAAAGCTACAATTTCTATTAAAGAGCCAGCCAATCGTATAAGGAGGAAATTACTAATGAAATATTTCTCATGCAATTTAGTGTTCATCATATGGTGGAAAAACAATGAAACTGGAACTTATAAGTAAGCTTACAAGCATTTTTAGATATACTGGTTACTTTATTTGTAAACATAATAAAATTAAAATCAACTCCACTTAGTAAAAATTCATTTAAAGTTTACTATAGGCCAGGCAGTGTGCTGGTCCTAGAGAACTTAATGATAATATGATGAAAAGGAACAGGTAACAATAGGTTCCTAAGAAAATCCATTAATAAAATCATAGGACTCACATTCTTGGTTTCTCAGCTAGGGTAATAAACTTATTGAAAACTATGAGCTATTTTTCCCTAGTCAGACTTATTAGTTACGAATACCTTTACACTGGGTGGGAAAAAATAAAAATACAGAAAATAAAAGATCCACTAGAATACACAATATAAGTAAAATCTAATAACACAACTGTCAGAAAAAGAATCACAGAAAAAGTAATCATTTAAGAGAGAGATCATATTTTGATGAAAATGAGAATATAGTTAAAAACAAAAAAGCTGATAGACTTCTTATTGCAAAGAAAAATATAGCATTTTGTTCTGTGATCCTTTCTTGTTGCTTTTCAGTATTTACTGACCTGGTCAAAGACACTGAATGTGGGCTAGCAAAACAGAAAACATGATATGGGGAGAAAAAATTAAGGTTCAATTAAAATAAATAATACATGTCAAACAAATATTTAAAAAGCAAAACAAAGCTTTCGAAATAGCAAGAAAAAAGAACTGTTTACCTTCATTGGGATATTTGTAATAGTAGTTGAAGCCAAGTCAAAATGTTGCTGTACTAAAATATTTAATTTGGTAGCAAGATGCCGTCCTGCACGAACACTATGAACTTCACTGGTTAAAACTGGGGACAACTACAGAAAGGTATGAAAAAAAAACCCACAAAACATTACTACATTGTAACCAAGTGCTAACTATTTTACTTCAACCCATAAAAATTAAGTTTTACTTTTTAAAACTTGGAAAAATAAAAAGGTCCATAAATTAACCATGATCATTGTTTTAGCAATAAATGTTTATACTTTCATTCAACAGATAGGTAGCTATTAAGTAGAATTTACATTATGTGCCAGAAACTGTGTGAGCTATTGGAGGATACAGCAGTAAACAGGCAAAGTCCCTGTCCTCGTGAAACTTAGAGTAAAACAGTCTTTGATTTAAATATACATTTTAATTTATAATTTTAATTCTATTTATTTATACACAAAATGGATTTGAAGTGGCCCAAAGTATCATAGGAAAAAATAATTCATTTTGTGGAAAGGACAAACCCCTGAAGATAAAACTATTTAAAATGAGGAAATCATCACAAACACATTTTATTACTAATAAATGTGATAAGGCAGCCAAAAGTTACTTATAACAAAGTAACACAAAATTTTAATAATTCTAGGGTAACAATATTTATTGTAAACAAATTTTATTTTTAGTTATCACAAAGTAAAGTCAACATATTGCCACATTATCAAGAGGCAGAAAAGTTAGTAAAAGGGGGGTTTACATTGGAAACCACCTAAAAACACAGTAACACTAACGACCTAAAAACATCATTTAACTATAAAACATTCATAGACTAAGGTAATACTTCACGATTATGTTAAATAAGGCTAAATGAAAAACCAGAACATAAGAATGCACACATTTAATTATTTAAATACATATATCTGTATTTCTAAAGAGACCATTGACAGAGAATACTATGCGATGCAAATCTTTTTAACAATCAACAGACTTATCTTTCCTTTAAAATTGTTCATCTTTATTTAAAAAGTAAAACCAAGGTTCTTCCCCAACTGAATGGGTAAAATTAATTTGTTATTGGAGTGTATTTTTGTTAGCGTAATGCTTTTCTAATAAGGAAAAAAATATTTTTACTGAATAAAAAGTCATTAAAGCAACTGAAATCTATTATAATAATTGAAATTTAGGAACAATACAAACTGTGTATGGTTTTGCAACATATTTAATTAACATCAACAGGCAAGCAAAACGGAAAACGCTTTAAAAATCTACAATTATAACATAAAAAACCAACCCAGGTATTTTGCTATACAGGTTGCTTTGAAAACTCTAAATATCTTCTTGGCAGAAAATGTTGGCCATGTGTCATTATAATGCTAAGTATTCTCAGCATTTATTATTAATAATGAACAATGATCTTTTCTTCTATTACTTCTGCACTTACCTCCTTTTTAGGACGATCAGATACAAGGCTGTCTTCACCCACTGGGTAGGTATGAATCAAGACCAGCTCACACTTCTGAATCTGCATAAGGCTTAAAGAGAAACTTTTCACTTAGAATATAAAAATACATACTACATAAAGAGTCTAAGCAGGTAAACCACTGAGAGTTTAATATATTAAAACAGTGTATCTCTATAATCTGATACTAGTGTTAACACAAAAGCTAAATATTTAGAAAAACTGTAAATTGTTGTATTTGTACAAACATTTAATGAATAATTTATATTAAATTCAAATGCAAAATGATAATTTTCTGTGTGTTTGCAGGATAAAATAAAGGGAAAATTCTTATAATTAGGTATAATTTTCAATAGATAACTGCCGCACAGTAAATCAACATATTGTGTTGATTTTTACCTTTACATATTATTTTATCTTTTACTAATGTTTTACTAATCAGGCAATACTATTACCTATAATTGGTTATTTCCAAGAATACAGGATTTGTAACGCTAAAGTTTCCCTCAACTTTTTATTTTGAAATTTCCAAACCTACAGAACAGTTGAAAGAAAAGTACTATTCAATGAATACCCACATATCCTTAACTTAGATTCACTAAACGTTAGCTCTATTTGTTTCCTCTATACATATCTAAATAGATACACGTTTTCTTCCTAAGCCACCTGAGAATAAGTTGTAGAAGAAATGACACTTCATTCCTAAATACCTCAGCATACTTCTCCTAGTGAAAATAATCCTACTCATTAACAATACCAGTAGTTCAGTTAAGAAAATTAATAATAGCTCAATCTAATATAGACTCCATATTGCAACTATCCAAAGCATATCTTTAAGTTTTTTTCTTTTTAAAAAATTTATATAATGCAATTAGTTGTTATATTTTGATTTGGTACATACCGAATAATGCCACCAATAATTTACTCATTTTACAAATTTGAAACAGAGTATGAGAGTAAGCCATCAAAACAAATATGCATTATAAATTTATATAATATTATTTTTCTAATCACCTTTCCTATGGAAAAAAAGTAAAATTTTAAAGTAAGAGAGAAAATGGGGAAAAAAGCGTCTGATCAAACATATATTTTCTGACTAATTTGTAAAACCAGTAGAGAATTCAAGAAAATTCAATCAATTATTATTAAAATTATTGGAATAATTATAATAAAATACATATGACTATAAAATGAAATATTTATTTCATTTATGGATTATACTCACTGATCTGAATTTGCAGCAAGCTTGTTATGCTCGTGAATCGTTTCCTGGACACAGTCCTCAAGCATTCGCACATGACTATCACTAATGGAATAAAAAAGATATAACAAACTTAAAGGAATAACCAGTGAGAAATAAAATTAAACACTACTTAGCTGTAGTATCTTGTCATAGGCATTTAAAATTACTTCAATAAGGACTGTCTCTAGTGTGTTCATTCACAATACCAAACAACCAGCTGAAAAACTAGTGAGAAAAAAAAGTCAAATTAACTGGCATGATGACAATCTAAGCAGTTTTCACTGAGATGAGTCTTTATGTTAGAAATGGACAAACACAGCTTCAATATTATAAAGGCCACTTGTGATATACTTAAATGCTAACATGTTGCCCTTTAAATAAAGCTGCAACAAGACATTAAAATTCCTTCTGTGAAAGAATTACCATGATTAACGTCTCACCTTTTTGCATTAGTAATGCAAATTATTCGTCCTCTATTTCCAACACGTTCTGCATTCTCCATTAGTAGAGTACGGGCCTCATGTTGGTATTCTGTAATTTTACAGAGGGTTTCCACTGCTGCAACGAGACCATGCAGAATACTGCAGCATTCTGGATCTGCCCGTGGATTAGGAGGGCCAACAGCAGCTAATGCTGCCATTAGCTAAGTAAAAGGGAAAACAACTATGTTGATAAAAGTAAATACAAGTCAGACAAAGACAACACCAGAAAAGAAAACTATAAACCAGTATATCTTATAAATATGGACACAAATTTCCTCAACAAAGTACTGGCAAACCGAATCCAGCAATACATGAAAACAATTAAAAACCATGACTAAGTAGGGCTTATCCAAGGAATGCAAAGTTGATTCAACACGTGAAATTCAATTATGTATATATTGTATCAATAGAAAAAAAAATTTTAAATCACATGATCATCTGCAAAAAAAAATAAAAAGAAAAAGCATTCGACAAAATCCAAAGCCTTTTCATGATAAAAACACTCAACAAACTAGGAAACTTCAAGTAGATAAAAAGCATCTACAAAACACCTACAGATAACATCATGCTTAATGGTGAAGACTGGATATGTTTTGCCTAAGATCAGAAACAAAGATGTCTACTCTCACAACTCTATTCAACACTGTGCTAGAGGTTCTACACAGGGGAATAAGGAAAGAAAAATAAAAGGAATCCACATTGGAAAGGAAGAAGTAAAACTATCTTTATGTTGCAGATGATATGATCCTATCTGTAGAAAATCTTTAAAAATCCACTAAAAAACTATTAAAAATAATAAGCAAGTTCAGCAAGGTTGCAGGATATATTATACATACACACAAAAAAATTTGTGCTGTTATACACTTGCAATGAACCACCCAATAATGAAATTAAGAAAACAATTCTATTTATAATAGCACCAAAAATAAACTATTTAGGAATAAATTAATAAAAGAAGTACAAATCTTATACTCTGAGGACTACAAAACATTTTAAAAGAAATTAAAGATCTAAATGAATAGAAAACATCCCATGTCCAAGGAATGGAACACTTAACATTGTTAAAATGGCAATTACCCAAACTGAAGTAGAGATTAACAAAATCCCTGTCAGAATCCAGCAGATTCTCTGTAGAAATTAACAAGCTGATCCCAAGATTCATATGGAATTGCAAGGGACCCAGAATAGCAAAAATAATCTTGAAAAAGAACAAAATAGGAAAACTTTGCTTTGTATGTGCATAAAGACGCTCTAAAAAGAAAAACTAATAGTGGTAGGAATAAAGAGTGATATGCTGGTAAACCAGCTCTCCAAAGAAAAAAAAAAAGCCCTAATTTGTAGTGTTTGCCAATATCTATGGTTAAATATTCCGACCATAATCAACTTCAAGTTTCACTGAATATGAAGTGGGTAGACTCACACACACTGGTATGAGCTGGCTCTAGCATACCACTAACCGAGACAGGGGATGAGTGGGAAACTTGTCAAGGTTTACCTTTTGGTTACACATGCACACACACATATATATGTGTACATATGCACACATATATGTATATATTTAAATTTTATTTTAAAACTTCATAGGTATTATCTATTCATAAAAAGTAATCAAAAAAGAAAGAAAAAATACAGCGTATTTAAAAATACTACATAAAGCCCCTGGTACATAGGAGTAGCTTATTTAAAAGTAGCTTTTTAGGGAAGGGGCGTTGTGGTCCTGGGGAAAGTAGCAGAAGAAAGCTTAACTTTTAAAAGCAGAAATGAATTGAAATTCTGGCTCCGCCTTTTAATACTGGGTGAATGTGGTCAATCTCTCCTGGCCCTTTTTCTAATCAGAAAGTGAAAATAGTAATAAAACTTGTCCTATATAGTGTGACATTTCCAAACTATAATCTAGGCAACAAAAACCAGACCAAAACTTCTGAATTCTGACAAATTTTTTGTAATAAAATTTAAGATGTATAGGATAGAATTTGGTGCTATACCAGAAAGAGCCCTGGAGCCAGGTATAAGTCAAACAACTTCTGGCTCCTATGGGCTTTAGTCCCTTCACCTGCACATGAAAGAGTCAAAGCAAAAGATGCAGACAATCCTTCCAAATCGAACAGTCTACAATCTACTTCACTTGTTACTCATGATTATTCACAATAGCTAGAGAAAGGTGTGTATGAATAACCTGTTAACATAGACAAGATTATATATAATTAATATATAAAATGTTAACTACTTTATATCATCTGAAACACCAGTGATTTGCTATGTAGTTGCCTTCACAACTGGAGTTTCCACTCTGTAATTTAAAAGCAATGAATGTGATATAATGTGTATTCACCTTCTGATGAATTCAGAAAGCAGAGGCAAGTAGTAATTCTCTTATCAGTATACCTACCATTATCAAATGCATATCTTTTACTGCATTGCAGAGGTGAAGTAAGGAAAATCTGTACAAATTTGTACTTATTTTTATTCACATACTAGAGAGACTTCAAGCTTTTCACAATACCTCTTAAAAGAAGTAAGGCAGAATACACACCATTTCAAAAAGACAATTCAGGGAGAATGAATGAAATCCTTAATATTATTTTTTTCAAGTAATGAAAGAATAAAGACTATTCTAGAATGATATAAATGCAAAGCCAAGCCAATAAAAACCTACCCCTTGAGTGAGTTACCTCAAAAGAATGAAAGGTTAGATGTGTTTACATATTATAATATTAATCACAACATTTTAAGACCAACAACTGTGATAAACACACTTTCTTTAAAAGTGTTCCACTTAAAACACATTTGGATGAGATTATTTCCATTGAAGTACATCCATTAACAGAAAAATTTTAACATGAAATAATTAAAACAATGTATTCAAATATTTCACTATTGCCTGTCCTTCATGTTCATATTCATCAGTGAAGAACCCAGTAGACTGATGTCTTCTATCCAATTAAACAATAATAAAGAATGTAATCAACCACAAACTCAATATCCTTAGAGAAATAATGTTTAAAAAGCATAAACTTAGATTGAGCGTGGGTTTATTTCTGCTCCCTCCTAAAACTGCACTAAAACTGTAGTAAAGGAATTTAATTTCAAAAAGCATAAACCAAAGGGGGGAAGAAAACAAACAAACTCACAAAGATAAAGAGAATGGAAGAGACAACAAGATGTAAGATATGTCAACAAGAATATCAAAATGTATACAGAAACAGTAATGGACTTTATATGACTGAATAAGCTGAAATCTAAATGCTTACAGAGGAAAAAAGACAATATGACATGACCTTCAAAATCCAGAAGTTCAGGAACTGGAGACATCAAGTACCACACAGAGCAGGGGTAAGGCAAGATATTTAAAACAATGAATGGCTTAAAGTCAGTATAAGGAGCAACTTGAATCCCAAATCTTACTTAAACTCTACCCATGTAAGTGACTACCTTTTCCTGATCTTCCCAGGTACAGGATGGCATTCCTTGGAGGAACTGAACCAGAAAGATACCAAGGATGAATTCCACAAAGCATAATAGAGTATAAGGGTAAGATATTAGACCAGTGCTGCCCAAAAGAACTTCCTGTGATGATAGAAATGTTCTATATTTGTGATGTCCAACACAGTAGTCACCATCCACATGTAGCTTACTGAACAGTTAAAACATGGCTAGTGCTAAAGAGAAACTGAATTTTTTATTTTATGTAAATTTAAATAGTAGCTATTTAATAGCTAATGGTTGCTATATATGGTTAGTGGCTCCTATATCGGATAGCACAATACTAGACCAAAAACAAAGATTGAGTGAAAACCTGCCTGGATGGTAAAATCTTCCCTCTTCCCTGGTTCCCAGAAGGCTGGCAACCAGGTTTATAGCATACAGGCAGAACAATGCAAGATTTTCTCTGGAAACCCTGAATAGTCCCAGGAAGATGATCTGTTCATTCTCACATCTGGAGATCACCCAGTGAAAACAATTAAACCACAGTGAAGCCTCATCAATAATATCTACTCTTCAACAAGCAAATCTTCTAATCTGCTCTTTAGTAACTTGCCTTTAAATAAGGTTGCATTTAAGAAAAGTCTCAACATGAAAAGAACTCTGAGAACATAGAGAAGTCAAAAGAAAACTTCAAATAAACTATTAATACTCTCACATTAAAAAATTACACCCATAAAGGAAAAGGATATGTCAAAAATGGACATAATTAAAGCATAAGTAAAAGTTCTTGGAAATTAAAAATACAATCAAATAAAAAGTTCCAGGTAAGAGTTAAAAGGAAATAGGTAAAAGGCTCAGAAAGCAGAACAATAATAAAAGGATCAATGAGAAAAAGAATAAGGAATTTAATCCAGGAGGTCCAACATCTCACTAACAGGGACTCCAGAAAGACACAGAACATAGAGACAAGAACATTATCAAAGAAACAATATAGGGAAATTTTCCTGAAGAATATAAGACCTTGCACATGAATGACAAAAGAATAACACTAAGGCACATTGTTGAGAAATTTCAGAACATAATAGGGAAAAAAAATTCTAAAGGATTTCAGAGAGAAATTATGAAGAATGGCACTGGACTTCTCAACAACATTAGAAGTTATAAAACGGTGAAGTAATGCCCTCAAAATTTTGAGAAAAAGTTATTTCCAATCTTAAATTTCTACAACCCAAGAATTAGAAATTCTGGAGGTTATACTCTATGAAAACAAAAGATCTCACACACACACACACACACACACACACACACACACACACACACACACACACACAAAGAGGAAAAAATTGGGATCTGAAAAATTGGGAGAGGAGAATGACAGCAGTGCACCAGGCCTAGAAAGCAGCCAGTTCAAACTGGAGAGAAAATTGCTCTCCAAAAAGATTTTCAAAGAAAAAAAAAATCAAACTCTAAATTTCTAATACGTTTATAATAAAAAAAAAAAAAAGGTGCAGTTTTGTAGAGACATGAGGAAAAGCAGCAAGATACACAGAAAACGAAGCAAATCAAGAAAAAAAGAGAAATGATAAATTCCAGGAACAAAAAGTTGGACAAGGAAATAATATGTCAGTCAAATCATTATGCTGTATATCTTTTACAGTGCTGTATGTCACCATATATACTGTATGTCAACTATATCTCAATAAAACCTTTAAAAAAGAAAGGAAATAATCATATATATTACTTGGCTTAACAGTCAACAACACTTTATTATATATAGATACTATAAAGCAAATATGGATTTTTAAATTAACCAAAAATTCTGATATAACAATATTGAGAAAATGAGGGAAAAGAAGAGGGCAGGCATAGTGGCATGGGTGAAAGGGAACATAAAAGGTAAATCCTCATCAACAATAATGATAAAGTTTAAACTGAGAACTCTATAAATGGCAGTAAAAATTGTTATTTAGAAATATGCAAATAAATACTAAATGAGGCAGTCGAAAGTTTGCTTCTAGGAAGTGGGGAAAGACTGGAATGGATAGCTATTTTTCTTTTAGTATTAGTTGGTGTTTTAAAACTGCAAATACTATACTGATAAAAAAAAAATCAATCGTTTTTTAATAAAGTATTACCACACTCTGATAATTTTCAAAAAGGCCACAGCTCAAAACCTAACCATACCTCCTGCAAATTTTGGTCTTCTTGAGTCCAAGAATTTAAAACATGTGCTCCAGAGTCACTCACAATGAAATTCACCTAATAGATTTCAAAGAAATAATTAGTATTCAATTCCAATTCCACCCAATTACATCATATTTAAAATGTAAAGTTTGTTACTAGTTAATAGTAAAAATAATTTAAAATAAAATAATACAGTCTCTAGTATTGATTTGTTGATTGAGTCATTCATTTTATAGGTACAGAATGCCTAGTATGCACTGGGTGCTATTCTTGACACTGGGTATATGGGAATATAGTGACGAATAAAACATTTCTGACACTCACAATGTGGGGAAAGCCAGGAGTGTGCTAAGATAGAGAGCAGTGCAGGGAGAATACAAACAAATAAATGAACAAGATAATTTCAGAGAGTGATAAATGTGAAGATAGAGAAGTTGGTTAGCTAATTAAGGTTGGCTAGACAAAGAAGGACTCTCTGTAGAAGTGGCAATTGAGGGGAATTCAAAATGACCAAAAGAAACCAGCCACAGAATGAGCTGGGGGTAGAGAATTCCTGGTACAGTGAATAGCAAACGCAGAGGCCTCTAAGTGGGTACCTTCAAACAAGTGAAGGTTAGAGCAGGCAGAAGGGCAGGAGATAAGCTCAGAAAAGTAGGCAGTAGCCATATCACCTAGGGTACTGAACACTAAAATAATGGATATGGACTTTATTCTAAATTTTAAAGTAAAATGAAAACAACAAAAAAATACTATCAAGTAAGATGACAATGACAGTAAGGATATATTAGAAATATATCAAATGATGACTATGTTCCCTTTTTGGAGAAGTGTGATATTTCTTTCCACTGAACTATATAAAATAATCCATTATCTTTCCTAATAATATGAAATACTAGTTTTGCTTCCCCAATAAGTTTGATAAGTAGCCTTCTATCACAGGCTTATATGACAGGGACATATTTTACTAGTCACTTTACTTACGTTATCTCATTAAAATCTTACAACAATTGTAGGAAGTAAGTGTTACGCTTCCGTGGGAGGAAACTGAGGCTTGGAGAGATTAAGTAATATGATTGAGGTCACTCTGCTAATAGCTAATAATGCCAGGATCTGAGCCAAAGCCTGTGTCATAAATCGCTACATTATCTATTTTTTTACCCTATATAATGCACAATTTGCAGAGGAACTAAAACTTACATTTTAATTTGGAATATATATGAATGTATATTATACTATTAGACTCTATGTTCAGCGTTACTGTTATCGCCCTGTCTGTGCCAGTCTAAGAATTGATTAGGTCGCAGCCTAGGACGCTCCAAAATGAGACAGAAAGCAAATCACCCACTTATGGCTAACCAAATGACTTTCCCAAAATAAAACAGTTGAGATTCTGAAACCCGAAGATAATTTTTATACTTGAAAATTTCTATCAATACGCAACTTTGCTTATTATTAGTAAAAACAATTTCCACTTAGCATTCTTAAGAGCATTTCTCTAATATGGCCAAATCCTGCAACAGTTTAGCACATAGTCATGAGGACTATGTATTAGCAGCCAGCCTTAGGTTCAAATTCTGGTTCTGCCTCTAACTATCTACGTGACTCAGCTTAAGTTTCTTTTTAACCTCAGTTTCTGCATCTCCAACACGGCAGTAATAAACAAGGCGGATATTCAGATGGTACATAACAGCAGAGTCAAACAAATTGCTTATAGCCAACATCTCCCTTCTGCTTAGGCTGGCAACAATCAATGGTCAGTGCCTGTTCCATTCTGGTTATTATATACTTTAAATATTATCCCAGTAATTATAGTAGCTACCTCATAGGATTTTTGTGAGAATTAGAGGAGTTAATACATATGAAGCACTTTGGAACATGCTTGGCACATGTTAAGTGCTCTATAATTATTAGCTGTTATTGTTGGTCCCAATTAAATACACATAACATTTAATCCCAAAGGAGAGTTCTACATATCACATTTTTAAAGTTAGTAAACAAACAGTTCTAAGTCCAATCTACAGCAAATTCATATATATAATGTAATAGGCAGTTAAGTACATCTCCAAAATCATGATTTGCTCATACTTCACACTCACCAGCTTTTTGAAAGGAAATATATCATACATTATTCTACAATATTCCATAGAAGATTCTACTGAGCAAGTCCACAATGATTTAGAAATGGGGGCCAAAGGGATAATTCCTTGAGTCCTATTCTTCACCAGCATATCAAACTCGACATGCTGTCTGCATGATTCTGCCATGTAAGGGCAATGATCCACAACAAATACTGTTTTATGAGATTCAGAAAAAATCTTCATTTTCTTTTAACCTGTAAGGGATAAAATATATTAGCCAAATGGCTTATACATAACACTATTTTAAATTATTCCTAATTAATATGTCTTTTTTTCAAGATTTGATAGGGAACATGAATAATCAGCACCCAAAGAAATTCATCCAATAAAGGACAAGATTTAATGAGGTCATGATCAGAAAGTAACTACCAATTCAAGGGCTGAGCTACACCATATTAAGCTGTCACTCTATCAGTCACAGGCAAAATTACAGTCTACATATATTTTTTTGCTTTTTGAACTTAAAATAGTCATAAGAAAATATTTTTACAAATTGTACTTGATTCCTTTACATAATACCAAACATAAATGACAAATACTCTTCAAATATACTTTCGATAATCCTTGCTAGTTGATATCAATCACATATAAATCTTCAGACCAAAGTCACCAGTTTTGAGCTTCCCTCCAAAAAGTCTCAAGACTTCTGAAAAAGGGGTTCGGGGGAGAATTAACAGGAAAGAGGAGTGACAGCAAAAGGAAAGACCAAAGCATAACAGACATCTCCGAATATAACTATATTGGGTCTTCGTATTAGGACAAGGAGCCCAAATTCACACTTTCCTCCTTAGCTTTTGAAACATCACAGTAATTTATCATGTAGAACAGAAACTTAGTTGCTACTATCACATTGGTGGGGAGCAGAAACTTTTAAAACTTCTTGTAACAACTCTCGCTAATAAAATAGACTGAATAGACAAACCACATTCAAAAAGCACATGGTAAGCAGAGCAAGTGTTCATCAAAACGAACTGACTTTTTACGATCCAGCTATTTTCTTCTCTTGCTTTCAAAAGCATTTCCCCTTCATGCAGAACTTTTCTTTGAAAAATCTAACTAAACACACTCTGTTGGAGGGTGCGAGGGTGGAAAGTACAAGGTGAGTGGATAAGGAAGACCTCAGGATTGAGGTTAGCTTACTTTCGTGCCTGGTCCTGCAGTGAAAACGAACAGAGGCTATGGACCACAGCCTCTCTGGCAAAGGCTGCTGGCTGGGTGGGGAGGGTCAGCGCACAGTCAGGAGTGTCTGGTACCAAAGACAGGGTACTATGATTTCCCCGCTCATCTCCTAGTACACCGATTCTTCCCAAGCTTCCTAAATGCAGGAGCGCGCGCGTGCGCGCGAACACACACACTCACACACTGGGACTCGCGCGTGCTCAAAGCACTCTTCGACAGCCCCGCCAAGCCGCCCTTCCCCCTCGGTGGGCCAGACGCCCAGGTTGCTGAAGAGGAAGAGGGCGGAGCCAAGGGAAAAATAATACCTCCGACCCTTAAGATTTTCTACCCGCTAATTTTCCCAATGACTCATTGGGAAGTTTGTTCTGGGCGACCTGAAAGCCTCCCCAACAGCGAAGTACCAACCACGGCACCGGCTAAACCAGCTACGGCCCCTTAAGCATAAGGCCCTCCCACCCGGCCTCCCCTTCTGGGTCTCTTCACCCCTGCCGGTTTCCCTGACAAAACTCGCGAGACTTTGTGAGAGGCCAAGCAAAAACCTATGAGTAGATTAATGGGGAGGGACTTACGATGGACACGCCCTCACCTCACGCGCATGTCAGCGAGAAGCTGCAATAAATCTCTCGCCCTGCCCCACAACAGTGACGCAAGGAAGGAAATCTCGCGAGGTTGTGGTACTGTGGCAGCCCTTGCCGGAGGCGGTTGGCGGAGGTTTACCCCGAGCCAGTGATGGGTATGAGCCCCGCTTATCCCCTAGCCGTTCCCCGACTGTCGCTATCCGGTTCTGCGTCTGCTTGCTGAAGAAACTGAACAGGCGAGAGGAGTCTCTTCCCTTGGGTGAATAGGTCCCCTGTTGGCAGAGGCTTTGAGCCCTAGTCGCCACAGCTGACGGCTGCGAGGGATTGAAACCAGAGTAAGTGGAATAAACCCAGTGTCGAGAACAGACGTAGGGAGCCGAAAGCTTCCTTCCCCTGGGCCGCTCTAATGCTTTGCACCAGTTGAACTACTGGCCGCCCGATCCTGGTCGTTTTCCCCTGCTGGTTGCCGGCTCCTGGGAGTGGTACTTCCCCTCCCCGGCCTCTGCTCTGAGCTCGTCTTTCCGGGACTGAGGTGTGGAAAGTTTAAGGAAAAGCCTTGCCCCTAATTCTGTGGACACACCTTCCCTATCTGTTTTCTTCCTGCCTAACCCACCTGTGAGCTCAACATTGAGGGGAGGGAAGAGGGGCCCTTTTCGGGTCTCAGTTTACCTCTTTACAGCATATAACATGGATAACTATTCCCTTTTTCTTGAAACTGCCCTTCAGAGAATATTACTCTTTTCTATGTTTTCTTCTTGCTTTTCTTCTGTATCCCATTTTTGATAATGGTACCAGTGTACATTCTGCTGTCCAGACTAGAAACCTTCGTCTTTGATTCTGCATTTCCACTCGCACAGCAGTATATTATTTATTCTTTCGCCAGAATTCTTACATTTGCCCTCCTTCAACTAAGTTTTCCCACCATTATCCTTCCTATACAGTTATCATTCTGAAATACACATCTGTTTATTATCACTCCTTTCCTTAAACATTTCGATAACTGTATTGCTGACAGAATTATCTTCTCATGGTTAACCATTATCATTCATGACCTTTTCCTATCTGTCCCAATCCATTTTACCTTGTTAGTCTCATCTTGCTTCTCCAAATACCTTATTACCCAACCATATCAGGCTGTTTCTCCAAACATGTCGTGCACTTTCACAGCTCTGTGCCTTTGTATGTGCTGTGCCATATGTCCAGAGTGCTTACTCTTCCTTTTTTATTTATTTATTTTTTTACCACCTGTCAAAACCCAATTCGTAGATCATTGTCACCTGAAACTCCCCCAGTTGACGTTGGTAAAACCACTGTGCTCTCAAAGCACTTGAAACAGTTCTGCAGTATTTATCAGGTTTAG
This sequence comes from Pteropus alecto, assembly GCF_000325575.1. Lineage (NCBI taxonomy): Eukaryota > Metazoa > Chordata > Mammalia > Chiroptera > Pteropodidae > Pteropus > Pteropus alecto. The sequence continues at coordinate 10,774,664 of NW_006436288.1, forward strand.
GTTATAATATTTGTTCATGTATCTGTCTTGTGCTAGTTTAAGCTTGAGTCTGGAATGATGTCTTATTCATCTTTGTAACAAAAGCTTGTCCAATGTTTGGCACATAGCAGACATTTACATATATGTGTATAAATATAATGTAATAATTCTAAAGATTCACCATAGAAGTTCTGAGTGCCCTTAAGAGCACAGAATTTTTTACAGGCAGAAGGAACCTGTATTAAGTGGACACTGACCTGTTTCGAATATGAAAAACCCTGTACCTCTTAACACACAGTAATTATAGTGTTAGTATTTGTTGATTGAAATTATGCATAATGGTGAAAAAAAACTGCTTTTAAATGATTTTGTATTTTATCATACTAGTATGTGTCTATTTGGAAAATAATGGAATATATGTGTAAGAGAAATGTTTTAGACTGTAGGCCATCCTTGATGTATGTACATCTATACAACTCTTCCAGTGACTCCTTGGCCCATAGGTTAGGAATAATTGATTTAGATTTGAATTGTCATATTTGTTTGAACATCTATGTATATGCAATGTATATTTAGCTACAATTCTAAGGTAATGTATGTAATTTAGAAAAAATTTCTGTGTCCTTTCAGATTCTGTTCCTTCCAACTTTAAAAACTCATCTGCATCATAAAGCTGCTTCATATACTTGAAACGTGTTCATTCCATCATTTGCAGGGCCTGAAAAATGTTCTGTGCTTTCAAATGCAGTGATATGTCTCAAGATGCTTATTTTTATATGTAGTTTGCATGCATTCTTTCTTGATCTCCATAGATATGTCTTATATAAGTTTATAAGAAAGCCATACTATGCCATTTTATTTTTCTGTTTACATATGTGTCTGTTAATGTTATCTACTTATTAACATTAGAAGTACCTACCTGAACAATCCAATAAAAATTTTTAACTAAACTAGATTGTTGACATTTGAAGTCACTTCAGTGGCATATCAGTAGCCACAATATTTCTGTAGATCCAGCTATAGAATGGTTGGATTTGTGCATAAAAGAGAAGGAAGAGTGGCTTGAATTTCTTTAAAATTTTCTTAGCCAAATTTAAAACTAAACAACTGTCAGTTGCTGTCATGGGTGGGTGGTGTTTTCTCTTTTATCAGCAGCAGAATGTTCTGAACCGTGTGCCAGGAGTCTGACTATGAATGCCTTTGGGTGGTAAAGTGGGCGGGTAACTAATGTAACTAATGCAAAAGGAAAAACCCTGCTTTAGAAAAATTTCACCTGTAATTTGAGCCTACCTATAGAAGATAATGTAAGCAAGTACACTATGACTAGTAAGATAAGCACTATAAAAATAGATAAAATGAGAATATTTCTTTTTTTTTATGGGAGTCTCTTTTTTAAAATTTAAAGCTTGTGAGAGAGTTTGGAAAACAACTTTCCTCCCACTCCACTTACCAACCAAAAAAGAAGGAAAGCAGAATATTTTTCATAAAAGGTGGCAAAGTAAATGCACATTATAAAATATTTTGAACTTTTCTGTGGTTTTACATACAGGAAATGAACATGCAGATTCTTAGAAACGCTGTGTCACTGTTTTTCTGAAGTGCTAATAAAATTATGCTTTGAATTACCTGATGTTTATAATTTATTTCTCTGAATAGCTATATTTTTATAGTTACAAAATAAATTTTAAATTTGTTTTTTTATAGTAGTTTATATAGTTTATTTTTATAGTAGTATTTCATTATGCAATCTAGTGAATGTTATTTTAAATGGATATTAATTGTAATTTCAAAAAGCATGTTAGTAAACAGTTATTGGTCTTATACTATAATGCCAGTTAAAATGGATGCTGGTTTTTTATTAGTTATAAGGGAAAATATTTGAAATTTTATTGTTTTTATTCATTTTCATTTATACTCCCACTTATTTTCTCTTTCTGGCTTGAAATGCAATTTTTATACTATCTTGGAAGTCTCATTAATGGGGTAGGGTCAGGGAAATTTGCTGTTTTTCCAGTGAGGGAAACCAAGATAATTTTATTTTATTTTATTTTTTTCCAAAATAATTTTAATGTAGGTAAAAGCAAACAGGGCCCTGAGGTTCCACCTTGGCTCCTGAGTAGAGCACTAGACTGGGAATCAGAAATTCTTTTTATCTGGCTTGGCTCCTTCCTTGCCATTCAGCTCCTTTCATTTGGAATCTCTGTCTATTTTCTCATTGATAAAATGGAAATAACGCTTGTCATGTTGACCAAAAGACAATATAAGGTAGTAGTTCTAAGGTTCAGAAAGCTACCAAGAATTCAAATTAATTAAAATTATTACCTAGCAGTTTGATTTTATTCTACAGTGCTATAGAGGTCTATTGGATTGAATTAGGTTGGAAAGAAGGCTAAAAATAGGTAAAGCAATTTTGAAGAAGAAAAAGATGACTCGCCGTATCAGTAAGTTTATTTTACAACTATTAACAGTTGAGGCAGCATGGTACTGATATATTGATAGATAAATAGACCCAGATAGACTAGGGAGCTCAGAAATGTACCCATAACATTTATTGAAAACAAACAGGTTTGTCATTAATATTCCATGGGATTATTCCAACCACAAAAAATATAATTGTGTGACATGATAGAGGTGCTAATTATCACTAAGATGGCAATCTTATTACAATATATAAATGTATCAAATCAACATGTTGTACACCTTAAAATTACATAATGTTATATGTCAAGTGTATTTCAATTAAAAAAACTCAGTTGGGGAAGAATGTACTATCCAATAAATGAGACTGGGGCAACTAGTTGCCCCATAATAAAAAAAACTAGATGCCTTCCTTATACCATACATGCAAATGAACACCAGATGCATTAAAGACAAAGGCAAAACCTTGGGGATGGAGTGGTATTGTTTTTTTAAATTTTAAAATTAACATATAGTCTTATTTTAGATTACAGTTCTCATTTTAACATGTATACAGGATCATGTAATCACCACTGCAATCAGGGTGTAGAACTATCCATCATCCCAGAATACTCCCTTGTGCCACACTCTCTTCCCACCCCTAACTCCTGACAGCCACTGATTTCTTATCCATCATTATAGTTTTATCCTTTTGGTAGTGCAGGTCAATGAAAACAGTATGTAACCTTTTGAGACTATCTTCTCTCAGCATAATGCCTTTGAGATTCATCTAAGTTGTTGCCTATATCAGTAGTTTGTTTTATATTGCTGACTCATTCCATTGTATGGATTATATGTACTGCAATTCATTTATCCACTCATTTCTCTGCAGAACATACCCAGAAGTGGTATTGCTGAGTTATATGGTAGCTGTATATTTAACTTTGTAAGAAATTGCCAAACCATTTTCCAAAATACCCAGATCATTTTGCATTCTCACCAGCATTGTATGAGAGTTCCATTTGCTCTGCATCCTTGTCAGCACTCGGTTTGTCATTTTAGCTATTTTAATAGGGCTGTAGTGGATTTCATCATGGTTTCAATTACATTTCTTTAATAGCCAATGATGATGAACATATTTTCATATGCTTATTTGTCATCCATATATCTTTTTGGTTCAGTGTTAAAATCTTTTGCTCATTTGAAAAAATGAATCATTTTTTTTTTTTTTTTAGTTTAGAGAGTTATATATGTCTTCTAGATAAAAAGTCCTTTGTCAGATATTTGCAGATATTTTTCCCAGTCTACAGTTTGTTTTTTGACTGTCTTAACAGTGCTTTTCAAGTTGCTAATTTTAAGGAAAGCCGGCTTATTAAAATTTTCTTTTATGAATCAAACTTTTGGTATCATGTCTAAAAAATCTTTGCCTAACCCCAAGTCACAAAGATTTTCTCTGCTTTTCATTTTACATTTAGATCTGTGGTCCATTTTGAGCAAATTTTTGTATAAAATGTAACAATTATGTCAGTTAATTTTTGGCATGTAGATGTCCTGTCTTCCAACACTATCTGTTAAAAAGACTATTTTCTCAAGTTGTGTAAGATTGTTATTATTTCTTCTTTATATGTTTGATAAAATTTGCCATTGAAACCAAATTGAGATTTTTTTTTGCATATTTTTAACTACAAATTCAATTTCTTTAATAGTTATAGTAGTCTATAGAATAGTTTATATAGGACTTTAATCATTACAACTATAATTATGCCTAATAGTTATAGAACTATTTATCATTATCTCTTTACTCTTGTGCGACTTTATTTGATTTGTGGTTTTGAAGGAATTAGTCTATTTCATCTAAAGTATCTAATTCATGTGTATGAATTTATTGTATTCACTTACACTTTTAATGAATTAGGAGTCTGCAGTGATACCGCTTCTTTCATTCCTGACAGTGATTTGTAGCTTCTCTGTTTCTTTTTTCTTGATCAGTTTTGCTGGAGGTTGACCTACTTTACTTGTTTTTTTTCAAAGAACTACCTTTTGGTTTCATTAGTCTTTCTCTGTTGCTTTCCTGTATTCAATTCATTGATTTCTGCTTTTTGATTATTTCCTCCTTTCTATTTACTTTGTTTATTTTACTCTACTTTTTCAGATTTCATAAGGTTGAGGCTTAGATAATTGATTTGAGATCTTTCTCATTTTCTAATAAGTTAATGCTATAGATTTCTTTCAAAGTACTGTTTTACATGCATGCCAAAATTTTGATATCTTGTGTTTTGTGTCTGTTTAGATCAAAATATTCTCTAATTTTCAAAAATACTTTTTTTTTGACTTGCGTATTATTTATAAATGATGTTTGGAGATTTTCTTAATTCCATTATGGTCAGAGAACATAATTTGTATGATTGCAATTCTTTTAAATTTCTTAAGGTTTTTTTGTGATCCATGATATGATCTATCCTAGTGAATGTCCCATGTGCACTTAATGTGTATTCTGCTGTTGTTGATTGTAGCTTTTTATAAATATCAATTCAGCCCATTTAGTTGATTGTGTCTGTTTATTTCTTCTGTTTATTTAGTTGATTGTGTCTGTTTATTTCTTCTGTATTCTTGCTGATATTATGTGTACAAGTTCTATCATTTACTAAGAAAAGTGCAGAAGTTTTCAGAAGTAAGTGATATGTCTACTTACCCTTTTGGTTCTTTCAGTTTTTGTTCTATGTATTTAGAAGCTCTCTAGTTAGGTATATACACATGTAGTATTCTTATGTCTTCTTGGTGAATTGACCCTTTTATCATTATGTAACGTACTCTTTGTCCCTGGTAATTTTTTTTTCTCTAAAGTCTACTTCATCTACATGTTAATATAACCACTTCAGCTCTTCTTTTTTTTTTTAATAACACCTTTATTGAGATATAATTCACATATCATACACCTTCATTGAGCTGTAATTCACATACCGTTTAAACGGGTGAGTAGCCAGTTAAAGCATACAATTTGATGAGGTTTTTTATATTTACAGAATTGTGCAACCCATTACCACAATCAATTTTAGAATATTTTCATCAGTCCAGAAAGAAATCCTGTGTCCATTAACAATCACTCGCCATTCTCCGCTACGTACCCACAACCTCCCCATCTTCCTAACATGCTAGATAACCACTAATTTACTTTCTGTCTCTATGGATTTTCCTCTTCTGGACATCCTATAAATGGAATCATAAAATGTATGGTTTTTTTGTGACTGGCTTCTTTCACTTAGCATATTTTTTTCAATTTTCATTCATGTTGCAGCATGTACTAATACATCATTCCTTTTTTTTTTTTTTTGCTAAAAATATTCCACTTTATGGATATATCACATTTATTCATCAGTTGATAGACATTTGGGTTAGTTCTTTTTGACTATTATGAATAATGTTCCTATGAACATTCATGTACAGTTTTTGACATGGACATGTTTACATTTTTGGTGTGTACCTAGGAGTGGAATTGCTGGGTCATATGTTTAACCTTTTGAGGAACTGCATTTTCCATCCAGCAGTTTATGAAAGTTCCAAATTCTCTATATCCTAGCCAGCACTATCATCTGTCCTTTTTTATAGCCATCACAGTAGCTGTGAAGTGTCTCATTGTGGTTTTGATTTGCATTTTCCTGATAGCTAATCACGTTGAGCATCTTTTCATGTGCTTATTAACACTCCAGCTTTGTTTTGATTGGCATTTATATAGTGTATCTTTTTCCATTCTTTAACCTACCTATATCATGTTTGAAGTGAGTTTCCTATAGACAGCTTATAGTTGGGTTCTGTTGTTGTAATTCATCCTGGTAATCTTTTTTTTAAAAAATTAAATCTTTTAATTTATCTTTTAATTCGTGTGTTTAGAACATTTATATCTAGTGTAATTATTAATATTTTTAAATTAAGATGCATTATCTTATCATTTGTTTTCTGCTTGTTCCTTCAGTATTTTGTTCCTTTGTTTCCCTTTTTTGCCGCCTTTTGGATTATTGAGCATTTTTAATTTTTTAATTCATCTATTGTGGTTTAAACCATTATCTCTATACAACTTTTCTAGGTGTTTCTCAAGGAATTACTATGTATGTATATAACTTTTTCACAGCCTACTTGCAATTGACATTTTATCATTTCAAGTTAAATGTTGAAACTTTCTCAATATATGGGTCTATTATGTTACAGCTATAGTTATATTACATATTACATCTACGTAAATTGAAAATTCTACCTGTCTTATAGTTCAGACAAAAGTTATAGTCCTTGTTTTCAAACATCAGATACTTTAAAGCACTGACAAAAAATAGTTTATTATATTTGCCTGGATATTTGATTTCTGTTACTCTTTATTGCAAATACTCTAAGTTTCCTTTTGATATTTTGCTTCTCTCTGAAGAATTTCTTTTAGAACAGATCTACTAGAAATGAATTCTTTTCTTCTTCATCTGAGAATGATTCTTATTTCAGATTAGAATTCAGGGCTAACAGTTCTGTTCTTTTAGCACTTTAAGTGTTCCACTCTCTACTGGCCTTTTAAGATTTTTCTTACAATATGTCTGAACTTGGACCTTCTTGGATTTATCCTTTTGGGAGTTGCTGAGTACTGGGAATGATGAAAACAGGAAGATTCCTTAGAAGGAGGCAAAATGTACCATAATTTAAATTCATAAATAACTGTTCTAGTTAAATATGTTTCCATATTACTTGATTGATAAATTAGAATGTCTTTGTTAGGACACACAAACTATAATAGTATTTTAACCATTATAAATATTATGGCTTTTCAACAGGGGACTTTTTAAACCTATCCATAACACAAACATACTAGTCTACTACTAGTACATTCAGGAATGTTACAAATTCCTAAACAATGGAGAGAGGTAACCCTATAAAATCCACTGGGAGATGTTCGGAAAATCCTTTAGGAATGGTTTTAGTGCTTGTTTCACCCTTACAGTTTTTCCAGATTAGTTTATTTATAAGTAAGGCATGCACTGGGTCACATCATTTGCTATCCAAGAAATTTTCTATTTAATATTGTGGCTAGTTTTTTTTTCCTATTATATGAAATGTTTCTTTAGTTTCCAGTTGCCATTTGAAATTTTATCTGGTGTTATCAGGTAGCCGTTCTGATAGTGGCGGCTCTTATCTCATGGTTTTTATAACTTGATCATCATGTTTCTTTTTGGAATTTATCAGGCCAGATTTTGTGTGTCTTTGGTGGAATCTTTGAACTTCTCCATTAATTTGTTATGATTTTGTTTATATGAGGCCCTTGCATAAGGACATTTAGCCAAAGCAGACTGTTTATAGAGTACTTTAATATTGTTACGTAGTATCTATAGTATATTATTCTAGCTTGTATAGTATCTTTTTTACCTCCCTATCTCTACTTTTATTATTTTAGGTAGCATCAAGCCATCAAGTAGTTAATGTATTTGTTATTCTTAAGGCATATCCGAGGAACTTTTTTTCTTTGCAGAATTTCAAAGATATGAATCATTCCAAAAACAATCTAGGTATCAGTATATAAATTTACTCTTTTATTTTAGACACTCTGTCTTGCAGGGCCACAGTTAAGTCATTTGATCAGTTTGGCTTCTGGTAAGAAATTGAATTTTACCACAGTGACTGAAGTACCTATGTATATCAAGCCTGGCATTGTCACTTTTTGTGTTTAATAAAAACCTGTTAAATTTCTTGTGTATGACATCTTCACATAACGTTTTTATGGATGTATATATATCTGACTTGGGGAGAATTGGGGAAGAACAGAGCTTTTAAATTTGTTTTAAACAGCCCTGCCTGTTACATTTTGTGCTCTTAACCAATTAAAGGGGCCAATGACCAAAAAAAATTTTTAAGCCATTGACAAACAATAAAATCAAGATTTGGTATAGAGAATTCAAAAGTTTTGTTTTGGGTTTGGACACTTCTTGATTTATAGAAACATAGTCATGAAATTTTCCTTCAACAGGTATAGTCATTGTGATAAGACTGTTACACCACTGGCTGGTAATATGAAAAGGAAAAAATAACAATATTTCATAATTATTCAACTAGTAGAAATTTTAGGATTTCCTTTAACAATAGGGATTTGCTACATATGGTAACATTAGGCTTAAAGACCTAGTGCAGGCTCTGAAGATGCTTTGACTAATTTAGTTGAGGCCTGTGATTGCTCTGAGGCAAGGATACTAAGCCTTAGCTACTGAATTATGGCATAGGATTTAATAGGCAGTGGGTCCTTACTGCCATATTGCTGAATTAATATCCCCACAACACAGCATAACCTCTTCATATTTCAAAAGGAAAGATTTATGATGATCTAGAATGACTCCATCTAGATTCAGGGCTCTGTTCCAATTAGTCTATGCCTATGGATTCTTTTGCCCAGGAGATTCTGGGAGCATAGTTTGTTTGTTTTTGTTTTTCTTTTTGGCAACTTACTGAATTTCACACAGTATAGGTATTATGTCAAATCACCTATCAACTGATCCTATGTAGGCACTTTAGCGTATTTTATTTGGAAGCAGATCCTATTTTAAATTTGTAGATGTTGCGTAACAGAGCATAAAGGAGTATTCTTCTGATAGTGGCCCCAATAATACCATTTACAGATTGGGACTTGGGGTTGTTAGAGATTCCTCGTGCTTAAGTTCTATTAACTCAAGATCTCAGCATACCAATTGAAGAAGCTAACTATTGACTATTTCATGTTTTGTCTTCTAATTTTTTGAGCTCCTCTTAAACATATTAGTTATTGATTTTAACATCAAAAGTTTCTAATAGAACGACAAATCCTAAAATTTATATGGAACCACAGAAAACCCCAAATAGCCCCCCAAAATCTTGAAAAATAAAAAAGTGGAAGGTTTCACACTCCCTGATATCAAGCTATATTACAGTGCTATGGTTATCAAAACAAGACGATACTCACATAAAAACAGACACATATATCAAAGGAACAGAATAGAAAGCCCGTAAATAAACCCAGACCTATATGTTCATTTAATCTATGACAAAGGAGGCAAGAATATATAATGGGGAAAGTCAACCTATTCAATAAGTAGTGTTGGGAAAACTGGACAGACACATGCAAAATAATGAAGTTGGACCACCATATACAAAAATAAACTCAAAACGGTGAAAGACTTAAATATAAGACCTGAAACCATAAAACTCCTAGAAGAAAACATAGGCAGTAAACTCTTCAGCATTGCTCTTAGCAATGTCTTTCTGGATATGTCTCCTCAGGCAAGGGCAACAACAACAACAAAATAAACAAATGGGACTGTATCAAACTGAAAAGGTTTTGTACAGCAAAGGATACCATCAACAAAACAAAAAGACAACCTGATGAATGGAAGAAGATATTCACAAATGATATATCTGGTAGGGGTTAATATTCAAAATATATAAGAAACTCATACAACTTAACACCCAAAAAAATCTACTTAAATAAAATATGAAATCTTGGATAGATATTTCTCCAAAGAAGACATACAGATGGCCAACAGATGTATGAAAAGATGCTCAACATCACTAATCAAGGAAATGCAAATTAAAACAAGATAACACTTCACACCTGTCAGAATGACTATCATTAAAAAACCAACAAATAAGTGCTGGTGAGGATGCGGAGAAAGGGAACTCTCATACACTGTTGGGATTGTAACTTAGTGCAGCCACTATGGAAAACAGTATGGAGGTTCCTCAAAAATTAAAAATAGAGCTGCTGTACAACCCAGCAATTCTCCTTCTGGGTATTTATCCAAAGAAAACAAAAACATTAATTTGAAAAGATACTCACGCATATGTTCATTGCAGCTTTACTAGAAATAGCCAAGATACGGAAGCAACTTAGATGTCTATCAATAAATGAATGGATAAAGAAGTGGTATTTATATTCAATGAAATATTATTCAGCAATAAAAAAAAGTGATATCTTGCCATTTGTGAACATAGATGGATGTAGAGGGTATTTTTCTAAATGAAATAAGTCAGAGAAAGAAATACCATAGATCTAATGTGGAGTCTAAAAAAAAATGAAACAAATGAAAACAGAAACAGACCCATAGATACAGAGATCAAGTTGATGGTTGCCAAAGGGGAGGAGAGTAAGAGGTGGGAATTTAAAAAAACAGTTTCCTGTGATAGCCAGTGTTGTTCGAAGTCAAAACTTTTTTTTTTTTTTTTTTTTTTGCCATTTGCTAAGGAAAGTGCAAGAGTTAGGATTATACTGCAACTTCATATAAGTGGCAGAAGTTCCTCCAGAAGAAGGTTGATACTTTGATATAGCATGACGCATAGAAGCCACTTTGGTTGGTTGATAGTATGTGTTTGTGAACATCATCTCAGATCGCCTGATCAGGCAAAGGCTGAGGATCTTTTTATAGTCAGAGAAAGACACTTATTAACTACAGAATAGAGATTAATAAAGTGACGTTTTCCACAGATGAAAAGATAGTGCCCTCATGAAGAGCACAGTGTTTATACAATATAAAATGTACTCATTAGATGTGTACTTTTCTCACCATAAATTCAAAGTATTTTAAATACATTCTGATTATGTCTGCAGATTGTTTATATATGTTCTAATTTTTTAGAACATTATAAATTCACTTTCAAGCTTGTGCCATCCTAACAGAAGCAAGATCCCAGGCATTCTTAGATGTTTTCTCTTCCCAGACAACAATCCTCTAACCAATGTAGCTTCAGAAGCATGTCTGTGTTAACATGAAACAAATAAGATGATATACTGGCTTTGTTTTAAGTCTTGATTTTAATTTTAATTGTAGATATTCCTTTAGAAATGAGTTGCACAATTGAGAAGGCACTTGCTGATGCCAAAGCTCTTGTTGAAAGATTGCGAGATCATGACGATGCAGCAGAATCTCTGATTGAGCAAACCACAGCTCTCAACAAGCGAGTAGAAGCAATGAAGCAGGTTTGATTTTTTTTCTTTCTTGTTGATTCCATTTTTTAAAAAAGCAGTTATTGACATTTACATATTGCTTGAATTATAAACTTCTGCCTAATTGTTATTTTTTTAATGCTCTCTAAAATTTAAAAGTAGATTAACTTGTATTTCAGTTTTACTTTAGACTAGAATATAGTTTTGTCATCTTCAGGTGACGTGTGTATGTATATATATATATATATTCTAAAACCTGTAGACTTAATCACTTTTTTCTTACAGAGATGTACATTTGAATTAAGAAAATATATGAATTTATTATGTCTAGATACTTTTGACAAAGACCAGATAATATCTTTTACTAACATGGACACATATTCTGTCTCATATTTTATAATGTAGAAATGTTTCTATTTTTCTTTATAAAAGTACTCACGTGCTGTTTTTTAACAATAACAAAAAATTTTAGTGATGCAGGACGATACGTATTCTATAACTTAATATAGTTATTGCATTTGTACTTGCTACCTTATTTTTTATTTAATGCTGCCAATTAAAGAAGAAATGAAAAGAGCTTCAGTTCTTGTTATCCTTAACTGTGTATATAAGAACTTTCCAGTGGACCATGGGAGTTTAGCTACCATTTTAAGCCCTCTTATAAAAATTTTCAACTCTAACAGAATTATAGAATCTCTGGTATTATAATGGAAATCAGTGTGGGTCGGAGGCGGGGGATGTATATTTATAGCCTACTCGCATGAAACTCTTCTATTTTGTAGAAGGAAGGAACCCCGAGATACCACTTTTTTCAAAGCTACTGGTAATAATGGCAAATTTACTTATTTTATTTTGTAACTCTGCGTTCCTAAACAGATTACAAACCTCCCTAACTGTCCAGCTTGCCTCATGCGTTCCAGTAGACATATATCTGGTATTTAGTTGTAAAAAAAGGAGTTTGACCAAATTTAGAACCAGGAATATTATAATGAATATGTTACTAAGTGGCTCATCAAAATGTCTTGAAAATAAAGGAGTGCAATTTTAAAGTTATATTCCTACTTATTAAAAATTAAAAGAAACAATAATTTTGCATTTCTTTTGCATATGTTATTGACATGTAATTCACATACCATAAAATTTACCTCTTCGAAGGGCATAGTTCATTGGATTTTAGTATATTCACAGGTTATGCAAGCATATTCACTAATTCCAGAATATTCTTATCACCGCAAAAGCCAGTGCCTCCCTTCTCCAAGCTCCTGGCAACCAATAATCTTTCTATATCTATGAATTTGTGTATTTTGGACATTTCATATGTACGGAATCATACAGTCTGTGGCTTTTAGTGACTGATTTCTTAACATATTTTAAATGTTCATCCATATTATAGCATGTATCAGTACTTCATTCCTTTTTATTGCCTAATAATATTCCATTGTAAGGACACATTACATTCTGTGAATTCATTTATCAGTTGGACATTTGGATTGATTCTGTGTTTTAGCTATTATAAATAATACTGGTATGAATACTTATATACAGGTTTCTATGTGGACATATTTTCAGTTATCTTAGGTATATTCCTGAGAGTGGAATGAATGGATCATATAATAGCTCTGTTTAACATTTTGACAATCTTCCAGAATTTTTCAGAGTGGCTACATCGTTTTACATTCCCATCAACAATATATGAGGGTTATAGTTTCTACACATTCTTTTCAACACTTGTTATTATTTGTCTTTTTTATTAAAGTCATCCTAGCAGTTATGAAGTGTATCTCTTGCTGAATTGCATTTCACTAATGACTAATGATGTTAAACATCTTTTCATGTACTTGCCATTTGTATATCTTCTTTAGAGCAATGTCTCTTCAAATTCCTTTTCAATTTTTTTCTCAGCTTTACTGAGATATAATTGACATATAACATTGTATAAGTTCAAAGTATACAATATAATTTGATACACTTATATATTGCAAAGTATTACCACAATAACACCTCCTTCACCTCACATAATTACCTTTCGGGTGTGTGTGATGAGAACATTTAAGATCCACTGTCTTAGCAATTTTCAGGTACACAATACAGTATTGTTATTCATACTCTATATTAGATCTCCAGAACTTATTATTTAATTTGCTCACCTTTTAATCGAATTATTTTTCTTATTATCATCAAGTTGTGAGAGTTCTTTATATATTCTGGATACTATCTCCTTATCAGATATATGTCTCAGATAGATATTTTCAAGTATTTTCTTCCCATGTGTGTGCGTGTTTTTTTTTTTTAATATTTTCATTAGTATCAGGAAGAAATTCAAGAACTTAATGAAGTTGCGAGACATCGGCCACGGTCCACATTAGTTATGGGAATACAGCAAGAAAACAGACAAATCAGAGAACTGCAGCAAGAGAACAAAGGCAAGATATAGTATCACTATGTATAGCAAATCAAGAGAACTTTAATCTGCAATTATACTATCAAGTTGGGATCAATTAATATTTTAATATTTTCAAAAATGGGAAAACAGTAAACTAAATTTACTTTTTGACATTAATCTCATTTCTAGTTCATATGTCTAAATCATATTTATTGTTCTTTATCCCGCCCTACATTTGAATGTCTACCTTGCTTGTAGTCATCTTAGATTCTCATTATAAATATTAGTTTGTACCACTGCTTTGGTCTCCAGCTTAGGTGTTCATAGTCTCTTGCTTGAACTGTTCTAATTGGTTTCTCTGACTCTATTTTCTTTTTCCCTTGCAATCCATTTTCAACACAGGCATCACATTAATTTTTCAAAAACATATCTGATCATATTATTCTTTTGTTTAAGAACCTTCATTGTATATCTGGTCCTCAGTTAACAACATTTTGTTTCATTATAATGTTGATGAGATACCATAGGAACTTAACTCTTATTTATGTCAGTTAGCCTATGGTAAAATCAATTTTGTTAAACATCAATTTGCTTAAAGTTGCAATCAGTAATGTTAAGTGAGGACTTATTGTATACTTATTTCTTTATCCAATGGCCTCAAAAGTCAATTCCAGCCTTCTTTTTTGTCTTCTTCCCATACCTCTCTTCTCCATGAAACCCTTGCTCTTGCCATCCCGAACTAGTTTCTGAACATATCATCCACTTTCACACCTCCCTGCTTAGAATACCCTTTCCTTTATTTTTCACCTTAAGAAGTGCAAATTCATCTCAATACTACTGTGAAGCTTTCACCAGTTTCTCCCCACAGACTTCTCATATATATTTGAGTAGAGCTCCACTCTAACCATGTTGTATTATAATTATTTATATATTTGTTTTCTCCACTAGACTCTGAGCTCTATGGCCTTTTGGTATTCCTAATATAGATCATCATCTGATATGTAATTGTTCAGTAAATATTTGTTGAAATAATTCTCAAAAACTGAATTTAAAGTGATCATTTAAAAAACTAACAAAGGACTTCATTTGGTATGCTTTATTTCTATATAGATAGATTTCTATACATCATGTTTTCTTTTTAAAATATCCTCTTTATAAGTTGTTTTTTTGATAAATGTAATAGAATGTAAGATAAATATGGAAGAGAATGTTTGAATAAAATACACTGTTATCCTTGATAGAATTACGTACATCCCTGGAAGAACATCAGTCTGCCTTAGAACTTATAATGAGCAAATATCGTGAGCAAATGTTCAGATTGCTAATGGCTAGCAAAAAAGATGATCCAGGTATAATAATGAAGTTGAAAGAGCAGCACTCCAAGGTAATTTATTCTATAAATATAATTTGAAATGAAAAAGAAGGACAGTTAACTTGAGTTCAGATTTTTTTTAAATCACTGGTCTCTATCATGATGTTGAATACTTCATCTTTTTGACATTTGCTACTTTTTCTTATGTTTTTCATTTCTTGTTATGTATCATTTTGCTTGATTTACACTTCTAAATCCCATTTTTCCTAGCAGCTTTAATATATATTAAAAAAAACCTTTATTTGGAAAATAAAGGTAAGTATTCAATTCAAAATTATTTTTATAAGGTTATGTACTTTTAAGAAATATCCTAATAGATTTCTTTATTGCTTTCTCTTGCACAAACAAAAACTGAAATGCTAAGAACTTCTTAAAAATCTGAAAGCAGCCAAAGGTAGATTTGTTTTTCTTAAAACTATTTTTGAAATGAGGCTATTTCGTTCAGGCTATAAAATAATCCTGATTATAATGGAAAAATTATAGGGTCAGAGAGAGGAAGTGAACCAATATATTAAAAATTTACTCCCCTCCCCTCATGTCATATTATCGGGAGCATCATTTTTAGAGACAGAGCTGAACTGATTAGAAATTAATGTTTTTCCTGCCATCTTACTTCTTGTCATCCCTGTGTTTGTTGCCTTTGTGTATGTCCCGGTGTTTGCTAACAACTGCTACAAAGACAATTATTTACTATTTACCTTTTGTTTTAAACTGAATTTTAACTGCTGATGTGAAATAAAAATATTAGAATAGATTATGATTACTAGGCTGGTGAGCTTATTATTAGTTATAACTAATATTTTTTAAGAAATATTGATTGTAATAAGACATTTTTATCTTTCTCAATTACTGAAACACATTGTAGATTCTTTAAAATATTTCTTCCATCTTGATGATTGTAGGTATTTTAAAATTAAGATTAATTCTATTAAAATTAAATACCTACTTAATCTTTATGTGATAACTTTACATATTCGGGAAATTAGTAACAGATACCTCTTGTGTCAAATAGCAAAATAATTAATTAATAAATGAGTTTAATATTAGCTAATCATGCTATTCATCTCCTAACCAAAAGGAAAAGCTTGGATGTTTAAGTGAAATTTTTTTTAATATAAAATGTGTCTATTATTAAATGAGATTATTATAAAAACATTTAAATTTAAATGTATAACTTTTGGGTCTATGGCCATGCCACCCTGAACTAGCCTGATCTCGTCTGATCTCGAAGCTAACAAGGTCATGCCTGATTAGTACTTGGATGGGAAACCACCTAGGAAGACCAGGTACTGTAGGCATAAAAAATAAGGGATTGTAAGCTGACAAGGTCCTTGCAATCTGTGAGATCAACCAAGGGTTGCTTTGCCTAAAATAAACAAACGAACAAATAAATAAATGAAAATAAATGTATAACTTTTGGTATTTTTAAAGGTTACAAAAATGAATTGACTAAAATTATTGGTAAAAATAAATCTTGAGAATTCCAAATGTTCTTATGTTTAAAAACCTAAGAAATTAATTTTTTAAGATCTAAAGAGAAGGACTAGTATGACAAAAAACTGCTTAGAATAAGATACTGCAGCTTGTTAGTTCCATCTGGTAGTAGCTATGACAGAAGCCAACGTTTTCTAAAACACATTAGATCTTACCACTCACCACAGCTGTTTTATTAATTAGCAAAGTTAAGCATTTCTTAAGGCAGCTATAAACCATCTTTTTTCATTCTGTAAATTGAATTCATCATTGTAAGTGCTGGTCTTTGCCTTCCATAAAATGACTATTCAGTTACTTGTTATTAATTCTAACTAATACATATTAATGTTTGTGATTTTGATTTTTCCCAAAAAGGAGACACTTTGACTCAGTTAAAACAAACATTTATTAACATTTATACTGGCTTAGTTATTATTAATAATAAGATGAATGAATGAATAAGTTTTATTACTCTATCATAGGAGCTTACAGTGTAATGGGAGATACAGATAAAAATATAAGTATTGATATAAGGTAGGATGTGATGAATCCTAAAATAGAGATGTGAATTATTACTGGAATACTAGAGGAAACAAGATTAGAGGATAAAGAGAATTTGAGAAGATGCCAAGCAAAGGAAGAAATCCATCTAAATCCAGCTTTGAATTAATTATTGGGAAATCATGTCAACAAGCAGAAGTAGGTGAACAGAGAAACTTATATGATAAAGGCACAGAAATATGAGATTCAAGGACGTGTTTAGGTACTAGTGCTCTGTTATGCCTAAACACAAAAATAATTTTATGACACATTTAGGAGTGACAAACAGAGTCATACATAATAACATTTTGGAATAAGAGACCCTACTAAGAAATAAGAAACTACTGTAATATAGAATTTTCAATAATCTGAAAATTTTTGAACACATTTTAAAAAAAGTTTAAGAAGTACTCATTTTCATGAAAGTACTCATTTTACATTATTTTTGAACAGACGCCTTTTTGGAAATCTTAAAAAAGCAAACATTTCAACCAGTTGGCTAACACGCATGAACTAACACTCATTCAGTTTTTAAATTACGGATAATGTCCGTATTAACATTATAATGACTCTGTACTACAGATTGACATGGTACATCGTAACAACTCCGAAGGATTCTTCCTTGATGCATCTCGACGCATCCTTGAAGCACCTCAACATGGACTGGAGAGGAGACACTTGGAAGCAAATCAGAATGTACACTAAATAAAGCAGTCAACTTTTGGGGTGTGGATGGAAGGGGGGTCCATTTAAAAAGTTTCTTTACATTGCATTTTTCCGCCAGATTAAATCAGCAAATAAATGAAATTACTCTTTTAAATGCTGTGCTTTCAATACCCGTGCAGAAATATTCTGTTTAGAAATGTTAAATCTGTCATTAATTCTCTGTGCATTGTATCACACACATCTTGTTAGATAATGGCAGGCTTTAAAGGTTATTCAGGCCAGCTTTTCATTTTGTGGCTCTTTTCAGCCGTTGCTGCAAAATTTTAGTAAGCTTAACCAGTTATCCTCTTTCTGGACATTAAAGATGTTTTCTGGGCAGTACTTTTAATCTGATTTCATACTAATTTTGTTCAATCACACTGTTAAGTGAACTATTTTAATTCAGATTTTTGATAGTTTGTGAGTTTACAATAAAATTAAATTTGTTCAGGTGTTATGATTTAGTATAATAGTACATTCTATTGTTTCATAGCTGTCTTTTTTTCCCCCTAACTTGTGGCAGGTCTTTATTGAGCAAAGTTGAAATAAACCTAAAACAAAAGTTACAAATGAAAAGCATTTTAACACAGTTCAAGGATTATGTTGCTAACCCTTCGTACCTTTAAGACAGTTTTGAAAGCACAGAACTTGGCCTCTTATGCCCAGTAAAGATCTGTGATACTTCCCCCAAAGTAATATTGTAATAAGTGAACTATCCATGTACTGGGCCTATAAAAATACTGTTTTGTTTGAAGAATTGTGGGTTTTTTTCCTCATGATGATTTTATTAGAACACACTGTGAACTCAAAAAATTAGTAGTATCTTGTTTTCTTCTATTTTAAAGGCAAAAAATTATTTGCTTCCTGTGTAGTCTTTTAACCTAGGTCAGTGCCCTAGGATACCAAATTGTAAACTGAGAAAACTTGTAATTCAAAATTTTTACTCAGTACCCTTATTCATTTTGCTGCTGCACTTAGTCTGTACTTCGCTTACTTTTAAACATTATGCTCCCTTTATATTGGGAGGAATTTAGTCATTAACTATTGCTGAATATGACAGATGTTTGTCTTGATAACATTCTTGCTACCATAATCTAATCCGAGGCTGTCCAATAGAACTTTCTGAAATGGTGGAAATTTTTTAAAATCTGTGCTGTTCAATATGGAAGCTACCAGCCACATGTGGCTATTGAGTACTTGAAGTATCATTAGTGCAACTGAGGAACTGAATTGTTAATGTTTTTAAATGTATTTGATTTTAATTAATATAAATTTAAATAGCACCATATTCAACAGTGTCAATTAGTCCTTTATTTTGCCTTCTTCCTGTATACTAGCATTATATAAATTTCCTCATTAAATAGTATAAGATCCTGCATTTTTATTGGTTAGAAAGATGCTAAGTTTGTGTTTGCTAAAGATATTCCTATTTGTTCTCCATCTTTATTTCTAACAGTTAACTAGTTTTGTAGGTTTTTTGGTGTCTCATTCAAATCCTTTTTACAAATAGGGAATACAGCTATTTAAGAGACAATATTTATTTGCAGAGTTATTAACTTACATTTAATTTTTGTCCTTACTATAATAAAATAACCCTTGATTGCCAGTGAATGATGGTCTTTATAAGCAAAGTAAAAAATAATTATTCTCAAGTTTCTGTTGATTTTAAACCTTTTGTCTGTCTCTTTCACTTTACTGTAAGCTCCTTGAAATCAGGGAACATGTCTTAACAGGATTCATATTCCTATTGCCTAGCACAATGTCTGGCACACTGTTGGTGTTCCAAAAAAAAAAAAAAAAAAGAATGAGATTGGAAGAAATTTATATTACTTGTTAAGCAAAAAAAAAAAAAATGGATATCTATTTTATACTGAAATTATATTTGAACAGTTTGCAAAGAAGATCATTTAATATTTTAATTCTTAAAAGCAGAACTGTTCATTTTACTCAATATTTACTATCTATTTTGTACTGAACACTAATAGAGAAATATAAACAAGGTACAGTTCCTGCTCTCAAAGAGGATTACAAGACAGAAAATGTCCTAGATTGAATTGAGATCAATTTTTAGGCGTGGTAAATACAAAAAAGATTTCTAAATTTGAGGGGAAAAGAGATTGAATATGTCAACAATTTTTATATTTCCCATTACTTTGATCAATAGTATATGTAGATACAAAAAAGAAAAAGTTGCTGATTATTTGTGGTGAGAGGAATATGAAATATGACTACTCTTCCTGCTAGTGGGTTTAGTAACACTTTGCTGCTTTTCTCTAATTCTAGTCCTAACAGAAATTTGCTTTCAAAAGCACATTCATGGTCAGTCAGCTTTCTTGTAAATATCTGTTTGATATATTTCAGTCATGTTAAATACAGTGTAAGAATATAACATTCATATTAAGTGTCAATGCAGGTTTTATAAAAAGGAGACAATCCAAAAATTAAAAAAAAAAAAAAAAAAAAGTATTTCACTGATTTGCAACTCCCATTTCTTTTTTTCAGGAATTACAAGCTCATGTTGACCAGATAACTGAAATGGCAGCAGTAATGAAGAAAGCCATTGAAATTGATGAGCAACAGGGTTGCAAGGAACAGGAAAGAATATTTCAACTTGAAGTAAGTATAAAATTGCAAATTAGGTGAAAATTGCCCAAAGATTTATGCCAAAGATTTATACCCCGTTTTAAAGTGTGTGCATGCGCATGTGTGCATGTGCACTTTTCTGGGATACTGGTAATGTTCTTTTTCTTGATCTGGATACTGGTTATATGGTTATATAACACAAGACCATTTATATACTAATGCCAGAGTCCAGGATCAACAGTAAATTATACCAGTATTTGAGAAAATTTGATCCTATGTTGCTTCTGTTTTTGGGTGAAATACTTCTTCAATTTAGTAATGTTTAAAATTTCTTCATTCTATTAGAGGTCACAATAATGCAGGGAAAATTTTTTTAATCCACAAATAATATTCTTTGAGCACTAGTATTTTTCTGAGGAATATAAATCTTTGTCTCATCCATCCTTTATTTTGTGGTAGTGAACACACAAGTAGAATAATAATCCAAATCAGTAGAATAGACCTTTATGCTTTAAAAGCTTCATTTTGAAATCATGGTGGAGAAATTAGTTATAGAGGGCCAAAAATTGTTTCCCTAAGTGTACAGAGTTCTTTCATTCTTTATAACAGAAGTAAGCAAATTTTTAAAGGGCTAGATAGTAAATCTTCTAGGCTTTGCAAACCAGGTAGTCTCTGTTGCAGCTGCTCAACTCTGCCATTGTAATGCAAAAGAAGACATACACACAAAAAAGTAGATTTAACTATGTTCCAGTAAAATTTAATTTACAATAACAGACCTCAAGCCAGGCCGTAGTTTGCTAATCCCTGTTTTTTATACCATTGAAACTTAGAAAGTAAGACCAAAGACAAAGTAGTAGAGAATAAATTACGAAAGTTATTTTTAAATGTCTGCAAATTTCTTACAGTAACTAATCTAGGGGGAAGAAAAAGGCAAAGTTGTTTACCAGTGCTAGATTTGTTCACTTACTTTCCTTCTTGAAAAATATCACCATCTACTCAGCCAGCCCTGCTGCTGTCAAATTCCAGTGAGGGAAGCAAACCAGATGGCTTGTCCTGCATTCCACACTAAATAATAAAAGTACTAAAGAACTAAGAAGTTCTAGTCCCAGGGTATTATTCATAAACTTTCTGAGTTTATAAAAATATAAATCTAGATGTTATTTTCTTCATCTATACTGTGAATTTAGAATAAGGTTTGCAGTGGTGGAAGACCACAATTGAACACAATTCCTACCTCTTTAAAAAAGTGTTTCCTGGATTCAAGTTGTAAACTTCAACTGTATATATTACTTAGTCCATTTCTGCTGGTTACAGAACTTGCTTTGTTTTTGTCATATGTTTGGTTTTTCTTAAGGTATGTTTGTACTCTTGTCCCTACTTTGATGACTACATCTTTGTTTTTGTTTGCCTTCTTATAGCAAGAAAACAAAGGCTTGAGAGAGATCCTTCAAATAACTCGAGAATCATTTTTGAACCTTAGAAAAGACGATGTGTCAGAAAGTACATCTTTGTCAGCATTAGTGACCAATAGTGACCTGAGTCTGAGGAAGAACTGAAGAGCTTCTCTGAGCTTCTTTACAAGGCTCCAAACCCGTTGCTGGGACTGAACTGCTAAAGTGAATGAATTAACAGAAAGATCAATCTAAAGCTACCCTCTCCCCCATTTTTTTTGTAACATATACAGGGCACTGGCAATGATATTTTTAAGAGATAGGAACCAAAATGCATAGTTCATGGTTAAAGACTTTGTTCCAAAATGTAATCGAAAAGTAAAAACTAAGCCTTTGTTAATTGGTGAACAAATTGAAGATTTTCACAGTGACTGCTGAACATATTAAGAGCTTTCAGTAGTAGTATTGTTGCCTTTCTGGATGATACTTGGATAAACATGATTCCCAATAAATGTTTGGGAATTCATAAAATTATCTCAATTTTAAAATATAGATTTTGCCACAGTTTGGTGAATGGAAGATCATCATACTAAATTTTATCCTCCCTGTTTGATGTCAAAGTTAGCAAACAACTTATGTACCAGGAGACTTCAGCTTTAATGATTGCCTATCTGCCTTCCCATTAATTTAAATTTTTGTCAAAGAAGATTCAGTTTGAAAGGCTGTAGAAATGTTTTATAAGCACCGTAAAAAAAAAGAGGTAAGTTTAGCTGATTTACCATAATTACTACTCAGCTAACAATTGTCTATAACTTGCTAAATATATGAAATATCATTTCAGGAATGAAAGAGAAAGAATACTACTTTCTAAGAAAGAAGATCTTATAAGAGACATATTTAGTAGGTTAAACTACTCCTTTGAAAAAATAAGTTTTGGTTCTAAATCAATAATGAAGATGAGATTTTTCTCTTCTCTGGTTGATCTTTAAGGATATTATATAGATCCTTTAGGTAACAGTAGAAATGTTTGATATAGCAAGCTAGGTATGGTTATTTCAAAATAAATTGGGAAATTCTCTGCCTCACAGGACCCTCATACTCTTAAGGGATACAAAAAGTAAATTAAAATTTCAAAAAAATTTTCTAGATCTATTCTTAAGCACTATCTGGTCCTCATAACCTGTAAGGTTTTTCTTATAACCTCTCAGTCAAAAGCAGGATAAAAAAAGCCTATGGAGTTAGAAGTATTTGTTTTATTTTTTTATAAAATATGTAAATCCAGTATGTAAATTTTTTAAAGCCACCAGAAATAGAAATGTGCTTTAATATCAATTGAAATCCAATTTTTTCTTACTTTGTGATTATAGTATAGAAGGATTAAAAGAAGAGTGTCACATATGATTAAATATACTCATTTATATTAAATACAGATTAAAATTAGCACAACAGAAAATTTACTTTTGAATATATAATTTGTTGAATATGTACAAGGAAATTTTTGTGTATAATTTTGTGTATTGGTAAAATTCAGAACTACTTTTCAGAATTTTTCTATCTTAAGTTTGGGGTAAGTGGGGTTTATAGGGCTGATTAAATAGAACAGGGCTATTGGCCCAAACATTATGTTAATTTTTTTTCTCATTCAGAGGCCTTAATATCTTATAAATAAATGGCAGTTTTTATTTTTTAACTTTTCTATTGTTTTTTTTTTTTTTCAGAAAGTATCCCTTAATTTGATGGCACATTCATTCATATAGTTTTTATCCCAAGTTAGAATTAAAGAAAATAAGCTATACAGTTGAGATTAAGTCTGAGGTAGTTAACTGAGGCAGCTCTATTATAAAACATTACTTGGTAAATAATTATTTTTGTAAATAAGTTAATTTATTCATAGTCTTCCTACTTGGATATAATTTTAAGATCTTGGTGTTTAAAGACATTTACTTTATTATATAGCAACAGTTTTTCATCCCATACTTTTAAGCAGAACCTTAAATTTATGTCTGAAAGTATGTAGTGCAAAGGAGCCTACTTTATCAATAAAAATGAGTGATAAAATTGGTACGCTCTCCAAGTTAATTTGAAAAAAATACTTTCTTACATTTATTTTTAGAGCTTTTTATCTCTTCTTACCACAAAACTAGGACTTAGCAACAACTTCTATCTGTATATTTTAAGAATTGGCAAGAAATTTATTGCTAATCTTGCAACCCTTAAGAGTGGGCTTAAGAGTGTCCCTGCCAAAGGTGTATCCAGGTCCTAACCTAGTATAGCTATAAATGTGACCATATTTGGAAATATAATCTTTGTAGATTTAAAGATCTCAGATAAGATCGTCCTGGTTTTCATCTGAGCCCTAAATCCAATGACTGTGTCCTTATAAGAGAGGAGATTTGAAACAGAGAGGGACATATGAAGACAGATGCAGAGAGTAAAGCAAGCCAAAGAACCCCTAAGGATATGAGGGGCCACCAGAAGCTAGGAGAGGCATGGAGCCTCCAGAAAGGACCACCCTGATTGATTTCAGACTTCTGAACTTCTTGATTTTCAGAACTGTGAGAGAATAAATTTCTGTTAAGCTACCCAGCCTTTGATAATTTGTAGCAACCCTAGGAAACCAATACATCTATTATTTATCATCTATGCACTGTATTTTTTAATCTTATATAGAGAATGCAATTCTAAAAAAACAATTATATACAACCTTGAGGATAAAATGTTTTTATTCAAATTGATATTCTTTAATATCAAGGTGACTTCTAAAATTTTGTCTGCCTCAATGATGAAAAGAATATCGTAGACCAAGAATTTAATTTTCGGTGACCACTATCTTTTTTAACTATCAGAAAAGAATAATTTCTAATTGAAATACTAAATTGCATATATAATTACACATTTTCTTTCACCTCATTCGCTGTCTCTCAACTTCTTCCTTTCTTTTCTCTAACTTCTTAACATTAGAGAGCCACAGGCCTCAGTTCTTATTCCTATTACGTATCTACACTCACTTCCTTGGTGATCTCACCCGGTCTCATGACTCTAAATACCACCTGTATGCTGGATGACTCCCAAATTTACAGCTATCATTAGATTTCTCATTAACTCCAGACTCATCCAACTGTGACTATCGAGAGATACCTCAAACTTAAGATATCCAAAGCTGAACTCGCAATCTTACTCCCAGACCCCTCTATGTTTTCCCCCATCTCAGTTGATAACAACTCCATCTTTCCACCTGCTAGGGCTAAAAACCTTGGTGATATCTCTGACTCCACTTCCTCTTATATCTCGTACCCAGTTCATCAGCAAATATTGTTGACTCTCCTTTCTAAATATATCAGAATCCTACTATTTCTCACCATCTCCACTGCTTCCCCTGGTTAAAGCCACATAATAGTGTAGAGGGAACAGATTGGATTCAACCTAAATATCCTCTAATAGGGAAATAGTAAATTTAATTAAAGCTAATAGTCTAAAAGTAAATTATCATTATGTACTCAGTGCAGTTTTTATATGCTATGGCTTGATTCTAGCAACAGAAGAAAAATTTATAACTAAATATAACTAAATTTGGATAATAAAAACAATACTAAATTGCATATATAATTACACTATGTAAAAATCAAATGCATAAGGAGAAATGTCCAGAAGCAAATAACATCAGTATACACTTGACTCTTGAAAAACATTGGTGTGAGTTGCACAGGTCTACTTATGCATGGATTTTTGTCAATAGATACCTGTACTGTTTTTTTCATCCATGCTTCGGAGTCCAAGGATGTGGAGGATCAGCTATATGTAGAGGATTGGAGCATCTACAAAATATGGTATCTGTGAGGGTACTGGAACCAATCCCCTATCGATACTGAGGCACAACTGTAAAGTCTTAGGGGAGTCAAAAGTTACACGTGGATTTTTGACTGCATGGGTGTCAGCACCCCTCACCTCTTCATTGCTCAAAGTCAGCTGTACTTCCAACCAATTCTATTTGTATACACTAGCAAGTTTCTGTTGCCTGCAAACCAGTTTTTTAACTATCATTGCATAAATGTATGATAATTTATTCAACTATTTCCCCTATTGATGGATATTTCAGATTGTTTGCAGTTTTTTTAAAACCCCAAGTAGTGCTGCATTAAATATCCATAATACATAGTTTATGCACTGTACTTTTAATTTCTGGTGTATAAATTCCCAGAAGTTTGGTTATGTTCATTTTTATTATAATTTATCCTTTACATACAGAAGAAATAAATGTACATGGTTAAGAATTCAGCATACACACACGTGCGCAATTGGAATCTTAGCATACACCTTGGTTCCTTGATTTTTTTTTTTTTTTCAGTTAACAATATCCATTGCAAGTTATTTTTCCCCCCATATGAGCAAAAGGAAAAAGTAAACTCTCTGTTTTGGAGTAACCAAAGCTTTCAGAAAACTAACTATGTTGAAATCAGTATCAATAAGTAGAATCTTGAAACACAGGATATATTTCTTGAGTATCAGACATTGATAGGTAAGCTTCATTTGGGCTTTCTATAAAACAAAGCTGGTTAGAATGTGTTCATCAAAAGCTTGTCTCTGTCATGGCTGTATGTAACCCCTCAAGCCTCAGTACCTTGCTTGTTTGTACATGCAGTTGAAGATGAATAGGACTGGCCTTTGACTACTTTAAAATGCTGAGGATTTGTCACTTGCATCTCAAATTTCAGCATCACTCAGTGGTCAAGTGCTCAGTCCTACCAAATCAAAGGCTGATGTGAGATCAAGTGAATGAATTTCTCAAATGTTAACTTCCCCTTAGAATGTTCATTTTAAGACCTATCTCGATGATTATAAGGTTTTTGTTCCAAGTGCACGTAGACTGTAGACATATATAGCATACAAGAGGTTAAAAGCATCATCTTTATTCAGTAAAATCACTGGTATACATCATTGAAAGAATTCAGTGGGAGAGCTGGTTTGGAAGAAAAATTTTGTAGCTCTACTCCATTGAAAACCTTCAGGCATTAAAGCAAGATGAGTTTTTTTTTTTTTCCAAGAGAAGGAGCCTTCAATCTTGTCCCTGAAATTAGTCCTCCAGAATCCTAGGCTTGGCCCTAACAATACATATTAGTCATTTTAGGGAATCTTATACATGGTCTCCTGCTCCCAGTGAGACAGCTCGTTTATTTTAAAGTTTTTTAAAAAGTTGAGGTCTGGTTCAGTCGCTGAAAACATAGTCCATAGAGAACTAGGGAGCAAACGCACACTTAGTGGGTCTAGCTTCTTCCAGCTCATTCATTTTCTGATCTTCTACCCTTCCTCACAGCTCCCAGATATAGGCATCCATGCTCTTCCCAGTGTGCCCACCATGAGTTCAGGCAGGCCACAGCACATTCAAATTAGTCTGGGCAGTAGAGAATTCATTAGCAGGAGCCATGAATTTATGTGAGACAGAATAAACCTTTTAAGCCATAAGGATTATAGTCAACAATACTGTCAGAAACTTCAAAGTCACCAAGAGACTAGATCTTAATTGTTCTTGCCACAAAAATGAAATAATTATATGACAAATACGATCGGCATGTTAGCTAATGTTATGGTGGTCATATTGTTATAACTATTAAATGAACATATGTATACCTTAAACTTACACAATGTTATATGTCAATTATATCTCAACTTGAAAAAGAAGACTGAATATCCTGTCTGGATTAGCTGCTCAAAATGCTGAAAGCTGAGAATGGAATAACTGATCCCAACGGGTACCAAAATAAAGGGCTGTGATGACTGGCTGGGTGTATGAGATTCCACGGGGGGTTCTGTATGTCTTAATCTCTTTTTATAAAGACACTTAGATTAGATTAGGGCCCATCCTAATGCCCTCATTTTAACTTAATTTACCTCTTTAAAGCCCTCTCTCCACAGTCACATTCTGAAGTAGGGGCGGGGGTAGGGTTTCAACATGAATTTGAAGGGGGACACAATTCAGTGCCTAACAAAAAGCACATAGGGAAACTCTGGAGGGGGAGGCCTAGTTCTTGGGAAATTAGATTCAAGAATACTTGGGCTTTAATGAAAGTTAATGTATCAAATACATAATCAAGGAGTAAACTTTATGCCAAAAAGTTCCATACGAATGCTGCTGTGAAATATGTATGGATATTGAAAATTTTGAGTAACCATTATGTACTTTGAAACGAATGAGAAATGGCCCATGACATCAGAGAATTAACTTGGAAAAACATGTTTTCACTGCGAAAATAATTCCCCCCAAAGAAGAGATCGTGGCGATATTAACATTAGGAGCTTCCTACCAATTTCTCCCAGGAAAACTGAAAATATTCAGATTTACATTCCATTACGTTGAATGTTAAAGCACATTTGGTTAGGGAGTCAGGCATCCCAAATTTTGGATCAGACACTATTTTATAACTGTGACTTCATATAATTGACTCCTTGACCAAGAATCTCCTCAGGTATAAAATAAAGAGGTCAAGTGACACAATCTCTAAAGTCCATTCCTAGTCTAATATTCTAGCAATTTGTTAGAATCAGTTTTCTATCTTCTACAGAAAACTGTTCTACAGCACCGATTAGCTAGCTGCTGTGGTTTTACAACCTGGTACCTAGCTTTTAAAAGGTTATCAGAACCAAAACATTTAAAGAACAATATAACTAATTTTTCACTTACTATTCTTCAGTTTGACACACTTGAAGTGCTGACATCAACAGAAATTAATGCATTAAAGATATTAGCTTGCCCCAGATTTCATTTCCTATTTCATTTCTGCTTAAAATGTTAAAATGTCCTAATTACTTTTATAGCTAAGAAACTGTCCTCTTATGTCTTGTTGCTATGTTGTTATATGAACATATACCAAAAATTTTATAATGAATTTTATGAGACTTTTAAGCATTTTTTTCAAAATAGGTATTTATTATTAAAAAATTGTACAAACTTGTTATTACTCACCCCAATTATAAAATTTTAAACAATTTGTATCCTCGAAAAAAGTGTATTCCGTCTTTACAGTCTTCACTGGCAGATTTTTGATGGTATAGAAAATAACTCACAAACATTCCATATCACTTTGTTCGAATGTACAAAGATAGAGTATTAGCCAGAATTCCTACAATTATGAAAAAATTTTTATTCGAGTGTTACTGCAGTTAAACAGTGAGGATTACAGAAGAGTAAATGAAGTTTTGTATTTTTCAAAACCAAATGATTAGTTTTATACTTTTCATTTTGTTTCAGCCTTTCCAAAACACTTTTAAAAGCAAAAGTTAAAAATTTTCTAGTTATTTGAAATTTCAAAAATCTATTACACTTTGAAAACTCTTAAAAGCAGCATCATTTCAATAGTGGTTAACTCACAAATGTGCATGCAACCACCACAACCACACTGTCACTCAGGTATGTTAAAGTCACCAACTTAAAATCCAAGTTAGTGCCAGTAGCAGAGGCTCTGACAATTAAGAGAAAATACCATTAGGAGTAGGTATGTATGCAGCCCAAGGCATCCAGTTACTTTCTTGGGGTAGAAAAAGTGTTAAAACTGAAGGGACTCCTTAGATTTCAAGGTTCTAATTTTAAAAAGCAGCTCCATTAAATACTTGAATCCTTTTTGAGTCCCTCATCACTTTAATAAAACAGAAGGTACAAAAGCTTCATGTAGAAATTTTCTGAGATTATATTTCACATTGATGCTAATAACAATTTAGCCAAAAGAATTACAAAATGCAAATTTCTGAAAGGTTACCTTATTAATTGGACTATAGATTAATTAAGGTAGGAGCCATTTGTATCCTAAAAACAAAACAATTCACGTCATCTAATGCAATTTAAATTAGTGATCAGCTGTCAAACTATTTTAAAGAGCCTTAAAAGAAAAAACAAAAAATAACGGGCCATTATTTGGAATATAAATAAATCATCCATGTAAAAGTTCTATCTATATAAATTGACCTATTTTCAAGTAACTGAAATAATTTTGATATTTACCATTTTAAGCAATAAAAGGCAAAAACAATACCTACTGAACTATACACTTAAAAATGATTGAAACGGTAAACATTTTATCACAATTAAAAATAAGCAAAAGGGTGCCTAATACACTACAAAAGATGCAACTAAATATCAGACTGCTTTTAGTAAGAAAATTAGTTCTCCATCTTTTGTACTCTAAAGTTCAAAGGCCCAGTATCAAATCCCTAAACCTTCAAATAATGGCCAATAAAGATTCAGTCTAACACTGAAATCAAACCACCTTCCATTCCCCACCACCTAGGTTTAGACAGACTGAGGCGAGAGAATTGTTCAAGAAGTTATAAAAAGAAACACCAAGAGCTTTAGAGAATAATCGTTTATTTATTTTTTATTTTTTTGTGTATATATAATAACTTGACCATACAAACCAAAAGGTAATTAATTATTAAGTATTTCAAAAAAGAAAATGCATCCCTACCACCACTTTTTTGGTCATCTTTCTCACTCTAACAGAACTATCATAATCTTGGCACACCTGTACCATACATACATCAATGAGGACACCGCAATATCATACAAAGCAGACACATAAACCTGCTTTCTTACGACCTGCATTGGAGACTGCTGAAGCAGGCTGTGCATAAACACCAAAGCTGAGGCAGTGCCTGCCTTGTACTTCAGGATCACACTGACCAAGGCCCCCTTCGACATTTATAGAAGTAGGGGTGTTCTCTCTCCAGCTGGCTGTTCTTTCTGGAAGAGCTCTCTGATCTGGGTTAACTGGCCATACAGCCTCTCTCTCAATGGAGGGATGTGGTAGCTAGGATCCAAGATGTTGGTTACTCTGCGCTCCCTCTCTCGTTTCCATAGTTTGTATGGGTGGGGAGGGAAAAGTGGTCGCCCTCCTTCTCTTCGCATTTGTAATGTAATTCCACTTACAGCCAGCATCCCCCATACTGCCAGGATAATAAAGTCTAAAAAACAGTAAAAAACACAGTTTGAACTTTTGCATTTAAAAAAAAAAAAACCTTTCACAGACTAAATCTGTGTCATCCTTTCTTAGTAATATTAGACTCTCTGTTAACTTTGTCTAAACATATGTTATTTCCTCATTTGCAAATCAAGGAATGAATGAGGAAGCTGCAGTCTTACGTTTCAAAACAGGAATTTTCTATTATAGGCACTTGAAAATCCAGACTGGTTGTAAAGGAACTAGTTGTCTGGATCTTTGTCATTCCAATATTTTATGACCAGTGCCCACAGGCATAGTTGGGGGGTGAGCAGCAGGCAGCATTCTAGGTATACCTTACAAATATATATCATGGAACATTAGACACCAGTATGCTATCTTCCCCCAACCCCCTACACCTATAGACTGGGTATAGAAATGCACGAGAAGATTCAACAACTTACACTGAGCTTTGAGTAAAGGCTTGGCAAAATACTATCTTGTATGTAAAACAAGACACATGGGTTTCAAGATCTCTACCATCAACCTCTTATCCAATGAGGGCAGGCTCAGGATAGCAGAGGAAAAGATTTAGCTTAAATATTTATAACAATGACGATTGTGCTTACACATCTTCAATTCTAAGACATGCTTTACTATCCTCAATATTTTAACATTTCTGAAACTAACATATCTTACAATCTTTTTGAACATTTATAGTAGTCTTTTTTTCCCTTTGAAAAGTTAATGAAAAATCTTTAATGGGTAGAAATGTTACAAGTGAGAAAATACTAACTGAAAATCATTTTCACTTCCAATTAGTAAATTACATGCTTTTTAAAGGGAGGGAAACAAGAATAAGTTTAAAAAATCAGGTTGCCATTTTTATTCCTCATCCCACTCCATCCCATGAGGTGGCAAGCTTTATTCTCAGCATTTTTCTCAAAACCAGGTACACCTAAGTAATCTTGGTTTACAAATTTCTTAACAAAGTTAATTAATAGATTTTTAGAAATATAAACTTCAACCACTTTACAAATTTAAATTCTTTCTATGATCATAAGTTATCATTAACAGGGGACTCTAATAGCATTTGTAGGGTGTGAGTTTCCTTGTATCCAGTTAACTTTCTTTCCAACCAGTTAACCTTCTTTCAATCTAGTTACTTAGTGCTCTAGTTAGCACAGGTGGGCCAATATTCCTAGTTGACTATCATTCTTAATCTTGGATTCAGAGTCTTACCATTAGTTTGAAAAGGCACATTTGTGAAAGCTCCACGGAAATGAGTGTTGAGTGCTCTCTTGAGTACATTCAAAGTGATATAAGAAAGGCTTGTGTACAAGTAACTGTCAACGGCCAAAACCACCGAATAGGAGCCAATGAATCCACAAGTCAGTATGTTCAGCTGTGGAAGAGAGAGAGAGAGTTTAGGCTTCACCTCTGGTAGAACAAGAATAGTTTCTAACTCTCATCACTGGCCTCAATTACAGGGAATCACTTCTGTTCCTCAGGGTACATGACAAGGGATCAAGTCTTAGAGCTGAAAAAGCTTACCTAAAAATATAAACTGAAAATAACCTTCAACACCCATAGTGAGTTTTTAAAACACAGTTTACCTTATAGAAAAATATCTTCCCTGTGTAAGAACTTCAACAATAAAGTTTAATTAGATGAAGAACCATTCTTCTGCAGAGATAGCAAATGATCCATCAGGTTGTTGCATTATCGTGAGCCCTATCGTCTCGCCTCCCATTGTTAAAAGCATATGAACAGTGATAAGATGCTCCATTTAATTAAAAAAAAAAACACTGTATGTAATCGTAATTACAACTTCTCTTGCTTTCATAGTAACAAGGCTATTTAAAATCAATCATCTGATACAGATTATCATAAAGTTCTCCCTAGTGAATAAAACACACAAACTGATGCGATAAGTGAAAAACTGAAGGCTCAGGACAATATAATGAATAAATCTAACTTCTGATGAAACACTTACTATTCTTAGGCAGCCCATGAAAATTACCGGAATGAGAATAGCGATACAAGAGAAGGTTACCCAGAACACATCATCGTTACGAAATACTGTTAGGTTTCCTGAAAAAGCAAAAAGAAATCAAGAGTAAAAGACAGGTTCACTAAGTTAAATTTTCATTTTCTCAACATCTGAACACAGACAGACACCAAAGGTTTAACATGAGAACCAGAGAGTATGCTGGCTATTAGAAATTACGATTTTAGTCATCTAAGTGTCAACACAATCACCTTTGAAGGATGTGTCCTAGAAGGTACAAGGGTGGGAGGAAAATCAAGAAGGTAAAGGCTCTACATTTATTACTAGAATAATTTAGAAGAAGGTGGACTAGTCCAAGCTCTTCCATTCACCAGCTGTGATGCTGGGCCTCAATTCCCTAACCCCTAATATTGGAAGATTGAACCACTTCATCTCCAAGCTCCAAATCATCCATTTTAGCTCTAAATTTCTATGATTCCAAGATTTTGTAGTGTAGAATAAAAAATATAAGTAAATGGCATTCAGAGTTAACCATATGAACTCTCACCCAATATAAGCAGCAAAATATATTTAAAAGATTTTTGCCATCAATGCATTTCCTGCCCAGCCACTTTGTCCTGGAAGATGTGATTTCCTAATGCATCAGGAAATAACAGTAGCTGCTTACTTCTCCTACTAAACTTTCTCCAAAATGTGGCACACCTTGGGTTAACCCAGAACAAATATATTAGAACTCCTATTTAAAAGTTAATTTTAAATAGCAAGGATCTAAGCCCGACAATCATTTATACTGACACTGGCACCATCACTCAGTCCAACTGGAGGCGGTCCAATATCTTGAGACCCATGTATCCTGGAAGAGTGGGAGTTCTGTAGTGAGGATCTGACCTTGGAACCCACATTCTCAGAAAG
Source organism: Pteropus alecto (assembly GCF_000325575.1). NCBI lineage: Eukaryota > Metazoa > Chordata > Mammalia > Chiroptera > Pteropodidae > Pteropus > Pteropus alecto. The sequence goes on from NW_006436288.1 coordinate 10,808,269, forward strand.
TGAACCACAACATGCTAGAGTGAATTTATGGATCACATTCTCTAATTATCCTAACCTTCACGATATAAACATGGTTTTTAAAAAAAAGTCTTTCAAGGAATCAGGGATTAAAAATAGTAGTTATAAACCCATATCCAAAAAGATTTTTGCATACCAATGTTCGTAACAGCATTATTCACAGTGGCCAGGACATGGAAGCAACCGAAGTGTCCTATGATAGATGATTGGCTAAAGAAACTTTGTATATTCCAAATATACAATGGAATATTACTTGGAGAGTGGAGGGATGATAGTTTAGAATTTTAGCCATAAGAAGAGATGAAATACTGCCATTTGTGACAACATGGATGGACCTTGAGATAATCATGCTAAGCGAAATAAGTAAGACTGAAAAAGTTGAAAATCACATGATATCGCTTATATGTGGGTTATAAATCTAAAAGCAACAAATGAACAGGACAAACAGAGACATAGGGACATGGACAATGGACTAGTGGTTACCAGAGGGTAGGGGGTTGGGGAGGAGGGGAGAGGTAGACGGAGTAAAGGGGGTCAAATATAGGGGGGTAGAGGGAGAGTGAAGTGGGTAAAGGGGATCAAATATATGGTAGCTAAAGGAAACTGGACTTTGGGTGGTAATCACACAATAGAATATAAGGATGTCAAACTATAATGTATAACTGAAAATTATATAATTGTATTAACCAATGTTACCCCAATAAACTTAATAAAAAAAAATAAAGTGTATAACCATAAATAAGTGTGTGTGTGTGTGTGTGTGTGTGTGTGTGTGTGTGTGTGTGTGTGTGAAAAAAGTATTAGTTATGCAGGCATGTGAAGGCAGACGCTTCCAGAGTATAAACTCTTTGCTGGCCACATAATGTGAAAACAGCAGTAATTAATGAAGTTGGCCAGATATTTTTCAAATTTAATATTTGCAAATGTTAATGTTTGCATCCACTATCATTAAGGAAACACCCTGTCTTTGAGCAATGACATAAGGAAACATATATATATAAATGGTATATGCTAAAATTATTTTTACCAGTAGGAATATCTTGTCAAAAAGTTTATAGAGACAACTACTTCAGGTTACTTTTATAAGAAGAAAATTCTAAGGCCTTTCTCCTTATTTGTATTATCCATTTACTCCACACTTCTACCCTGAGATAGTTTTACAAAAGATGAAACAAAGCTTCAGTATCTTATCCAAGGTTATAAGCTAGTAACATATTAGCGACAGTTAGAATACATACACAGGTTTTTGGGTTTTTTTCCTTACTTCAAAATTTATGTTATTTCTACTCATCAAAAGCACATTAACTAACTACTAAAAATTCTAAACTATCATCCCTCCACTCTCCAAGCATTAACAAAAACGGGGCAGGGAGGAGCCCATTAAGTAGTATTTGATTTAGCGCATTTAGAATAGGGCCCTATGTCTGCATTTTCAGCAAACATCCCTCTCAAGCTGATATTTAGCCAAATCTAAACAACACTACTTTGCATAAGACTAGATAAAAAGCTACCTGCAGGTGGTGCTGTGGAAATAAACTTGGCTATAGGTTTGCTAAAATCAGACAAAGGGCCTCAAGGGCCTCAGAACAGTCGGTACACATACAGGTTATCAATTCTCTCTGGCCTTAAAAAAAATCTTTAGAGAGAGCCAACTGCATTCTGTTATACTATTTTCTCAAGAACTGATAGCTTGAAGAGACAGCTATACTTATATCTAACATTTCCATCAACTTTAATCTGATGTTGTAACATAAGCATTATCACAAGAAGCAAACAGCCTAACAGAGTACCTTGGAATGAAGATACTCTTTATGCATTTTTGCAATAATCGGGAAATGTAAGTTATTGCAAAACTGCAAAGAAAGTTAAAATCATTTAAAAAAAAAGGTTGGGTGTACCAAAGAAGACTAAAAACAAAGCACCAGGTTGCCCAATTCAGCTGCCATCAGAACAGTGCCAATTTTATCTGTGGGATATTCGGCTTCTGCTTAAGATTCACTGAATAAGGGTTGCAGGGTTTAAAAAAATAAGCAAAAACCACTGTTCTGTCATATATTAAGAAAATCCTTTACCTCCATTAAATATCTCTCTCTCTCTCTCTCTCACACACACACACACACCCACACACACACACACACACATCACAACAAATAGTTACAAAGCTACCCCTAAAGACATTCTGTAAGTCATCTAGTACAGGATGCCTTTGAGGAAAGAGAGATTCTTATTTGTATTGGCCTTCTAATGCAAATTTGCAGAATTCTATAGAAGGTCCCAAGTCCTTGATGGCATGTATTTGTACCTACAGAGCCCAAATAAGACTTTTCAAACAATGAACTAAAGACAGAAAACATTAGCTATACATTCGTTACCCAGTGGAGTGAAGAAAGTCACTGATGAGATGAAGAAGCCCAATACTAGTCCAACACACAGCATACAGAGCATGAGGATTCCAAATCGCCACCAAGCAGCTACTAAGAAAATCCCACCAATGCTTCCAGCGATGGCTGTTAGAATCAGACGAACTGCACAAAGGAAGATGAACTGTTTGACCAGAGGTAGTTTGTCCAACTGCATGCTTTAGACACAATATACCATTGCCAGAGTCATCCTTAGCTTTTCTGTTGCTCAAGCACCAACAGAAGGTTGGTGAACTCTTTAGTGGCGCCATGAAACCAGCACAGGCTCCCTCTAGGGAGGGGCCAGTCTGAGCCCTGGAAACTAGCCAGGGAGCTAAACCTCCCAGTACTGGTCACGGGAGTGGCTTGGCACAACCCATAATTTGGGGCTGAAGAAGCAGCGGTGACAAGTATTCTGTTAAACATGACAAGAAAGAAGTGGTTATATTTAAGGTAAAGAAAATCTTAACATTTTGATTGTTGTAAATCTCATAGTTCAATATACCACATAGTTGGAACACAGGTTTATAATCAATATGACCTTTCATTTCCCTAAATACCAAGGAATTCACCACGCAGATTAAAAACTTGGAAGAGAAGGTCTGAATAAGTAATTTAGAAAAGATGTTTAGAACATAGGTGGCCCATTACTTTACACACATCATATTACATATAATGCCAGTCGAACTATAGAAAGAAAGGTCTCTGTAAATATGGCATCTTCCTTTTTTAACATCCAATTAAACTATGTTATTTTTACTTACCATCATATTCAATAGGTGTCAGTCTTGTAATCATGATATAAAAGAAGAATCCCATGAAGATAAAGCCTATGAAGAATAATTCTAGCAGCAAACCACCAGAAAGGAAAATAACACAAGCTATGGTTAGGTATTCATTTTACAATGCAATTTAAATATCTCATCTTCAAATACATGCTTATATATTAGGGCATTCACAGAAGAGAAATAACTATCCAAAGGCAGGAAAATTTAGAATTCATTGGTGTAAATATAAATTTAGAATTCACTGGGAGCAAATAATACTTTGAAATGCATACAATATTAAAGTATTAACACTTTCTTGTGTACAAGTCAGTTTCAATTGCTAAGTTGTTAATTATTAATTTCATAGCTCATTTTCATATATTTATATTTCCTTCTTAAAACAAAAATAGTACTTTTGCCATTGTATCTGATCTGAAATTACAGACTAAATCTCAATTTGTTACAGGAGCAAAAATAAAATGTGAAAGGTAAAAAAATACAACAAAATATTCCAAAGCAAAATATGACTTTTATATCTTCTTTCAATTCATCCTTTCCTGTTTAGGATGAGCAAGCAACTATTTTCTTCACCCATTAAAATACCTAGTAAAAGCTTTGGAACCTTGCATACAGCTTAGCTATTAAATTCCTTGTTACAGAATCATTCTACACTTTGCGAAATTAAATAGTCTTCACAATATTCTCTTCTCAATCAAGGAAAAAAAATATAGCAATGGAGAGAAAGGAGCTGCTACTTCAAACAATTTATTAAAGCAAGTTTAAAGAGTTTTATGAGATCAAGATTATGTTCACTCTCCCCTGATGCTCCATTATACTCCATTATCCTTTGTTAGTGAACTAAATAAGGATTTTTTAAAGTAATTGTAAACATTAGTTACATAAAAGGCAACTCAAAGAATCCAAATCATTTTCATGAGCATATTTATATTCTACTCCCTGCACTAGGTTTCAATGAGCGGACCTCCCATTTGCTGTCTGAACCTCCCAGAACTGAACAAATACATGGAGCCTACAGCCTGATTTATACAAAACCATGTTGATCGCCATCATCAAATCCACACATTTTTATACTGACGTCCTGATTTCTAACTTATCTTTAGTCAACTAGCCAATCTAGCAACTGACAAGGTTGGTGCACAAATCAAATTTTATTCCTCTCTTAATAAAAGGAGCTTGTACCCCATTAATGAGAAAAGAGAAAAAATAAAAATGCAGAGAAACTCAGTAGAATCCTCACTAAAAAGAACCTAAACACAAATCTATGAAGATAATGGAGATAAGCAGTTGCTTTCTCTTTTTACAGGACAGAAATTCCTCCAGCAGCATTTAAGATTAAAGACCATGAGGCATGTAAATAGCAACTATATCAGACATAATACCTGTTTTCCAGAATCTGTGTCCGAAGAAACAGATGAAGAGACCAAGCACGGCAAAAAGAGTAAAAAACACTTTGGTTGATACTCTTCCTAAAAATAATAACAATTTAGTGCATAATATACCCAATTTGATACTTTCTATTTAACAGAACAAAACTTCATGAAAAAAGCAAAGTGACAATACTTTATTCCATATACATATAATTTATTTTTAAAATATCCCTGCCATTCCTAACAAATTCTTCTCCATAGGCAATGGCTGCTAGTATAACAAAAAGAGAAATTAAAAACTATATGCTTCCTGATAGAAATATGTAACATATTCTTGGGTAAGGGGGTGGATGGGGAGGAAATGGGAAAGGAAGAAAAAGAGAAAGTGCCTAAAATAAATAATTGTTTCTTCACAAATAAACTACAAGAAAAAAGGAGAGGGAGGAGCAGGAGGAAGAACTGAATTAAAAGAGATTTAAGAGGCACATCAAACTAAACAAAATGTTCAGATCTCATCTGAAACCTGATTCAAATGACAACAACAAAAAAACCTGTGAAAAGCAATTGGGATGACTGGGGAAATGTAAACATTGCCTGTTTTATGCCATTAAGAAGTTATCTTCAATATTTTAGATTGAAACTTGTGTTAATGATATGTGTGGCTATATTTTTTAAAGACAGAGCTTATCTTTAAGATACACAGACTGAAATCTTGTGAGCAAAATGATAATCAGGGATTTGTTCTAAAAGAATCCAGTGATAAAAAGAGGGTAAGGAGGCAGACACACAGGTGGGTATATAGCTGAAACAAGATAATGAATCAAAATTATTAAGGCTGAATAATTGTATATGAAGACTGAAGTTTCTCATAACAAAAAAATTTAACCAAAATTCACATTAAAATAAAAGAACATATACTGCACTATAAGACACATGATTTACTGCCAATCTTATTAAACATACGTATTGCTTTGGAAAAAAAAAAGATAGTGTTATAACTAACAATAAAGCACAACATGCTTCATAATGCCAAAAAATCCAAATCCTGTGATTCTTGGTAGGCACAAACTTAAAAACAAAACCATGATTTGAAAGGGCTTAGTGAAGAATAAAATATGCTCACTAAATTCACCACCATCATGACTCCTTTGAGATAAACACAAGAAAGTGATCCCTGAACTAAAACCAAAACAAAACACCTATACAAACTCATGTGAAAAACATTACAAACCCACCACCAATCAAAAAACATAAAATATTTAAGAGTACTCAAATGGAAACACTATGAAGACCTACATTTAAAAAAGAAACACAAAATAAAAGACCAGAATTTTCAGGGCATAATATATACCCACCTATCAGCTTTTCTAAGACCGAAGAGCCCAAAAGAAAAAGGAAACGAAAGATACGTCACATTCTGCTTAATTCAGACAGTGGCTGAAAATTGATAAATGGGAGGAATTTACCTTTCCTTTTTAAAAGAAAGAACTGTAATTCATCCCCAGTTGATGAGATAAAGCTCTTCTTTATTAAAAAAAAAAAAAAGTTTTATATAGCTATAAATAGGATAAAATGAAAACAGCATAATATGTTAACTAGCATATGACGTATCTGGGTGAACAGATGCAGAATTCTGTATACTACTTCTGCATCTTTTCTGTGAAACTATTTCAAAATAAAATATTAAACACACACACAGAATGCTCTTTCCACACCTCCACTGCCACCATTCTATCTAAACTACCACCATCTCTCACTTGGATTAATACAATGGCCTGCTAATCAATGTGTCTGCTCTTGCCCCTGATTTTTCTCAAAAAAAGAGCCAGAGTGATCTCATTAAAATATGAGTCCGATCATGGCACTATCTGCTCAAACCCTTCAATGCCTTTCCATTTCACTCCCAACAAAAGCTAAAGCCCATACTATGACCTACAAGGCCGCACAGCTTGCCTGCCCTTGTACCTCTCACCCTCCTCAGTCTCCTCCAGCCACCGTACACAAGGCAGTTCTTCAAACACACCAGTAAGCTCCCAATTGAGGACCCCCGCACTGGCTGTTCCCTCTGCCTGGCAGGTACCCCCAGACAAATGGCTCCCTGCCTCACCTAGGGTCTTTCCTAGCAAGGACTTCCCTAGCCATGCTTTCTCAGATTCTTCTCTCACTGCCACTTGTTATTTCCCTTTTCTACTTCATTTTTGCTTCTCAGTGCTCATCACTTTCTCATGTATTTACAAATATATCTTGTCTGTCTCATCTCGCACACTAAAATATAAGCTCCAGGAGGGCAGGTATTTTGTGTCTTGTTCACTGACACATCCCAGTGCTGAGAATAGAGAGTGGAATAACATAGGGGTTTAAAAAGCATTTGTTGAATGAATGAATGAATACAAAAGCACTTTTAATAGTCTTAAGTTCTGTATTAGTTGATATAGATCTTCAAAGCCAAAGAAGAATTTGCAAAGTTTAAATCTGTATACTCACCAAGAGAAGAACAGTCACTCTCCGCTGCCTCAAAGCTGCAGGCATATGTGTGAACAGGAACATAAGCAGCAGATGTGTTTAGAAATGGGTCCCAAACAATGACATTATAAATGACACCTTGTCCCCGGAGGGAAGAGAAGGAAACACTTGTCTTATCATTAGCTGTCAGGGTAACCACCTGAAGCCAAAAGTAATGCATAATTAGTGTTTAGGTTTTTTTCTAAAAGCTATTCTATCATAATGACACTTACGTGTGATATTAAATAATATTAAAATATAATTCTTATTTAAAATATACACTAACCTATTTATCTTTGTCTAAAGATTGTCCCACACAGTTTGTATGTACTAATATAAATAAGCTCTTACACAAAACGCTTCTAAAGCTTTTATATAGGATTAAATATTAATAATTAAGTCAAATAAGATATAAATAATATGTAAAGACTAGTTAGGACAAAGCAAAAAAAAAATGTTTTTATTTGCTAGATTATAAACAACATAAGGGCAGGAACCATATTTATCTTGCTCAGTAGTCAGCACAATGCCCAGCACACAGTGCCCGGCACAGTGTGTAGTAGCTATTACTAATAACTACAGAACTGGTATAGACAAAGTGTTAACACCTCATAGAAAGTACCCACTGATTTGTTTAACAGGCTCTGAAATCAGAAAATATTACATTTAGTTGTGTTATGCTGTAGTCCTTAAATTAAAAAATTCCCTTTTAAAGGTTGTTTTTTAAATAGGTAATATTTAGAAGACAAAAACTCTGTAATAATATGTAGATAGATTCCTATTAATATAAGTGAGAAAATTAAATATTAGAGCTTCAGGGATAAATAATTATGAGCCTCTCAGAAGACTTCCACATTTTAAAAATAATGCTTAGCTTTCATAAATGTTTCCTGGGCAAAGGATTTGGTCAAGTTTAACAAAATGTTAACATTACCCCCAACTCTCCCAAGTTTTTATTATGAAATGTTCAACCTTCCAGAAATGTTGAAAGAATAATACACTGAATAAGCTATATGCCACTACTCAGATTCAACAACTGCTAATATTTTACATTTGCTTTTCTATCCCTCCCTCCTTCTCCCATTTTTTTCCACATTTCTAAATATCTCAGTGTGCATGTCCAAAATACTGTTTCTCAGACTTAATGTGCATATGAATCACTGGGAGAGCTTGTTTAAATTCAAATTCTGATTCCGTTGGTCAGAGGAGGTACCTGAGACTGTTTTTCTAATGACCTCTCCAGTGATGCCCATGCTATGTGTTCATCTACCACACTTTCAGTAGCAGGGTACAAAAGTATATTTTCCTATATACCCACGATACTTTAACTCACCTAAAATTAATAATTATCGAATACGAAGTCCATATTCAGATTTTCTGCAAATGTCTTCTATAGCTTATCTCCCTTTTAATCAAGATCCAACCAAGTTTCATGCATGGTGTTTATCTCTAATCTCTGTAATCTAAAACAGTCCTTTCTATCTCCTTACTTCCATTCATCCAATAACTTTTGAAGAAATTAAGGTCAGTCACTTTATTTTTATTTTTCTTAACCTTGTCCCACATTTTTTTTTTAATTAAAATTATTAGGTGACATTGGTTAATAAAATCATATAGGTTTCAAGTGTACAATTCGATAATACAACATTTCTAGATTGCACTATGTGTTCACCAAAGGTAAATTTCCTTCCTTCACCATATATGTGACCCCTTCACCCCTACCTACTCCCCACCTTCCCTCTGGTAATCACTAATCTGCTGTGTCCATTGAGTCTCTGTTTGTCATGTTTGTTTGTTGCTGTCAGTTTTATATTGCACATACAAGTGAAATCATATGGTTCTCAACTTTTTGTCTGACTTATTTCACTTAGCATGATAATCTCAGTATCCATCCATATTGTCACAAATGACAGAATTTCATCTTTTCTAATAGCTGAGTAATATCCTACTGTATACAGGTAACATATCTTCTTCATCCAACCATCTATTGTAGGGCATTTTGGTTGCTGCCATGTCCTGGACACTGTGAACAATGCTGCTCTATTAACATCAGGGTGCACATGTCTTTGCAGATAAATGTTTTCAAGTTTTTTGGATAGACACCCGGAAGAGGGATTGCTGAGTCACATAGTAATTCTACTCTTAATATTCTGAGGAATCTCCATACTGTTTTCCACAATGGTTGTACCAATTTACATCCCACCAGCAGCGTAGGAGTTTCTTTTTCCCCACAACTTAATGCTTGTTACTTTTCCAGTTGATAATAGCCATTCTAATAGGTGTGAAGTGGTAGCTCATTTTGGTTTTGATTTGCATTTCCCTAATAGCTAGTAAAGTTGAGCATCTTTTCATATGTCTGTTGGCCATTTGTATGTCTTCTTAGGAGGTCCTCTGCCAATTTTTAATTGGACTTTTTTCATTGAGCTCCATAAGTTTTTGTATATTTTGGATATTAAGCCCTTACCAGAGGCATTGTTTACAAATATCTTCCCCCGTTCAGCTGATTTTTTGCTGTGCAGAAACTTTTCGATTTAATATAGTTCTATTCATTTATTTCTCCTTTTACTTCCCTTGCCTTTGAGCTCATATTCATGAAATTCTTTCTGAATACAAGGTCCATGAGTTTAGTGCCTATGCATCTTCTGTGTAATTTGTTTGGGGTCTTATATTCATGGCTTTGATCCATTTTGAATTAATTTTGGTGTATAGTTACAGATACCAATAATCTAGTTTCATTCTTTTACATGTGGCTTTCCAATTTTCCCAGCGCCATTTATGAAAGAGGCCTTCCTTTCTTCATTATGTTTTTGGCTCCTTTGTCAAAAATTACTTGCCCGTATATATGAGGCTTTATTTCTGGACTCTCAATTCTGTTCCATTGGTCCGTGTGTTTTTCTGCCAATACAATGTTGTTTTGATCACTGTTGCTTTGTAGTATAATTTGAAGTCGGGAAAAGTGATACCTCCAGCCTTGTTCTTTTTTCTCAGGATTGCTTTCGTTATTCAGGGTCTTTTGTGCTTCCATATAAATCTAATGATTTTTTGTTCTCTTTCCTTATAAAATGCCATTGGGATTTTGATGGAGACTGCATTAAATCTGTATAATGCTTTAGGTAATAAGGTCATTTTAACTATGTTGATTCTTCCAATCCAAGAACACAAAATATCTTTCCATTTCTTTGCATCTTCTTCAATTTCTTTTAATAATGTCTTACAGTTTTCATTGTATATGTCCTTCTCATGCTTCATCAGGTTTATTCCTAGGTATTTTATTCTTTTTGTTTTAATCACAAAAGGAATTTTTTTTTTTTACATTTTTTTCTGAAAATTCATTGTTAAAGAGTATAAAGAACACCATGGGTTTTTACTAATTGATTTTGTATCCTGAAACATTACTGTATTTATTGTTTCTAGTAGTCTTTTCGTGGAGTCTTTAGGGTCTCCTATATAGCAAATCATGTCATCTGCAAAAAGGGACAATTTGACTTTTTCATTCCCTATTTAGATGCCTTTTATTTCTCTTGCCAGATCACTCTAGCTAGGACTTTCAACACTATATTGAATAATAGTGATAACAGACAGCCTTGTCTTGTTCTTGATCTTAAAGGAAAGGTTTTTAGTTTTTCACCATTAAGTATGATGTTAGCTGAAGGTATGTCATATTTGGCCTTTATTATGTTGAGGTACTTTCCTTCTATACCCATTTTTTTAAGTGTTTTAATCACAAATGTATGCTGTATCTTGTCAAATGCTTTTTCTGCATCTATAGATATATGATTTTTATCCTTTTGTTTATTATGTGGTGTATCACATTTATCGATTTGCATACATTAAACCATCCCTGTGTAAGGGCAGTCACTTCATAGAATATTACACAATCTAGATTTTTCAGATTGTGCTCAAGGTGCCCAACTTGTACTTTCATGCCCTGTGTTTCCTGTAAACAGGAACTCTAAGGACTGAATTCATGTTGCCAGAATATTCCATAGGTGAATATGATAATGTCAGACTGCATTCAGGTGAGCACATAATGCAGGTAGACCCAATATCAGTGAAACACTGACCACATGGAGAAAGAGGAGACCATCAGAGCATTCTACTCTAAAAGTAGTTTTCTAAATAAATAAATAAATAAAAATAAAAAAATAAAAGTAGTTTTCCTTTTACAATTAGAATTTGAGAGTGCTATTAAGGCATCCTGGGACTATTCTGTCCCCAATAATCTTTCACCTAATGATCCTTGCCTGAATTATTTCACTGAAGGACACAAAATAGTTATTTCTTATTCTAATTATCCCTTCTACATTTATTAGCTGGCACTGTTTTGTAAAAAAGCACTTTCTCTCATCAACTGGGGATGAATTACAGTTCCTCCTTTTAAAAAGACGGGGAGATTCAATCTCTTTATAAATT
>NW_006436288.1:10819797-10824565 GCF_000325575.1 Pteropus alecto
CCGATGGTAGACTAGGGTTTTTTTTTCTTTTTTCTTTTTTTTAGTATCTGTATGGACTTGTTTTTATTTATTCAAGACTTATAATCAAGGTGAAAGGATTAAAAAATACAAATTGGTAGTTACAAAATAGTCATGGGGATGTTAAATACAGCATAAGAAATATAGTCAATAATAGTTTGTTCTCTGTATCTATGAGTTTGTTTCTATTTTGTTTGTTAATTTGTTTTGATTTTTAGATTCCACATATAAGTGAAATTATATGGTACTTGTCTTTCTCTATTTGTCTTATTTCCCTTAGCATAATATCCTCTAGGTCCTTCCATGTTGTCGTAAATGGTAAGATTTCATTGTTTTTTATGGCCGAGTAATATTTTATTGTATATATGTACCGCCTTTTCTTTATCCATTCATCTATCAATGGACACTTAGGTTGCTTCTATATCTTAGTTACTGTAAATAATGTAGCAAGGAATATAGGGATGCACAGACCTTTTCAAATTAGTGTTTTGGATTTCTTTGGATAAATAACCAAAAGCTGGGTCATAAGGTAGTTGTTTTTAATTTTTTGAAGAACCTCCATACTGTTTTCCACAGTAGCTGCACCAGTTTGCAATCCCACTAATGGTATACAAGGGTTCCCTTTTCTCCACATCCTTGCCAACACTTGTTTGTTGATTTATTGATAGCCATTCTGACAGGTATGAGGTAGTATCTCATCATGGTTTTAATTTGCATTTCTCTGATGATTAGTGACCTTCTACTGGCCATCTGTCCTCTATGGAGAAACGTCTACTTAGGTCCTCTGACTATTTTTTAATCTGATTTTTTTTGCTAAGTTATATGAGTTCTTTATATATTTTTGGATATTAACCCCTAACCAGATATATCATTGGTGAATATCTTCTCCCATTAACTGGTTGTTTTTTCATTTTGTTGACACTTTCCTTTGCTGGGCAACTTTTTAGTTTGATGTAGTCCCACTTGTTTATTATCCAAAAAAATATTAAGAGCCATGTCAGAGCATTTACTGCCTATGTTTTCTTCTAAAAGTTTTATGGTTTTGGGTCTTATATTTAAGTCTTTAATCCATTTTGAGTTTATTCTTGTATACGGTATAAGAAGCGGTCTACTTTCATTTTTTTGGTATGTATCTGTCCAATTTTTCCAACACCATTGACTGAAGAGACTGTTTTACCCTATTGTACATTTTTGCCTCCTTTGTCATAGATTAACTGACCATAGAGATCTGGGTTTATTTCTGGGTTCTTTATTCTGTTCCATTGATGTAGGTGTCTGTTTTTATGCCAGTACAATGCTGTTTTGATTACTCTAGCCTTGTAGTATAGTTTGACATCAGGTGGTACGATACCTCCAACTTTGTTCTTTCTCAAGATTGTTTTGGCTATTCAGAGTCTTTTATGGTTCCATATAAATTTTAGGATTTTTTTGTTCTAGTTCTGTGAAAAATGCCATTGATAGTTTGATAGGGATTGCACTGAGTCTACAGACTGCTTTGGGTAGTATGGATATTTTAATGATATTCATTCTTCCTATCCATGAGAACAGTGTAAGCTTCCATTTATTTCTGTCTTCTTCAATGTCTTATAACTTTCAAAGCAGTTTTTTTTAACCTCCTTAAATTAATTTCAAGGTATTTTATTTTTTTTTTGGTAATTGTAAATGGGAGAGAGTTCTTATATTCTTCATGAGAATAAAAATGGTCTTCAAAATTTACTATTTTAAAAACGACAAACTGATAAACTTTTTCAAAAGAGTGTCCTAACTTGTGTCCTAATTTGTGAATAAGCATGATGAGCTTTCTTGTATAAAGCTCCTTCTTAGCAGGGGGCAATGACATCCTAGGCAACACGGCAACAAAATGAGATGCTGTGAGTCCCTAGGGTAATCACATATGCTTGTTTCAATCACTTCCTTATATATGATCTATCAGTTCTCTGGAAAGAAGCAGCCTACAGAAACTCTGCTCATTAACCATTAGACTGAAGAACGACCTTGTATATTATTAGACTGCTATCAGGCACCTTTTAAGACAGATAAAATCCTGCCCTCTACAAAATTTAATGTGCATTGGAATCACCTGGAGGATCTCATAAACTAGGAATGGGGTAGAACCTAAGAGTCTGCAACTGAAACAAACTCCCAGGTGATGATGCCAATGCTGCTGGTCTGTTCTCCACACGCAGAGTAGCAAGAATTTACAGGGGTTCAAAAGCTCAGAGAAAATTTTTGCTCCAAGTTAGAGGTATGAGAATACACAGAAAATTACCACCCACTTCCAACCATATCTCAAGATTACCTATTCATATATGTGGCTACAAATAAAACATAATATAATTTACACGCATCTCTTCAAAGACTAGCATTACTTTGGGGTATAACTAGCAAAGACCCTCAAGACATAACAAAATAAAAGAGAATAAAGTGAGAATCCTAAAAAGACCAAGCGAACAGTAAAGAAATAAGATCCTAGTAGCTTCTTCCCTATTCAACTCTTAACAAAGTGTCTCAATCTGGCCATGTAAGTCATGATAATTAGACTTACCTTGATAGCATTGGCTGTCACCTGAGGCACTTCGGCCATCCTCTGCAAATGCTTCAGCAACCCCTCTTCAGTGAGGTCATTCTCAGGCAGAAAATACTGATAGACATCATACTGCAACCTCCACCTAGAGTCCTGTCCTGTCCTGATGTCACATGGTGGAGGATCTGTGCCTCTAAATTCAACCAACAAAACTGAACATCAATCTCTTATTGTGCAAGTTTCATCTATAAAAAGGAACCAAAAGCTCAAAGTTCAAACTTCTAAAACAACGATTCCAACTTTGGCATTATGAAGAAAAATAACACAGACAGGCAGTATGGTTAATTAACCAGATGTTAATGTCAGTCAGGCCTAGAGTTAAATGCCAGCTTTGCTATTTATTAGCTGTGTGTAAGTAAGCAAGTCACTTAATCTCAATAACCCTTAAGGAAACTTTCTGTAATGTAAGAACTGCCCCTTCTTAATAAAATTGTTAAGATTAAATGACAAAGAACGTAAAGCACTCAGCACTGTGGATACACAAAGAGCATTCAAATGTTAATCAAATGTTAGTTATCATTACTATTAAAGTATAAACTAAGGCAGTTTTAATAAAATAATAAAATTCTTACAAAAAAAAGGGTGTTTCATGGCTCCAGAATGCTTTCCATATTTAAAACTTTTTACAGAAACTAGGACGTACTTCTATGGTCATAATAGAGACTCAACATCTGGCTCTTCTAAGAATGGAGAGGGACAGCATTAACTGTCATTTGACAGCTCTGGTATTAGTTACAATGTATGAATTACATTTATTCGAAAAAATAAACAACTCAATTTCACTAAAAAGAACGATGAGTTCTGAAAGAGTTCACTGAATCTACACAATAGCCAGTCATTAAGAGACAGACATACCTTTCATAGCCTAGGTTTGCTGGGGCAAATTTGATAGTTGTTTCAAAGAAATCATACGCCAGGTAAATGTTGGGATCAATATCTAAATCAAACTCCAAATTACAGGCTCCAGGGATGGGATCTGGATGAAAAAATAAGGAAATTACTCAACAGTGAATTCTTACATATTCAAATTATACTCAGAAAACAGAACTCTATTCTTATGAGAACTTCCTATGTAGAAGTTAAATAAATACAGAGCTTCTAGTTTTATACTACCTCATGAACTGAGGTTAAAGAGCATTAAAGTTAACTGAGGTTAAGGACTCTGGAACAGGGGTCAACAAATCTTTTCTGTAAAGGGCCAGACAGTGACTATTTTAGGCTCGGCAGGCCTGATGGTCTCTGTGGCAACTACTCGATCCTGCCCCTCATGGCACAAGAGCAGCCACAGACAACACAAGCCAATGGGCATGGCTGCATTCTAATAATGACTTCATGTATAAAACAAGAAGAAAGCTGGATTTGGCTCACAGTCTATAGTTTGCCAAACTCTGCACTAGAACTGAAAAGGTCCAGAGACAGAGATTCTTAAGCTGGGATCCAAGAATGGGTTTCACGGGCTCCATGAACACCCTGCAATTACATGTTGAATGTGTGCATGTCCTAGGTAGAGAGGTTTTTATTAGATTTTAGGGGTCTATGACAACACAAAAGAGCATAAGAACTCAAGGATGGAGGGAAAAACCACTGTCAAAGAGAGAAGGAGCTCCACAAGTAATGAAGGAAGAGGTGTACACTTTTCACATGCATTTCAACAGGGAGAAAGATATCATCCTAAATTCTAGAAGAGTCCTTGTGTATACATGTAGAGTAAAAGACCTCAAAAGACCCTCTAGACCATATATCAGAATAGCATGTGAATGTTTAATTAAACACAAAATAAATCTGAGGTATTTCATTTACATTGATAATGGGCTAAAACAGATCTCTTTTCTTATTAGGAATCCTATTCATGACCTTTAAGCATGACAAACTTAAATTAGTCACTTAACATGAGCTCAACTCCATACTAAGAACTGTATATGGTGGACTCAAGTGGAGAGACTGAAATAAGACAGACCAAGGTAAATCAATTTAAAGATTTATAAGGTCTCGACTTCATACACTCATCCAATCATTCCCACATTTAGGTCTGAGTTTCCTTAAACTAAGGAATTCTGGTGGTTGACTTCCCCTGGCCAGATGTAGAATGGAGATTCCCACTGTACTCATGTGTGTCAACATTGTGTGGAATTTTTCTCAGAATTCCATGCTCTTCTTTCACCCTCT
>NW_006436288.1:10824627-10833913 GCF_000325575.1 Pteropus alecto
CAATTATGAATTTACCGCATCTGAGAAAATATGTACTGTAACTGAAGCTCCATTGTTTATAATTTTTCTTTGTACACTATCCTCGATGGAAGCTTGAAGTCCATGGTTTTTGATCAGGCAATTTACCCTTTTGCTACAGATGACATTGTCATTTTCTATCTCTAGTCATTTTTTGGATTCTACACCCTTTACTAGCTACTGCTCCTTCTTTTCCTCATTATCACCAAACTTTGAGGACAATTTAAATTTCCTCACCTGATCTTTATTCTTCTATCACTGTAATCTAGTTTTTATCCCCATTGCACCGATAAAATGACTCTCATTAAAGGCCATCACTGACTCTTAACTGCGCTATCATATGAATACTTTGTCACTTCTCTTGACCTCTCTGGAATATTCTATTTACTATTCCTCACTTCAGGCAAAGCTTCCAGGTTCTTCTCTTAGGTCCCTGACTACTCTTGAGTCTTATGCTTATTCTTCAGTAGTTAGTAACTACCCAGAAACAGTGCCTGGCCTGTGGGAGGCACTATGAAAATATCTGCCATCACTACCCCACCCACCCCCCAAATCTCTATGTACATGACTGGACAATCGCACTCACTTCTGTGGCTTTTGTTAAATATCTAACCTCGTTTATCTTACAAGAACTTCCCATATAGAAGTTAAATAAATACAGAGCTTCTAGTTTTATACTACTTCATGAACTGAGGTTAAAGGGCATAAAGTTAACTCCAGGCCCTTATTTTAAAACTCACTACTATGTATTTCCATCCAGGTGTCCTCTAAGCATCTTAGATTCATTGTGTCCCAAACAGAAGTCACCATCTACTCCATTTCAACCCCCTAAAACATCTAGCACCACAGCAACCCTATCTCTATGCTTATTTTGCACCACTATATCCCAGCTGCCTAAATGGGAACCCTATAGTCCCTCTTTTTATAATCTATAACCACTAGCCATTGTATCTTATCAATTTTACCTTCCAAATATCTCAAATCTAGCTCCTCTTCTCCATCTTGCCTCTCGTGGCCTCTGTTGCAGATCCTCATTTCTCACTCTGAGTTCTCAAAGGTATGCCGAGTCCTGACTCTGCTATGCCCTCACCAGCCTAGCCCCCACACTGCTTACAGAGTTAACTTTCTAAGAGATGAAATGCACCACATCATTCCTCTACTTAAAAACTCTCTATGCTTCCTCAAAACTGACCTAAGAATAAAATGTAAACCTCGAATTGTATATGAGGCCCTGACACTGGCTCCAGCCACACCATCTGCCATTGTCCAAATTCTCCATTTTTCTTCCATACCTTCCTCTGCCTAGAATAACTCACTAAAGTGGTCAGGACCGCATCTTGCCTTTTTGTTACCGCTTCTCTACAGGTTCTTTAAATGTTTTTTGAATGAATAAATGTATCCTCCTAGTCCCTACCCAGGCTTTAAGTCATCATGCTAACTCTCTAGCTCCCTTACTGTTAAAACCTTTCTGATTAAATATGTTGTACTTACAGTAAACACTTTTAATAGAATTACAGTTTTCTCTAAGTTTTCATGAACAGTCCCACATTATGGAGAGTAATAGGGAGTCAAAGACAGAAAGGTTACCTCTTTCTGAGTAGGAAAGTGGAATGGCCACATTTTGGACAGGCTCAGCATCTAAAGTCTCCAAGTACCAAGAGCACATACTCTGCTCTGGTCTAAGAATGAAAACCAGTCCTTTGTCAGTGCCTGTTCCTGAGGTACTGGGAAGGAGAGTCTACAATAAAGGAAGGAAAGAGTCATCATGCATAGGGAATTAAGCAAAATATTTAAATTCCAGACTAGATCTAGTTTGCACGTCCTATTCCAAATCTTCTCAAACAAACAAAAAGAATAAAAACAGACCTTCCTTAGATAATTAACCTCTGTGTGTACAGTCCCATGTATACACATGGAAGAACTATTTTAAAATATAGGATCTTTGATCAGAAATAGTAGATGCCCGGTAAAATTCCCAAGCTTTCAATCCCCCCAATTAAAATTTACTATGTCAAGTAAAGTACTAAGACTACTGTCAATTGATGAAACTAAAAAATTTTGTAATGAGTTTGATGTCCTTTATTCAAGGGAAAATAATCCAGGATTGGGGGAAAACAGTGCCTCACAAACAGTAGAGCACTCTTCCCAAAGAATATGGGGCAAGAATGAGTTTCAGAAAGCATGAGAAGAAGGAATGCAGAAACAGGGCATGATGGGCTAAGAGGTTGGGGAATTCCTTGCCAGACTAGCAGGTCCTATTTTTAGGGTAAGGTAATCTAGCTAAAACTGAGTTGGAGGATTGAGATTAGAATACGTTAGGTTTCACTGACAGGTTTTTCCCATAAGTGCAAACTGACTTGCCAGGTGACTTTCCCGTAAGTTCCAGATGGGTTTCAATTTGACAAGCATAAGGGAGAATGGCTTAAACACTAACCAAAGAACTATAGGGTCAACAGTTTCAAAGAACCAACTGCCATGATGACCCAAAACATCCAAAGTAACACATTTCATCAGGAAGGGCAGAGGAAACAAACGATTCTCTTCACATAGACCACTCACTTCTAGAGCTACAGGAAGTTCTAGTTATCATCTTCTCAGTTGTATAGACACAGTAAGAACTAAAGGCAGCTCAAAGAAAGGAACATTATTACAATTAAAGACAACTAAGATCCTTTATGCATGAAAATTGAGGCCTAAGATGCTGTTAGTCCAGGCCACTTTTGTCACATTACTTATGTCAACATCCCTTTATCCAAGCTGTTCCTCAGAGGTAAAAACAAGCATTAGAACTATTCTGTTGAGCTTTTGTGAGAATTAATTACATGGAACACCAGACACAGGGGTTCCTAACTAGGAGCCCCGAAGGCCCAATGAATTTCCAGAGGTCTCCATGAAATCATACAGATGTATCCTTACATTTTGCCAGGTAGAGAGTCCAAAGATTTCGGCAGACTCAATCAAAGTCTATGGCCCTAGGAGCTAAGGACCATTAGCTAACACATGGTAAACATGCAATAAATATAAATACTTTTTATCTCCATCCTTTCTCCTCCTTCAAATGTTTATGCTGCTATTAAGAAGGAAATTATGTATATGCTATTTTACTATGTCTCTTATGTAAGGGCCTGAATAGAAAGTTTCATTTTGAATATAGTGCCAAGAAAAAGCTTGGCTGAGTAATTAAGTAATTGGCATGTTTCTTCCTAAGAATGTTATGAAATTTAACATGCTTTGATTTCTGGTCTGGCTGCCAAGATCTAAAGCAAAATCAATGTATGGGTCATAGACACTTATCTCTTGCAATTAATGATGTATTCCTTCCTCTTTTCCTTGATCAAACTCTTCCATTTCTAGCCTATTAAACAAAACCTCCATGAATAAAAAAAACTTAGTTTGAAAGATAATATGACCAATACCTATAAAATATATATGAATTAAACTAAGAGATCTTTGTCTAGTAAATTCCAGATAGTTTTAGGACATATAAAAAGAAGCACAACATCATACAGAGTGAAATTTATTTATTAGTCTAAGGAGTTATATATAAATATAAATAGATTTATAAAGGTTAACATAAATGACAAGTCTTCAATAGCTTAGGCTAATCCAGGGCATTTCAAAAACTTCCCAAACTTGAGGTTGAAGTTAAGAGGTTTCCTGATGATTTCTGTAATAGAGTCCTAAATGCTGCTGAAAGTCCACCACTGGGCTGGATGAACTCAGCATAAGGATTCTTTTGTTTCCATGAGACTCTAAAGAATAAAGTTGATCTTATAGGATCTTAGTAAATTTACAGGTCCTCAGAAAACTTCAACACTAAATGGCTGAACAAAAATGGAAACCCATTAAAATGTATTCTCAGGTAAAAATCATTAAGAACCCAGCAGAATAAGAAAAAGTGGTAAATCATGAGGAAAGCTTTAACTACTGACAGAAAACATATGGCACAGGTCACCCTCCCCCGAGTCAGCACTTTATCACCTCCTACTTAAGTCAGAGGTCACCACACTCAAGAAAGGCCTGAGATACTTACCTCTTAGCCAGTCTAAATCACTAATTTGACAGGACCCAATCTTGATTTTTTTTAAAAATTTAAGACAAAAAGTTAACAAAGAGTCATCACACTCTAATGCTTACACTAAATACAAAACTCTAAAATATTAAAAGTTTTTACGGAAATAATTATTTGTACTTACATTAGAAAAAGAAATTGTTGTATTCTGATGCTGTGAGTGTATTTGGAAAATAAGAAAAGTCACATTGCTGGAAATATGCCGCAAAATAGCTTCCTCTGGAAAGGGCCTGTTGAGCTCCAAGTATCTAAATTTCCCCACAGAAAATTCAATAATACCTACAATGGGAGAAACATTTTATTATAACATTTGTACCTCTAATATCAATTTGTAGAAATCACATAAAATCACATATACATACTACTAATTTAATCCTCAGAAAGAAAAACCCATTGAGTAAATATTACTACCCTCATTTCACTGATGAGGACAATTAAGCTTAAAGAGGTAAAGTCACCCAAGGTGACTGACTAGTAAGTGATGGAACTAAGAACTAAAATGAAGGAAGGTATGTCAAAACATAATGAACAATGCTTAAAGAGCTGAGGACAGTCAAGGTGCCCATTTTAAAAATAGAATTGTCTGTCTTTATTTACTTTTAGAAGTTCTCAATACATCATTGATACGAGTGTTCTGTCAGATATGTTACAAAAATTTTCTCTCACTCTTGTCTTTTTCACACTTGTTAATTCTAGATTAACAGAAGTTTTAATTTCAATGTAGTCAAATTTTTCCTTTATAATTTTAAAGAAATCTTTGCCAACACACTCCAAGAACATGAAGATACATTCCCCATATTAACTTCTAGAACTGTTTTACTTTTCATATTTAAGGCTAAAATCAACCTGAAACTGATTTTTATATGTGATATGAGGCAGAGGGACTCAAGGTTCATTTTTCCATATATATATATATCCAGTTGATATAACAACCTTTATTGAAAATACAGTTTCCCTATTGCTCTGCAATTCCACCTTTCACTAAAGCAAGTGACCATAATATGTGAGGATTTGTTTATGGACTCTTGTGTTCCACTGGTCTGTCTATGCAAACGCCAAAATTACACTGTCTTAATTTCTGCCCCAAATTTGTTCTTCCTCTTCAAGACTGTTTTGACTATTTTTAGCCCTTTTTAACTTCCACATAAATTTCAGAAAGCAGCCTGTCAATTTCCACAAAAAAAGTCTGCTGAGATTTTGACAGGGATGGCACTGAATGTATTAATTTAGAGAAAAATGATAACTTTATAACAGAATTTTCTAATCTACAAATCTTGAGATATCTATTTACTGTTTCTCAATTTATCTCAAGAACACTATAGTTTTCTTCTATAGTGGACTTTACATATCCCATTATAATTATCCCTAAATATTTAATGCTTCTTGATACCATTGTAAATTTACTTTTTCTTTTAAATTTCAATTTCTATTCTCTCTTCACAAATTTTTTTTTTTTAAAGTTCTCCAGGTGATTTTAATGTTCGGCTAGGTTTGAGAACTCCTAACTCAATGTTTGATGAAGTAAGGAAGAGTAAATATATTTTTTCCTATTCTTAGTTATCTTTAACCTAACTTCCATGTAAAAATCCTTTAGCAGTCCCACAGCCTCAGCAGTCCCACAGCCATTTCACAATTTTTATAGAAGACTGCATATTAACAAAACTGGTTATAGTTTGACTCCTGGCTTTGCAGGGCTTTGTCATATTTGACATTCCAAAGCCTACCTAGCACAGTAGTAGTTACTTAGTTGGCACAAAGTAAATGTGTAGTGAATGATAGCTGAATTTTGTTACCTCAGGCAAGTAATTTATTTCCTCCGTTTCAGTTTCCTCACAGTAAAATGGAGGTAATTATGCTACATAAGTCACTTGGCTGCTGAAAGTATCAAGCAAATGGGGAAATTTTTGTAAACCGTTCAATACCACACAATATAGTATCATTATTAACTTCCACTACCTTTCCAATGTTTGAGAGACTCATTTTCTTTAAAAAAAAAAAAAAAAAAAGTCAGGCATTCAGTATGGTCCTTCAAATAAACTAGTGGAAGAAGAGGACTAACAGGTATAAATGCCCAGCACATCCATCATAAGCATCAGGCTGAGGAGACTTCCATAGAGTGACAAGGAAAAATACTGAAGGTCAAGACAACTTTAACCGTACAGCCTAGCAAATTCTGCATTTAATTCTACTCATAAAAATAGACATTGTAAATGAAGACACGTATCCAAAATATATCATGAAGAAGTTAACAAGCACGTCACCTCTTAGCCACCTGGAAAAAGATTCATCAGAAACATTTAGGAGGTCTACAGCCATGCCACCCTGAACAAGCTCAATCCCGTCTGATCTCAGAAGCTAAGCAGGGTCAGGCCTGGTTAGTACTTGGATGGGAGACCACCTAGGAAGACTAGATGCTGTAGACGTAAAAATAAAAAATAAGGGATTGTAAGCTGACAAGGTCCTTGCAATCTGTGAGATCAACCAAGGGTTGCTTCGCCTAAAAAAAATAAAATAATAAAATAAAATAAAAAATTAAGAAACATTTAGGAAGCATAATTAGATATTATTACTTTGGGAGTGAGAGGGAAACAGCCCATCAAATGGTATTACAGAGCTAATGGCTAATATAAAGATAGAGCACTTACGCTGGAGCACTCTTCTGAAAAGTAGTGCCTCCACTTTTTCTACCAAAAGTATTTTTTGCCACCTGACCCATACCAGGAGATTCTTGTTTTTCATATCTTTCCTCCATTCCTACCCAGGGTCACTCTCTCCTTCCAATAATTCCATTCTAAAAAGAGCTGCCCCATGCTAATCTTTTCCTTTTCTTTCCCAATCAAATCCTAAACTTGCAACCTTAAAATTTCCAACTCTTCCTTTTTACTATTTTACTAAAATTTACCTCCATTGTTTGTGCTCTAATGCAAAAACCAAATTCTAGGAGAGATCTGTGAAAGCTGAATCTTTATAATTCTCTTCAGATGGAATATTAAAAACAAAAACAGTTTATTAAGATACTTGAGCTGGTTAGCATTCAACGGCCCCTCCCAATTTCTCATTTATATCTTATAAATTTTCATTAGCCCAAAAGCTAAAACACAAAAATGTACATACCTTTCACATACTTTTGAGAAAGGCCACTTGTAACTATGCAATGACCTGCTACCTCACTTATCCTAACTATACAATAATAAATTATATATAATAATAATCAACAGCACAAATATTAGAAGGCTCAAATGACATTCTACTCAACTCCAATTACTACCTAATTCCATGCAAGTTACTGGATACGAAACTGAAACAATAATCAAAGTGTTAAAGGCAGCAGAGAACTGAGACTTCAAGATAAGGGAAAACTGTTTAAATGTATGATGCACCTCTTGTGGCCCACTAGTCACAGAAAGCACCTTCCTCAGACATTCTAGGAATTCTATCTGCCACTTCAAAGATTCATTTGGCTTTCAAGCCATTACTCAAGTTGTGAGAGTTAGCTCCTGCTAAAGTTGAGTAAATCCTCCTAAATCACAGCGGTTGCTCAATTTCTTCAGTTAAATTGTCCTTTTGCACAGAGCAACAATATTAACGCAAGGCAAAAAGAATAGCATGGGAAGAGAAATACCAGTGCTGAAATCACAAGGCAGAAATAGTGTCTGAAAAATATTAATCTCTCAATTTATTACTCAGATTCAACTTAAGTATAAAAATTTCTAGACAGTATTGAATACTAAAGCACAGAACCAGAAATGAAAAGTTCTGGGTCACAGCCCTCCTGACGCAGGGGCTAGCTGGATTAACTACAAACTCAATCTCTCAAATTCCTCACCTGTTAAAATGGAGTAGTATTTCTTCTACCTCTGTCATAAAACTGTTTCAAGAAATGAGAATTCACAGAAGAATTAAGTGTAAAGCACCATACTAAGTAAAATATTCTTGTTAGGAGACACTCTGTTAAAGTTGAAAGACCATGAAATTTGCAAGACACAATTGGGTTCCTGTGCCTCTACTGGCTGTTTGCTTGTGCATTTTGCATCGTCTTGGACTTAGCTTCATCTTCTGCCAAGTAAGGATTGTAATTATTTCATAGGGTTGTGAGGATTAAATAACACTGCCATGAAAAGCGCCTGGCACACTTTGCAATCGGTGAATGTTAGTGTCCTATATTAAAAAGGGTATTTTTCCTGTAAAAGTATAACTGTCCCTTTCAGCTCTGGCCCTAAGTCCTATGCAAAGATTTTAAGATTCAGTTTGCACGAGAGCTTTTCAAAAATAAGCATTTAGGAACACAATCATGTTATTCAGAAAATCTTGTTTCAGAACTGCAACTAGTCTCTTCAGCTCAAAACAGAATTAAGAATGTGCTTAACCTCACGGAAAAAGCACATGATTATCAGCTGAGCACAATTACTGCTTTTTACATTTATATATTAAAAAACCACGAACTACTGCTAAAACCCATTCACCAAATACATGACCTACAATCTAAAGTCCCATTCTGAGTTCACTGTTCCTCAAAAACTCTGTTGAACTTACCAATTTGAAAAGCACTAGATTTTGGAATGCAAAAACCTGCTGCAGCCTGGAGGGCCATCAATCTTAAAGCCCTCGGTTCTGCACCAAGCTTTACTGTCCAAAGGCTCAGATAGGCCACTTGGGCGTAAAGAGTTGCTTTAGCATGTTAAATTAAACCCATAAACATGGCTGCTCCCTGAGGGAGATAATAACGTGTCTGAACAAGGTGTTACAAATCTCTTCTCATATGACCAGCCTAAATTAGGTTGGCAGTAAGGCTTTCTCAGCAAAGGGAGTTTCTTTCTGCAGGAAACGACCCAGATCCATTCCTGCAGGTTCTGAACTCACCATCTCTTCTGCTGGGTGGGCAGACCCCGGCGTGGATTCTGACCTTACAAGAAATGCAAAAGCAACGTGGGCTGCAGACGTGAGGCGCCCCCAACCTTACCCACGCTGGAGTTCCCGACAGTCTCCGCTCCACCAGCCACCCCGGGTTGCGTCGCCAGCACCGCCAGCGCCAGCAGCCGAAGGAGCCCCATAGCTGCCCGTGCCCGTCGGAGCAAACGCCAGGGTCGCAAGGGGGCGCGCACCGGGCCACGCAGCCTCGCTCTCGCTACCCCGGGTCGCTCGCGCCCGGCGCCATCGCCCTCCAGGTGCTCGCGCCCGGCGCCGTCGTCGGCCAGG
>NW_006436288.1:10834003-10852290 GCF_000325575.1 Pteropus alecto
CCGTCGTCGCCCGCCAGGTGCACACGCCGCACACCTGCCAGGTCCGCAGTGCAGACGTACAACCTCGGCCACACTCCCACAGAGGTTTCCCTTCCTGGCAATTATCTCTCGCTGCTCTCCACAGTGCCTCCGCCCCGCCCCTTTTACGACACCGCTGCGTACGCCCCGGCGGCGCGCGCCCCCTTTTGGCGCACGGCGGGCTGTCAGACGCGGCGCTCCCAGGGCCCCGCGCGGGAACTAGAAGAGACCCCGGGAAGTTCTGTGGTGTAATATGTACTTCTCCCTTTTATACTTTTCGCGTTTACGAAAAACACCGTTAAAGCAAAAATAACTCTCTTGCGGCCTAACGTCTCCACGCTCTTGTTCCCAAGTTTAACGGTCCATTGCAAAAAGAAATAAAGGAATCTGGTACTCAAAACGCAAGAACAATTGATTGTTTTCCCCGTAGCAATTGCCTTAGCTGCGCAGGCTAAAGTTAGTATCAAAATGCGGGGATAATGCTGTTTCTGTGGTGATTATTACGCTGGTGATGAGTACATTTGAAAGTAAGTTTCGTTTTCCCTAAGCAAAATATCCTCGAAGACTCAAAACCTTTATCTGAACTTCCTCTCTCAAATGTCATACCTGAGTGCTGTTTAAAGGACAGATGGCTCGTGAGATGACTGTAGAATTAGATTTATAGACTAAAATTTATTTGGAGAAGATTGCCTTGCTTTCCTTTTCCTGCTCTTTAAATTTTTTATTTATATATCTGAATGAACAACTATCTTGAAAATTCATACAGTATTCGATTAATCCACAACTATGCTAAAAATTATAGCAATCACCACGTTAACAGTAACAATTCTTCCTGTTCTTCCTCTGCCTGATCCAAATTTTCACATGTTTGGTAGCATTGTCTATTCCTATGATGTTTATTCGCTCTCCCACATGCACTCATTCCTGTAGCTCTTAGTAGATGAAATCCCAGGAAGATAGAAGCAATTATGATAAGGGTAGCATTTGAATCATGATGGATTATTAAATAAATTGTATTATAATTTATATTGTTATATTTACAATTGTATTATAATTGGAGTGGGAAGAATAGAACTCTACCCCACACTGTCAAAAAGAAATCCCAAAGTAGTAAATAAAACCATAAGAGCTAGAAAAATTATGTTTTAAAAAAAATCTCAGAATGGTTCTTTTTTTAATTTTAAGAGTTTATTTGAGCAAAAATCAATTAGAATCTGGCAGTACCAAACCAAAAATGGTCAGAAGGGCTCAGGAGAGGAACTTTCTAAACAAACAAACAAACGAAAACAACCACAAAAACTAAAGAAACTATAAAAGAAAAGGTTGATAAGTCTGGCTACTTAAAAATTTAAATTTTATGAAGGTCGAAAAAAACCCTAAAAATATTAAAAGTCAAACTGATGACAAAAAATAAAAATTAGCAAAAGACATGAATAGGGAATTTCATACACACACACACATACACAGAAAGAAATATAAACGGCTGAGAAAACATTTAAAAAGTTAAAACTCACTAGTAACAAAAAATCTAAACTAAACTGTAAATGTTTTAAAAGAATAAGAACGTTCAGCGTGGATGAAAGAGCTGAGTAGACATTCTAAGATAGGACTAGTGCAAGTGTAACTTGAAATTTATAGCAATCTGTATCAAATATCTTAAAAATATTCATAGCTTTAGTATGATAATCCACTTTTATATTTAAGTATGTAAGCATGTGTAAAAATTACATATATATGGTGACAGAAAGAAATCTAACTATGGGCGGTTAACACAACACAATATATATATGACATACTGTTTAATTGTACACTTGAAACTTACTGGATTTTGCTGATAAATGTCATTCCAATAATTTTTAATAAAAAATAAAAAGTTAGATATATGTATAAAAATTAGTGTACAAAACTGGTCACGGTGTTATTTACAATAGTCAAGTAACTAAAACAGCCTAAATGCCCAATAAAATAATTAAATAACCTGTGATGTATGTATATAATAGAGTACTGTGTAGCCCTTCGAAAATTCTGTTTTAATGGCGATTGATTGTAAAAGGTTTATGAAAAGGCGAGTTATGAAGCAATAAATATATATATAGTATAAGCCTTATTTTGTTTTCTTTTAAATATGCATCCATGGTTATATTCATAGAAAGGTCAAAAAAAGTATATATCAAAATATTTAAAATCGTAAAGGTGACTAGATTAAGAATGATTTTCTCTGCAAATTTCTGTACTTTGTAAAAAAAAACTACTTTGAATGTATTGCTTTTAAATAAGAAAATATAATTTTTGAGAAGCTATGTATAGTTTTAAAGGTGTTCTTATAAAAGCATTCAGGAGGACAGTCCGTCTTCCCGAGTATGACACATAATGCTTTTCATGATGTAGCTTCTGTCCACCTGTCTAGGTTCTTGCTGCAACTAAATTCAAACTTCTATTCTGGCCACACTAAATTAATTTCAGTTTTCTGAACTAACTTCATTTTCTCCCCTCCATACTTTTGCACTGCAGTTCCCTGTGCCTGCAGAATACAGTGGATGGCAGATGTGTCAGTAATAAGGTCTCATTACCTTGGCTCTGAAATACTGTGACAGCTTGAGAGAATGATTGGCTGTGGTTCCTTGCTCATGTAAGAGTTCCAGTGGAGATCTAAGAAGCAAACAGGCTCAGCAGCTTTGCAGATGATTTTGTTATTCCTATGAATCGAAAGAAAATACAAAAACTGACAAGATTCCCCAATCCAATATATAGATAACTAGAGCTTTAAAGTCTGCTTAAGGTTTAGAAAAGGAAAGAAGGGAAGGAAGGAAAGGAAGGAAGGAAGGAAGGAAGGAAGGAAGGAAGGAAGGAAGGAAGGAGGTAAGGAGGGAGGGAGAGAGGTAAGGAGGGAGGGAGAGAGGGAGGCAGGCAAGCAACCTATCCTATGTATTTAATTAAACTCAAGACACCTTGGATGGAGACGAGAGCAGGGATCCAAGGGAAAAAGCAGGAAAAGACCTCTGTGAAACTTGCCCATTTAGCCTATCCCACTCTAATGTCACCTTCACTCTGTATTTTTTAACTCACGTTCTCCTTTGTGGGTAGCAACATACATTACTTCGACTGTGTTTATTAAATTCAGTAAATGTTTAGCAACTACTATATGGAAATCATGCTAGGAAATTCATTCATTCAGTCCATAAATCTTCATTCAGTGTGTCTATGTGCCAGGCTAACTGCTTGGTGCTAGGTATTGGAAATATGTAAACAAAATGTTTCCTGCCTCCAAATAGCTCATAGTGGTGAGTGAATTAGAGTAATGTGTGAATGATTACACCTCAGTATTCTAAGTACAGTAATAGAAGTATAAGGAGCAATTGCGGTAAAGATTGGGAACAATGAACTAGAGTTTCAGGAAAGGTTTTATATAGAAATAGGTATTTAAAATAGAGTTTGAAAGCTGAGTGACTGATCAACAAAGGAGCAAAACAGAGGTATGGATGGAAATATGAGCATCTGATACGAGGAAGAGAGAATTATATGTGTCATCTATGGTGTGCATAGAAGTGTGAAACGGAAGAGCACATTTAGGTAATTACAAGGAGACTAAGTAAATAAGCAAATAATAAGCAAATGCTTATTTTTAACATTTTAACTCACATCATAGCGAACGTTAAAAACCAAGCAGTGTTGGCTCAACATCAACCTGAGGTCTCTGAGCAGCTACTGAAAATCTTTAAGGAAGATAATAACAGGGCAAAAGCTGTGTAATAACATGAGTTGTCTTGGAAAACAGTCTGTTAGCCCCAAAGCGAGTGGACCCAGCAGCGGTCTCCAAGTTAGTCAAAATTGGCCCAGATAAGCTCTTCTCAGGTGGAGCTAGTCTAACGTAAGCCTCAGGAAAAATAATAAACAAACAAACAAACAAACAAATATTTAAAAAGTAAGCCTCAAGAAAGTCCCGACCCGCCCCCTTGCAGGGCGTGTTCTGCTTGACTCCACGCCTGCCAAGGACGCAGCCCTGTGATTGGCCATCAGGCATCCTAGAGCTACCCAATCGTGTGTGAGCAGCTAGTTTAGCGTCCCTTCGCTTACGAGAGGAACATGGCGGATCGGCTCACCCAGTTGCAAGACGCTGTGAACTCGGTGAGCAATTTCACTCGATAAGTCTCTGTCTTCCTCTTTCTTGAGGTAAAGCAAGGTAGGAAAAGGAGCCCGAGAGACCAAGCCCGGAAGTGAGGAGCGGACTGAGGCAGGGCTTCAGCGAAAAGCGATCGGGGCCGCGGAAGGCGTCTCGGAGATGTGGGAGGTTTGAGGCCGGCTGCCCCAGCGATGCGGAGAACTGCGGGAGGCAGTAGCTTCTTTCTCCTGAGAAGGGGAGATCTCTATCGGGACTCTTAGGCTTCAAGGTCCTGTTATGTTCTCTGGGAACAGTTTTATTTTGTCAGTGATGCTTACGGGATCTCTTCTCGTTTGAGAGGAGGAAAGAAGAAGCAGAAGCCTTTTTCCCCTCATTATTTTAACCAACGGAGGAGAACCTGTGCTGTTGGGATCTTTGTCTTTAGATGTTAGCCGAGAGTATTCTTTCGCCAAAACTTTCGCGTTGGATTTGGGAGTGAAGATGAAGTGAGATCATCTTGGTTCCTATACATGAAGGGCCTCGTTCCATCTCTTGGCCACTCCCCAGCATAAATCATTTTGAGGAAAACTGACATCTTAATGATAGCGAATTTTCCAATCCTCGTATATTGTTTGTCTTTAATGTCCTCCCAAAAGTCTACTTTCTATTAAAGATACTGTCTTGTATGTAGCCACTCACCCTTACTTTGATCTTTCGGATTATTTTTCCTATTATGCCTAAGTGGAATGTATATGCAAACCATAAGATTCGTGTACTTATAATAACTTATTAAGAGTTAAGTAGTTTTCTATTGGTAGTTATAATTCTCATTGTCATTCTATTTATAATTTGATGTCCTAGGTAAGACGCCTATAGGGAGGGTATGTTGACTGGAAAAGACGCCTATAGGGAGGGTATGTTGACTGGAAAATCTAAGTACCAGGTTTCTTGCCATTTTGCTCCTAAGTTGCCATTCTTGTTATTACATCAGTTTTTATACACATGAAGAGTGCGAATCTACTATTGAGAAACCAGTCTACTCCGTGTGTATAAAGTAAGACATTTTAAGGCTGAGACCGCCAGCCCCTAAATGTTGATGAATAAACCAAGATAAATTCTACCTTGTGGTAACTTGCTTTGGCTGCCAGCCAACGTCCCTCAGGGATGTACTCCATTGAGGTTTTACAAAATCAATGCTGCTGGATAGAAATATTATTTTAGGGGAAATGTTGCATATTCATACATGTCTTGTAGCCAGAAGAAGAGTAAGGATAAGGTGAATATGGCCTTAACTCCAGGATAGGCATGCTGGTAATTGGATTTTGGTGAAAAGCCTCTTGGTTAACTAATATGAGTGCCTACTGTCTATATAAGCACTATTATGTTTACGGAGAGATACTCCTTAAGGAGTTTACAGTCTGATTAGAAAGATGTCATATACTCAAGAGACATTTAAGTAATGCAAAATCATATGTAGTCAGGAAGTTACAATGAATGTTTTCAGCTGTAAGTGCTGAAGTCAATTGTAATATACAATGACATATCGGAACTAAAGTAGAGGAAATCTTAACATTTATCTGAATTGTGATTATTTGTGAAATTATTAAAATGACATTTGTTTTACCCTCTGAGACGTCTATAAGAGCATAAATAGTTTTGTTCACTATATCTCTGTCATGTTTATATGTATACAGTGCTTGTCACAGTTGATTTTCGATTACTGTCTAATAAATAAATATTGAGAGCATCTGAAGGACAGAGCAGATAGCCACTGTGTTGAATATTTTTTGTGTTTTCTCTATTCCTCATAACAATGCTGTAATGTGAAAATTAAAAAACAAACAAAACCTCAAGTTACTAGAACCAGAGTTAGAATGCACATTTGTACAGCTTCTGAGCACTTACCACTGCTCCATCACATTGCAAAATGTGAGCAAAAGCAGTGTAGTCAGGAATGAATTTATCATTAGTCAGGTATGTATGAAGGAGCAGTAGAAAATGAATAAGTAGAGTTGACTTAGACTATTGAAAGCTTTGAAGCAGCCTGAAGAGTTGGAGATTTGAAGACCAGGCTGGGATGAGCTCAAAATTTTTGAGCAGGGTAAAATAACATAGTGAACTAGGAAACAGTAGGATGCTATTGTAATAATTCTGATGTGAGGTAATTGGCTGAACTAACAAAGCAGCAATGAAGATAGAAGGAAAAGGAAAAGCTTTGTAGTATTAGCAGAATTTGAAGGTGAAAGGAAAATAACAGTCCGAAGTTGGACTGATTGACTAGGAGACAATACAAATTAGATATTAAACAAAGGAAATAGTTGACTTTGAGTTCTGTTATTCATATAATGGCAGGGAAATTTAGTGGAAATGCTTATTCACTGATTGGAAATAAGGAATTGAGATTAAAGCGGTCAGGACTATTGAGAGAAGTTGGTGGAGAGGATAGAAGTCTTAAATTTGAAGATGGTAAGGAATTGGTATTGTCAATCTTCAAAACTGCTTAAGAAATACTTTTAGAGCATCGAGAGTCTACAACTCGAGTCATGGAGAAAAACATTTCTGACTACTTAATGTGCTGTCTTTTTCCCACTATTAGTCTCAGAAAAGGAATCATGTAGTTTGTATATGAATCACACATTTTTTTATTTACCCTAGAGCCATACTTAAATATTTGCCAGTCAATTTTGCTGTTTCCTACTACTGCCCCCTAAAAGTCCTTACTTGTGCTTACAACATGTATTGGCATATATTTCTCTTACCTTGGGAAGGAAAGAAAGATTATTTTGTATTTCTTTTTAACTGTTTCAAAGAGATTGATACCAAACCTAATTTCTTTTTATGATTAAAACATTTAAACACTGTTAATAATCGGCTAATTTTATCCAAAATTACTTTTTCTTGTTTTATTCTCTTGCTCAGAGATCATTATTATAGAAACTTAATATTGTTGCCACTACCAGTAAAATCCTTAAGTTTGGTAAATGTTTCCTAACTGTAATATGTTTTCTTTGGCCTCCAGCTTGCAGATCAGTTTTGTAATGCCATTGGAGTGTTACAGCAGTGTGGTCCTCCTGCCTCTTTTAGTAATATTCAGACATCAATTAACAAAGATCAGCCAGCTAATCCTACAGAAGGTAAGTAGATTTTCTTAGCTTTCCTTAGTTTGACTCTCAAATCACTTGTAATCTTTTAAAATTAGATTTATTGAGAAATTCAACTTATTTATGGCTTTCTAAAAATGTTTTAATTGTTTGACAATATTACTGCAAGTTTTGTTATAAAAAATGAATTTATTATAGTCATACATAAGATGTCATAATTCTGTTTATGTCATATAACAGATTGTTATTCTTTTAGAGGAAAATTTGTATGAATTTAGCTGAATTTTGCTTGTGGGACCTTAAAAAGGAGGGCATCTCATTTATGGATTCTTTTATTCAAATGGCCACCATATTGTCCTGATAAATTATATTTATTGTGGTTAATTCCCAATTTGAGTTAAATTTTAAAGGTAATTCTCAAACATGTTATAGGATTGGTGTGTTTAAATTACACTTCAATCATTAGAAGCCTAGTATAGAAAAGTTTCATTAACTTAATGTTTAGTTTCTATTTCTGAAAACTTGAGCTTCTCTAATATCCTGAATTAATAATGTCTTTCTCTAGAATATGCCCAGCTCTTTGCAGCACTGATTGCACGAACAGCAAAAGATATTGATGTTTTGATAGATTCTTTGCCCAGTGAAGAATCTACAGCTGCTCTACAGGTAAAAATCTCTTTTTCCTTTAAGTACCTTGCTTATAGGGAGTTTTGAATTGAAGGAGATAGATTTGATAACTTTGTTATAATGTTTAAAGTTTAAGATTAAATTTTATAAAATGGGAGTTTCATTTACTGTGAAATAGTGTAGACTGTTAGAGACCATGCTGAATATAGCTGTCCAATTTTGAGTTACATAGAAACTTCCTATTTCTCTCAGTTTAGCTCTTTTTTTTAGCAAAGAGTGAGCGGAGGTTGGCATTCTAGATGTGGAATAGAATAGTAGTGTTCCAAAGCCATGAGAAGAAGAGTCAAATATAGACAACCAGAGATATCCCATTGAAAATTCATTGTTTTAAATAATTCATACAGGGAAAACTCTTAATAGTTCCCTGATTTTAGAATTTTTGCCTATCACAATGGCTGCATGGTCATTCAGATTTAAAAGTAAATACTTCTGCAGTTTCGTTGTTTCTCAACTCTTATCAGTCTCCAAGTTTTTCATTTCTCAAAAGATATTTAAATTTGTGTTTTATAAAGGCTGCTAGCTTGTATAAGCTAGAAGAAGAAAACCATGAAGCTGCTACCTGTCTGGAGGATGTTGTTTATCGAGGGGACATGCTTCTGGAAAAGATACAAAGTGCACTTGCTGATATTGCGCAGTCACAGCTGAAGACAAGAAGTGGTACCCATAGCCAGTCTCTTTCAGACTCATAGTATGAGTGTATACCTTGTGGCTGAGAAAAGAACTATTGCAATGCCATTAAGGATTCTGCATCAGATTTAGATGTAAGCCTTACCAACAACAGTGACAGAAACATTGAGCACTATAACACATGTTATCTTTTTAACTATTTTTAATAGTCTTCTATTTTCACTCTTGATAAATCAGCTTGTAAAATTGTGATTGAACCAACTTTAAACCATCATTATACCATAATTTTTTATTATCTGAATGAAATTATTGTGGCAGCTATTGCATTAATGGTCATAATATAATTAAACAAATGTACTATCAAATTCTATTGTGACATAATTTCTATTTTTGCCATATTCTACAGTCATTTTATAAATCAAACATCCCTCAAGCCAGAGGAGAGGTGGTAAGTGCAGAAATATGGGACATTTTAATTTGTTGGTGTCCTTTTGCTTCTTTAGGGATGGCATTGTATAAATTTGGAGCTTAAGCAAGGAAAGTTTCTGAAACTATGTTGCTTTTAAGAAACAGAGAGTTAGTGTGGCTGGACGAGAAATTAGGTCACTTTTATGGAACCTTTTTCTAGAGCCTCATACCCATTCTAGTTCATTTCCATACTTGTTTCTACTAAGAAATCGTCTTCTCTGTCTGAAATGTCCATGCTGTTATGAGAGAATTTTTCTTCTTCTTGAATTATATTTTTCCTTAACTTTCACCTGTTTTTATTATTCTTTCCCTTAATTTCAAGACTAAAATATGTTCCCTGAGTCATCAGTTTCTTCTCATTTTTTTATTTATCTGAAGGTTCTGTCTTCTGATCTTGTTAACTTTTCAACATTTATTGCTGCATTGTACTCTAACCAAAACATACTTCCACTACATCAGTTACTTCAGTTTGATTTTCTCTATTGCACTTTAGTTTGTTATTGCTAACATTGGTGTCATGTATGATTATGTATCCAGCTCTTAGATCTTGAATCCACTGATTATCTCCATTAGAAAGCTAGAGTTAAAATCTGTTCCACGTTGTAACTGGTTACATCTCCCTAGGCTTCATTTTTAGCAATATCCTGAGCTACATTTCCTGCAATCTGTCAATATCCAGAGTTTAAGAAAGAGTAAGAATAATATAGTCAGATTCTGCATATTATTCTCATCATAATCAAGTTCTTCCACAGTTCTTGAAAAATACTGCTTAGGGGCACATTTTAACTACAATAATACAATTTATAGAATTATTAACTTTTAAAGTTATGTTAAATGTTATCCATACTAATAGATAATTAAAATGTTAAGCTTATTCTCTCTGACATCACTTAAAATGCATTTTATTTTTAAACACTGGCATGAAGTAGAAGGTAAGGAACCACAAAGAAAGTAATCTTCAAAATTCTAAATCCTGTTAAATATAATTAGCCCCCAAAAGAAATCAAATACAATTTGCCCAAAAAGAAGTCAGAAAAGTTGCAGCTTTAAGCTGGTAGACTAACTACTGTTAAAATATTACCCTCACCTGAAAGAAATTTTTTGAAATTGCCTTTTCTCCCCAGTTTAAGGTATTGTAGAAAAAGGACAATATCCATTCTGAAATATTCATAAAGATTGTATACAACATTGTCTCTTAGGCATCATTTTGTGGAAATGTCTATTGGATCAGGAGATCCTCAAAGCTGAAATAGATACATAGGCAGTGATAATCTTGCTGCCTAGTACACAGCTTCTAGAGAACCAAAAACAGTGACGGTTCTTTCCTTTCATCCACAGATTGATCCCTCCCTTCCCTTTTACCCAGATCTAAATTGTTTTAAGAATTAGTGGATATTTGGTTGTATTCAAAACATCCATGAGCATATTTTGTCAATGCTAAATGTGCCTTGATATTTGGTCTTATCCACAACATCCATGCTTAGAAAACATCCCTGGGTTCAAATAGCCCATAACATTTATACTTTTGATTTAGAAGATTAATATATAAAAAATACCATCATGTTTTATTGGTGCAATAATTGGTTTGTGGCTGTATTACCAATAATAACCTGTTTTGTTTTTGTTTTTGTTTTTGCCTTGGGAGCCCAGTTAGTAATAGCACACGGGATTAGGTAGATGGGTCAGCATGGACCAAATATCTCTGTGGACATTTTGGGCAGGACCAAATGTTCTGCAAGGGTTTTAAGGAGAAAGATCCTTAGAGGTGAGACCATGGTTTCTCTCTTCCCAAAGGACCACAGACCCTATGACCTGTTGGAATTTTCTGGAGACCTTGGGGAAAGTAGGGACACAAACGTTCATGACTTTGTTGGATGTGGATGCCCAAGTTACTATTATCTTTAGTGGGGAGAAAGGGTATCTGAATTCAACTCCAGTCTGGACAAAGTAACCAATGAGGGAGGGAGATGAACATCACCTCATGGCTTGGGTCTTTGAGACCAATCCAATGCACTGTGGTCATGGCTTCTACCGTGAATATATTATTGGAATAGACATCTTGTACACACAAAAGCCAGAGAAGATACTCCCACTCAGGACATGCTAAATATAGAGAGGTAGTGTGACACGTAAAACAATTCCCAGCCCACTTCCTTGACCATTGGGTGTGGGGTGCCTGGCCACTGACAATTTATTTGAACTGTATGATCCAGGAAAAGAGTAACAGTTAAACCCCTTCATCTTATTGTATTCCAGAAAGTGACTTACAGCAAAAAAAACACTACCTTTTCCCATATGACTAAAATAAGATCTGTACATTACCCCTTTTGTTTATGAGTCCAGATCCCAACTCTCCAAATTTTCATTTTTATCTCATAAATAATTAAACTGTCTGTCCTCACAAACGAGCCTGACAAAATGTCCTCTAACTTTACTCGATCCAACTTTAGGCTTCTCCTCCACATGGCCCTGTACTGGTATGTGGAATAGTCCCTCCTCGGTGACACCTCCCAAAAATTGACCCCCCCAAAAAAGACATTCCTGATTAGCAGTCCCATTATGTCACCTGCTCATCTCAGTCCTTCAGTTTTTCTAAACCAGTTTACTTCTTTCTAAAAAATGTCTTTTTACGCCTCATCTTTGACATGCTTGCAGTTCTTATGATCAGAACATTCTTCCTATTACTATAGTCTCTCTGCCCCTATTGGAATAGTTCCTCTCTTCCTATTATAATAGTTATTCAAATAGTCTTTTCTTGCCTAAATCTGGATTTGTTTTTACTTGACACTAAAACTTGTGTAGGAAAAAAATCCTGACTCGTTGCATAGCCCCAGGGCTAAGGCTGGGGCAAAGTGGGCAGAGGGATTTCTTACCTTGAAGTAATCTCTGATTCAGAACATTTTGTGTGCACATTCAGGATAAAATTAATAAAGATGATTATTGAACACCCAATACTTACCAACATATAATTCAGATATCAAAGGGGAATTATAATGGAGATTAGGACATAATTCAGAACTTAATAAAAACAAACTATATAGAAACATGGCATTCCACTAAGACCGCATTTAGAAGAAAATGCAAGTATTCTTATATTAGGAAAAAAGCTGAAAATTATGAGCTAAGCTTTCAACAGAAAAAAGGAAGTAATGGTAACAGGAGAAATTAAGAAGAAAATCATACCATGAGAGAATTAGGAAAGCCCAAAGTTGGAGATTCAAAAGAGTAATAAAATAGACAACTTAGGCAAATTTGACCAAGGAAAAAAACATATGGCTTAAATAAACAATATGAAGAGTAAAAGAAAAACATCATATGCATTGATTTTAAAATATTAAGAAAATTTGAGTAACTTCATGCTCGTATTCAAAAATTTTGATGAAAAGGATATATTCCTAGAAATAGCAAATGGGCTCAAGAAGATATATATAAATCATGGTCCTTTAACCTTTAAAGAAATTTAATCAATAGTCAGAAGTCTTCTCCACAAATAAAACATGAAGCCTAGAGAATTTTAGTAGTTTTACTAAATATTAAGGAAAAAAAATCCAATTTTACACAAAATAAAGGTCATTACCAAAATCTGACATACCAGTATAAAAATAAAAATTACAGTCTCACTCATGACCATGCAAAAATATACATTAACAAGTTAAAGCCAGTGGGAATTGAAAAATGGAATACATCACAATAAATCTGTGTTTAGTCCCAAGAGTGCATGACAGTTTTATCTTCATAAATTGCTTTGTATTTTTATCAATTATAAGATGCCCATTTTTTTCTTAACTATACCTTAAATTGGAATATTCAATGGGTGGCTGTTGTTTTCTTTCCTTATCGGAGCATAAGATAATGGTATATTTTACAATTGTTGGAATCTTTTTTTTTTTTTTTTTTACAATTATTGGAATCTTTGATTCGATTTAAAAGAAGTAATGTAGTTGTCACAGTAATAGATTAAAATCAGAATCATGATCATCTAACTTGATTCAGGAAAAGCATTTGATAAAATTCAACATCTTTTATGAAAAAGCTGGGCAAGGTAGAAACAAAAGAATTTTTAAAATATGAAGAGTACCTTATAGAATATAGCAAACATATTGAATGGTCAAATGCATTCTGTTTAGGTTTGAGAACAAGACAAGGATGGCTGCTATAACCACATCTATTTATTTTTATGCCAATAGTCCTGACCAATACAGTTAAGCATAAAAAAGAAAAAAGGAAACAAAATTCTTACTGTTTAAAGATGAAATAATTACCTAGAGAGCAAATCAAGAAGATTCCATAGAAAATTTTGGAAGAGACATCGGACAAAAAAACAATTACAACACAACACCAACAAATGCCAGAAAAAAAATTTTTTTTTAACATTTTCAATAGCATTAAAAAAATACAATAAAAATGTTAGACATATAGAGAGAAATAGAACAAAATATCAAGAAAAGAATTATAAAACTTTAAAACATTTTTTAAAACCTTAATAAATCAAGAGCAATACTATTTTTATGGAACAAAAAATCTTTTAAATGTCATTTTTTCTTCAACAGTTGCATAGATTTAACATAATTTTAAATTTCCAACTGGGATTTGTGGAAATTGACAAGTTATTTCTAAAATTTACATGGAAGTACAAAGTGGCAATAGAAATCAAGGTCCTCATGAGGAAAGATAACAATGACAGAGCTTGCTTTAGTAATTAAGACAGCTTCTATTAGTGCAAGAATAGATAAATAGACCAATGGAAGAGAATTGATCTAACATAGATCATATCTATATTAATCAACATAGATATGAAAACTTATTTTGTGCCACAGATGATATTGCAAATCACTGATGAAAGAATAAAAATGGTGCTGGAACATTGGTATATGCCATATATTAAAGTCAATGCCTATGGTATTTCTTTTCAGGGTGAGGAAAATGTTCTGGAATTAGTGGTGAACAACTGTGAGAATATTGAAAATACTGAATTGTGTACTTTAAAAGGGTGAATTTTATGGTATGTGAATTGTATGTCAGTAAAGCCATTATCAAAAAAAAAAGAAATCCATGCCACATGGATTAAACACTTATATGTGAAGAGCAAATATCTAAAATGTTTTAGAAGACATTAGGAAAATTTTGACTTCAGGGTAGGAAAGGATTTTTAAAAACAGATACAAAAAGTTCACATCATAAAGGAAAGTAATATAAAAGTTACAATAAACTGTTAGACACAGTTTCAATATTAACTAATTTAGAAAAGGTTGATAAATTCAACTACGTTAAAATTTAGACCTTTTGTTCATCAAATACTCCAAAAAAAGTTAAAATGCAACCTCGACCTGAGAGCAGGTATTTACAACACTTGTAGCTGGACAAAGGATTATATCTAGAATATGGAAAAAAATAATTTTTAAAAAAGGAAAAAGGAAATCTATTCAATATCTTTTACGAAAAAATTTGGCAAGGTAGAAACAGAAGGATTTTTAAAATATGGAGGGTATCACAGAATATACAAACATCATATTGAATGGGTGAATGCATTCTGTTTAGGTTTTGGAACAAAACAAGGATAGCTCCTATAGACCACATTTACTTATTTTTGTGCCAATAGTCCTTTTTCATTTCATGGAAGAATGACCAACAGAAATATTCAACTTCATTGGTAATCAGAGATATCTGAATCTGGCTTTCTAGGTCTTTAGGAAGGTTCACTTTTCAAGGCAGGAGGACCAAACATATATATGTGTGTACATATATATAATATTTACTAACACTTTGCTAGTATAAATTATATACATTTGATTTATAAATTGTATAAATTTGATTTATAAATTGTATACATTTGGATATGCTGTCCATGGGCTTCCATGTATTCTTGACCAGGGCTGCATATTTTCAGAGCAGGTCTATAAATATATGTTTATATAACCTTATGGAAAGCAGTGAAATTCCAAAGACAAAATTCAGGTCAGTGATTACTTCTAGTGGAGAGAAGCAGATGCTATTACGGAAGAGCACAGAGGGCCTTTTAAGGTAGTGTAACAATATTTTTTTTCTTGAACTAGAAGGTATGCATTTAATAAAACTCAATATTTAATACAAACTTAAAGTCGTATTTTCAATGGTAAGGTATAAGGCGGCCCATTTTTAAGAAGCATAACATGTTTCATCCATGTTTGAATTCGGCACAACTGAGCCATTATAGATAATACTGGAAAGGTTGTTCAATCTTCCTCCACATGACTGATCCACACCTTGTTCCCCATACTTCTCAAAAGTTCAACAGTAAGTAGAATTTAGAAAGATTGCCAGAGGGGAGGAGATTGGGGGTGGCTGGGTGAAAAAGGTGAAGGGATGAAGAAATCCAAATTAGTAGTTACAAACAGTCATGGAGATTTAGAGTATAGCATAGGGTATATAATTAATATTATTGTAATGGTTGTGTATAGTGCCAGACGGGTGCTAGAGTAATAGGGGGGAATCATTTCATAAATTATATAAATGTCTAACCATTTACTATATACCTAAAACCAATATATTAAAAAAAATTAAAATTAAAAAAAAAGGAAAGATTAATTGCCCTGCTACTGCTCTGTCCCTGACTCATCCTTCCCCCACCCCACATCCCCACCCCAGTTCTGTATTTAGGGTTGCCAGTTGTTTCTCCTTTTGGTTGCCTGAGAAAGGCCTCACATGGGAAAGCTCCATTAAGGTGCTGATGCTTCAGGTCGGAGCTTCTGAGACCAAACAGATACCAATCTTTCACCAGGAGAGGGCAGGTAGACCCTGAACTTTGGTTCTATTGAAGAAGTGATTAGATAGGATATTTTGGGACCTGGAGGGGTACGTGGTGACTAGTTTGGTAGCAGTAGCCACAAGTTAAATTTCCTCTAGAATCAACTCACAGCTAGTATTATGAATCTGATTTGAACTAGTATCCTCCCAGAACCAGTAACTTAAATGTGATGAACAATTGTTTATTGTCTTTAAAATAAAAGCACTGTGATACAACTTCATGGTATAAGACTTTTAGTTAGCCCATCATAGAGAGGTTAAGTACTAGATCAACCACAAAGGAAGTTATGTGAGCACTTTCTCTGGGCTGTAAATTATTCTTTAGGCTCATGTTCATGCATGTGTGCGTGCATGCATGCGTGTGTGTGTGTGCGTGTGTGTGTGTGTGTGTGTGTATGTGTTATGTAGGCCACACATCTGAAATCTGCTACTTCGTAGCTGAAGGGCAGCCCTGGGAAAGGCAATATAAAAAGTGATTAACAGCAAAGGCTCATGTGCTACCTGCCTAAACACTGCCACTCATTAGTTGTATGACTTTTGTTATACAACAAAGGCCAAGTTGCATTTGTTTTGGCAGAACTACAAAGTTGGGATAATATTACTAATTGCCTCATGGGGTTTTATGAAGGATAGATAAATGAGTTTATACATGTCCAGCATCACCCTCTAGGACGTATATAGTTTTTGTAGGGGCCAGACTAGTGAATTAGACAGGGATGTGATGGGGATCACAGTGTCTGCCACTTTTGGTTATCTGACTCTAGAGTCTGAGCACTTACCCACCAGGGTGTCCACTCTGCATTGTCTGCAACTTTTGGGGCTTTAAGGGTCGCTTTAAACTCGGCCATAGTTCCAAGAAATATTGTTTTTTCACTTACAATTAT
This sequence comes from Pteropus alecto, assembly GCF_000325575.1. Classification (NCBI taxonomy): domain Eukaryota; kingdom Metazoa; phylum Chordata; class Mammalia; order Chiroptera; family Pteropodidae; genus Pteropus; species Pteropus alecto. The sequence continues at coordinate 10,850,671 of NW_006436288.1, forward strand.
TAAAATAATTTTTTTCAAATTTGTAATATTTATTTCTTATTTACAATATTGCCAGTGCATTATTGTTTTTTATTTACTGTCTTGGCTGAGGCAGAGTGGGAGGGACAGTTTTAGAGCTTCCACTGGGTTTTCCAATTTGATAGCTCTTACACCATGGGTTAAGAAACTAATGTGGGAGTTCAGCTAACTACAAAGTTCAGTGACTGGGAAAACGATTACTGGATGAGTCATAGAACCTGTGGACCTACTATGAATGGAATCTTAGAGAGGACTTTGTTTATTATTTATAGTTACCTTCCCCAACAGGGGGCCATGGTAATGCTTCATATTCTCAGGTAGTAATGTCAACTTTGAGCCTACAGTCAACACTCCTTGAAATGCCTTGATATTTCTCTTTCTCTTGTATACAGTTACCTGTACACAAGAGAATGGCTATGGGTCCTTTTGGGGTAAGTATGGGAGAATTATCATAAACATTTGCTATGGTGTTGTAGAATTTTTCTCATGAGGGATCTGCACGAGATCAATGTGTTTTGAATCTGAAAAGGGGCTCAGGCTTGAAAAAGGGAGAGATCATGACTTCTTATTGGGGCAGCTGCTCTGCAGATTTTAATCATCCATCCTTGGTTTCCTCTGATTGTGTTGATTGAGCAATGTTGCCTATCTCTTGTGCCCTTAGGGACTCATGTTCTCTTAACAATCTTCATATTTCTCTGAAGGTGAGGGTCCGTCCCTATTGCTTGCCACTCTGACTTTGCTGCTTACTACAATAATTGAGCCCAACTTGTTTCTGATAGTTAAGTACCACCACCTGGTCCCTATTTGGGATCCTATCATTCCCATTGCCATCAGGTAGCCCAGTTTGGTGCCAGCATCTCTTACCATCAGCCTTAGCCAGTGGTGTGCTGGAACTGATTCTTATAAGCTCTTACAAGAGCCAATTGTTAAATTTTTATGAAATTTATGAGCCAACTGTTAAACAGAAGATGTTAAATGTTATAAGACAGGTGAATGATTCCGTACTGATAAACTCTCCCTTACCCAACTTTTTGTTTTGTCTCCTTGATCCTGTACCCTCATGTTATATCCTGGTCTCATACACATTCAGCTCCTGACAGCACACTTTAGCCAGGTCCTGCAGCACCTTTTCCTCCTTAGGAGGCTCAGCATCTCCTCAGCTGTTTAGACTGTGATTGACCCTAGTTTATTATCTGGCAGCCAGGACATGAGGTGGGGTGTATCATGGGCAGTGGTGAGTGAAGAATGGCATTTGTCTTGTAAAGCGGAAGACTCTGCTTCATCTTCCAGGAAGTACGGAGAACTAGCCTTTAATGGGAAGGAGCGAGGCTACTTGTGCAGGCCCAGAGGAATCAGAGGAATCTAAGGATTCAAGGTTTTTTAATGCATTGACCAAGAGGACCCCATTCTAAGTCTTAGGCTTAAACCTCTTTCCAATCAATGCCCTGACCTTGGTGAAGCTGACTTGCCTAGGTTGAGAATCTAATATTTCTGGAGTTTCACTACTCTTATAATTAGAGGCTAAATCTGATCCTTAGCATTTGCTACCTCCAGACTACAAGAGCTGAGAGTCTGCTTCCAAGGAAACTTTTTGACTTTCAC
>NW_006436288.1:10852328-10856611 GCF_000325575.1 Pteropus alecto
TCCCTTTCCCCCCTCCCCCCCCCCGCCACCATGCATTGATTGATAGCACCCAACAAGAATCATGTTAGTCTTTTTTTTTTTTTACAAATTTATTGAGGTCAATTGATGACAGTAAAATGCAGGTGTGTGTGTATGTGTGCATAGTTTACAATTTGGTAAATTTCAGCATACACATACACCCTTGAAACCATATCAAAGTCAAGATAACAAACATTTCCATAAACCCCAAAGGTTTCCCCCTTCCCTTTTAATTTATCCTTCCTTTCACCCTTGTGTTCAAGTAACTCCTGATCTGCTTTTTTATCACTGTACAATAGTTTATATTTGCTAGAATATTATGGAAATAAAATGATACAGTATGTAATCTTGTTTTGTCTGGCTTTCATTAAGTATAATTTTGAGATTTACACATTTTGAGTGTATCATTCTTTTTCGTTGTCTAATAGCATTCCATTTAATGGTTGTACCAAATGTGTTTATCTTAACCTGTTGATAGACATTTGGGCTGCTTCCAGATTTGGGTTGTTATGAATACAGCTACTATGAATATTCATATACAAGTCTTTGTGTGGATATGTTTTAATTTTTATTGACTAAATATTCAAGAGTGGAATGGCTTAGGTATTTGGTAGGTATATAGGTATATACTAAACTTTTTAAGAAACTGCCAAACTATTTTCCAAAGTTGTACCATTTTGCATTCTCATCAGTAGTGTATGAGAATTCCAGTTGTTCCACACCTTCACCAACACTTAGTAAAGTCCTTTAACTTTAGCCATTCTAGTAGGTGCATAGTGGCAACTCCCCAAAGTTTCCTCATGCCCCTTAGAGATTCTTTCCTCCATTTCCTCCCTGTTCACCTTCCTATCCTCAGGCAACAGTTAATCTTCATTCTGGAACTGTAGATTAGTTTGCATTTTCTAGAATTTTATATAAATGGAATCATATGGTGTGTACTTTGGATTCTTTCATTCAGCATAATTATTTGAGATTCATTCATGTTGGAGCATGTATCAATAGTTCATTTCTTCCTATTGCTGAGTCATATTTCATTATATGGATATACCAGTTTATCAATTCACCTGTTGGTGGACATTTTGATTGTTTGAAATTATTGTCCAACACAAAGCTGTTATAAACATTTATGTACATATGAACATATGTATATGAACATATGCTTTCATTTCTCTCAGGTAAATGTCTAGGAGTATAATGACTGGATCATATGATTGATATATATTTAACTCTTAAGAATGTGCAAAACTGTTTTCAAAGTGATCATATGGAAATAATAGAAATGAAGTAAAACAAACACACAGAAAACCACATTTGTCATTTCAAGGGAAAGGGAACACTTAACAATGAGTGAGAATATGTATATCTATTTGCATTTTGAAAGTAACACCTCTAATATAAAATGTTGACATTTGACAACAGATGTATAGAAGCAGTTCTATCATTATGGGATTTTGTTGCCAAAAATGATGTATGTCAGCTATAAAACTCTTCTATCAAAACACTTAAGATATTTCTAAAACAAAACTGTAACTTATTTTTAAATCTTCTGAAAGCTTAGTTTTGAATCTATTTGTTTAAAATATGAAAATGCAAAAACTTTTATTGTTTTATTATTGTTTACTACTTAAATTTTAAACAATTTTACTATTTAAATTTACTACTTAAATTTCAAAAAAATCTTTTTATAATTGGTGGATGGACTGAAAAAACAACATTCTGCTAACCCTTCCATTATATCCATAATTCTTTTCAGGATCTTTTCTTAGATTTGAGAGACATTAACACCAAATATTGAAATGAACTGAACTTGTAACCGGAACTTCTATCACTTTATCTCATGGTACCAAACCAAATTTTATAAAAACAAAGCACGCTCGATTACATGTCTGTCACTACAAATATATTGGTAGAGGCAAAGAAATGATTTATCAGTAATAAAATAAAACATTTAAGAAGATCATTTAATTTCTATTTCATTCTTTCAAAATTTTTATCTTTGTAGACAGAACTTGTAAGATATAAAATGTAATACTACATATGTAGCTTATAAAGAAATAAATATATACGTATCAGGGATATCACCTCAATATTTGTTTGGAAGGTGTATCTAATAAAAAAGTTTGAGGATCATAGTCTTATATGATGACAACCAATGCACGAACTCAATTAAATATCAGGTCATCTCAATGGCACTATTTAGTCAAAATATTTATCTCTTTACCTTTAAAGAAAGAAAACCTAGCAAATGATACATTTTAATATGGGTATTAATGTACTACAAGACTAATCATTAAAATGTGGCCCATGAGTCTACAGCCATGCTACCCTGAACAAGCCCAATCCTGTCTGATCTGGGAAGCTAAGCAGGATTGGGCCTGGTTAGTACTTGGATGGGACATCACCTAGGAAGACCAGGTTTGTTAGATGTAAAAAATAAAAAAATAAGAGATTGTAAGCTGACAAGGTCCTTGCAATCTGTGAGGGCACCAAGGGTTGCCTCGCTTAAAAAATAAAAAATAAAATAAAATGTGGCCCATGGACTTCTAGGTCTATGGCAACAAAATTATTTTCATAATAAAGTTAAGACATTACTTGCCTTTTTGTTTTGTTTTGCTTTTTATTTATTTATTTATTTTTTAAAGTTTATTGGGATAACATTAGTTAATACAATTATACAATTTTCCGGTTTACATTATAATTTGACATCTGTATATTCTATTGTGTGTTTACCACCCAAAGTCCAGTTTCCTTCATCTACCATATATTTGATCCCCTTTACCCACTTCACCCTTCCCTTAAACCCAATAGTTGACCCCCTTTACCCTGTCTACATCGCTCCTCACCCTCCACCCCACTTGTAACCACTAGTCTATAGTCCATGTCCTGTTTACATTATAATTTGACATCTGTATATTCTATTGTGTGTTTACCACCCAAAGTCCAGTTTCCTTCATCTACCATATATTTGATCCCCTTTACCCACTTCACCCTTCCCTTAAACCCAATAGTTGACCCCCTTTACCCTGTCTACATCGCTCCTCACCCTCCACCCCACTTGTAACCACTAGTCTATAGTCCATGTCCATGAGTCGCTGTTAGTTTGTCCTGCTCATTTGTTGCTTTTAGGTTTATATCCCATATATGTGATATCATGTGATTTTCAACTTTTTTTCAGCTTATTTCGCTTAGCATTATTATCTCAAGGTCTATCCATGTTGTCGCAAATGGCAGTATTTCATCACTTCTTATGGCTGAGTAATATTCCATTGTATATATGTGCCACTGCTTCTTTAGCCAATCATCTATCATAGAGCACTTTGGTTGTTTCCATGTCCTGGCCACTGTGAATAATGCTGCTATGAACATCAATGTACAAAAATATCTTTTCCAATATGAGTTTTCAAGTCTTTGGGATAAATACCCAGTAAAGAGATTGCTGGATCATATAGTACATCAATTCTTAGTTTTTTGAGGAACCTCCATACTGTTTTCCATAGTGGCTGTAACAATTTGCAGTCCCATCAGCAGTATATGAGGGTTCCTTTTTCTCTCATCCTCTCCAACATTTGTTATTACTTGTCCTGTTGATTATAGCTATTCTAACAGGTGTGAGAAGGTGTCTTATTGTGATTTTGATTCGCATTTCCCTAATAGCTAGTGATGTTGAGCAGCTTTTCAAATATTTGTTGGCCAATTGTATGTCCTTTAGGCAGAAGTGTATGTTCAGGTCCTCTGTCCATTTTTTGATTAGATCACTTGCTTTTTTGTTGTTATTGAGTAATATGAGTTCTTTGTATATTTTGGATATTAGGCCTTTATCGGAGGTGTTGCTTGCAAATATATTTTCCCATTCGGATGGTTGTCTCTTTACCTTGTTGACAGTTTCTTTTGCTGAGCAGAAGCTTTTTAGTTTGATGTAGTCCTATTCATTTATTTTTGCTTTTACTTCCCTTGCCTCTGAGGTTAAATTCATAAAATCCTCTTTAAGTCCAAGGTCCTTGAGTTTAGTTCCTATGTTTTCTTCTATGCATTTTATTGTTTCAGTTCTTATATTCAGGTCCTTAATCCATTTTGAGTTAATTTTGGTGTGTGGTGATAGACAACAGTCTAGTTTCATTGTTTTGCAGATGGCTTTCCAGTTTTCCCAGCACCATTTATTGAAGAGGCATTCCTTTCTCCACTTGGCTATATGTCAAAAATTATTTGCCCATTTAATATGAGTTTACTTCTGGACTCTCGATTCTGTTCCACTGGTTCATATGTCT
>NW_006436288.1:10859085-10865267 GCF_000325575.1 Pteropus alecto
TAGGTTGTTTATTGACTTCTTGAATTCCAACCTCAAGCTCATTCCTCAGATTTGGGATATTCTCATTCACTATTTGTCTGAAAATGGATTCTTGTCCCTGCTCCTTTTACTCACCTTCAATAATGCCCATTATTATATTCTTATGTTTCCTCTCATCATGGTATCAGCTAGTTCTTGTATTTCTCTTTCATTATTTTTTATTATTCGGTTTCTCTCTTCTTCCTTCTGATTTATTTCTAGATTTCTGTCTTCGATATCGCTGATCCTTTCCTCCACTTTGTCAATTTTGTTTCCTAAGCTTACTATTTCATTTTTCATCTCTTGCAGTATGTTCTTCATTTCCAGTTCTATTTGGTTCTTTTTGAGGGTTTCAATCTCCTTGCTCTACTCATCTAGTTGTTTTTTCAGTTCCTGAAATTGTTAATATGACTCGTTTCAGAACTCACTGAGTTTTTCAGAAGTACCATGCTGAATTCTTTGTTATTTAAGTTGCATATTTCTATGTCTGTAAGCTTATTTTCTGGAGATTTGTCTCTTCTTTTCTAAAATGCCTTGTCACCTTGGTTGTTCATGGTGTTTAATGGATTATTTCTCCATCTGGGCATTAATGGAAATGTATTCTGCTTTTTTTCCAGAAAGATTTATTGTATAAAGGTCTCTCTTTAGCCTGCTGCAAAGAAGGCGCTTTTCTTTTGGTTTCCAGTAGGTTGCATCTAAGCCTCTTGGATCCCTGCTTTATGTAATGCCTTTATTTTCTTGTAGATATTTAATCACACTCGCTACCCTCAGTTTCAGTCCCTGTCAATGTTAGCAACAGTTTCAGTAGCGTTTTCTTAGATTCTCCTGGGGCTCCGTGGTGTTTGGTCTCAGAGGGTATGGGGGAAGGGCCCCCTGGTTTGGAAGATGGGGACTGTGGCTCAGCCTTGGTTTTGCAACCATGGTTAGTAAAAATCAACTGTTGTTTCTCTGCGGGCCGCTTCTCTGCTTTCTGCCTGATGGCTGGGCCCTGCCGCCAGCCAGTCACGGGGAGCTCATGACTTTCCCAGGCAAGGCTATTCAGGGAACTCTCCGTGGGAACTCGCTGCTCCTTCTCCCTTCTCCTTCCTCCTGCATGGAGCTCCAGCGGCTGCAAGAGGCAGCTTCTTAATTTCTCCCAGTCCACCACCTAACATTCAGGGTTCTGACCTGTGGTAACTCTTATGCACAGATCCCATGCTCAGACGTGCTGGTGTGCAGTTTGGGTGGTTTTTTTTTGTTTAATTTTAGATGTTCAGCTTATTGTTGTTTCAAGGGGAGAGACGTCTCTCACTTCACCATGTTTCCTTTCAATCTCATTACTTGCCTTTATCACTGTGTTGGCTTTGTACTGACAGAGCAAAACCAATAGCTGGTAAAAGTGCTGGAGCCTTAGCATAAATCAAGGCACTGGAACCAAACTAGTCATTATATTCGTTATTGTCATACGTGCACAGAAAAAAATTTTTCACTTAAGGACACCATTGATGAAGCAGTAAAAATTAATTTTATGAAATCTTGACCATGTACACATCTTTTTATTATTATGTGTGAAAAATTATGAATCATACAATACTTCTGCTGCATATCTATGTACAATGGTTATATTGAAGAAGAAAAACTTTTGTAATTTTTTGAGTTGTGAGCTAAACTAGCTGCTTTTTTTTTAGGGAATATAACTTACTAATAACTGAGAGACGAACAACAGTTATTCATATTTTGGTAACTTAAGAAATATTGTCCGAGAATGATCCAAGTAATCCTGTCACTTCAAGGAACACAAATGACAGTATTTGTTGCCAATAATAAATTGAGTTTTCAAGTGATAATTAGAATTAAAAAAAAAAACTTGTATCCTCCACATGAGCTTGATAGCTTCCCAATACTTAAAAATTTTTCTGATATCTTTCTGATGAGATCAGTGATGATATTAACAATTGTGATTTAAAAATATTGTTTAATGAAACATGTCAACAGCAAACCATTTTTTCCCCCAAAATGGCCAGTGCTTAATGTTACAAAATAATTCACAGTTAAAGTATCCATTCAAATGCAATAGATTTGAAAATAATATAGTAAGTTCACTAATATTGATTTTTTCTTACACATTGTAATTACTCTTTTATAAACTGTCACTTGTTGATTCTTAGTGCAACATCAAAGAGTACCCACAATTATCTGAAAAGACTTTTAAAATACTTCTCCCTGTGCAAACTTCATATCCAGATTTTTTTCACATGCTTCAACCAAAACAATGTCATATCAATTGCATATAGAATCAGATTTGACAATCCAACATTTGCAAAATCTTTCTGCTCTCACTGTTTTTTGTTTTGAAAACTATAGTTAACTTTCATAAAAATCTATATTATTTATATTTGCATATAATGGTTTTGTTATTTTTATTTTAAAATAAATTGATACTTAAACATTATCATGACATTTGACATGATAGTTTTAATAAATATAATCCACATGACCAAAAATTCTTTGGTGTCCTTGATAACTTTTCAGCCTGTATGGGGGTCTTGAGACCAAAATGTTTAAGAACTGCTATCTCAAAAGAAAGATAAGACAGCATGATACCTTTACTTTGCTAAGATTGCTTAAAGGTATAGGTAAATGGAGAAGATGCTCATATCAAACAGTGATGGACAGATATAACAACAGTGGTCCCATTTTTTCTTTTTACTCTTTTTGGTTAAGGTCTATTATGGCTTGGTATTTTATCTTAATTGTCTTATTATGGCAAGAGGAATTTTGACAACAATGACTCTCAAAGTCCCATAACCCTGCTGAGAGTGAAAGGGAAGTATTTCCTTGTCAGTTATCCAAATTGTTTATATTGATCATATTTATTTTTCAGACCCAGGGCTGGCTAAAATTGGGAGATTTTTCTTAAATTACAATTTTTTTTTTTTTGCTAGAGCAAAATATTTAAGAAAATCCTTAGACACCATGATCATATCTATGATCTTGAAATAATTTTCCTCATCTCATAGTGAAGAAATAGCTTATTAAAAAGAAATCTTTTCCAAAGAAAAAGATCAATAAGAGATTGAATATGCACTTTAATTTTAGAAGAGTTAAGTTCCATGCTGACATACTATACTCTCTCAGACAGTGGCTTATTCTAAATGCTTCGACAAATAACACAAAATGGTACAGTAAATCTCCATCCTTCCTAAGAGAGGTGCTGGGAGAGAGTTCTTCCTAACCCTGGCTGAGACTTTCTTTGTTTATTAGAGGGATTAAACTTAATTCCCTTGATTTGTACTTATTCTTTCTAACAATGGTTGATATAAAGGAATTCAGAAAGTGTTTTTCAGATTTGAGGAGCTAGTTCAATGTCAGCCTTTTTCATTCTAGCTAAATGAAAACAAAGGAATAGTTGCCAACTAAAGCACAGTATGCAGAATCCAGGACTTATATGATAACTCAACATTGAATATTACTCCCATGATTTTACTGGAGATTAGATGTAGGCTACTGAGAATACCAGAAGCATTGGCTTTAAGTTCAGTAGGCATTAAGTTGAGCTTAGGAAAGTATCTTAATATGCAGTCTCCCAATTATTGCCACAGCACTATACAGTCTCCTGAACTTCTTGGTTGAAATATTATTGATACATTACCTTTGAATAACTCATTACTATTTGGAAGACATAGTTTAGAATATAGGCTCTGGGTTCAAACCCTGGTTATACCACTTACTAGTCATGTGATGTTGTTTCAGTCACATCACCACTCCGTGTCTCAGATACATATCTATAAAATAATGACATACCTCATAGGATAATGTGGTTAATATAAATAATAAATGTAAAAGTATTTAGTCTGATATAAAGTGACTAATAAATGTCCTTTATAATTGTTTTTTGTTTGTTTGTTTTTTTGTTTCTTGAGCTTCACAACATTTCTGTAGTTATTTTGTGATAGATATATCTAACCCTAAGGGTAAACTTAGGTTCAGAAGTTATTTGCGGCCTTTGAGCCACTCTTCTCTTGCTCAGGCCTGCTTCCACATCTGGAAGTGTACTATCACTTCTAATAAAGCTTTTCTGCTGTTAAAAAAAAAAAAAGAAGAAAGAAGTTAATTGTTCATCTACCCAGAGCTTGCCTGTGGCAGATCCTCTGATTCCAAACTCAGGGCATTTTCCAATATTCCATCTTATATCTATAAATTTCATTCATTTCTTATAAGTTTAGGAATCAGAGTCATAACAACTTGATCTCTTGCATAGTCTTAACCTCATTTAATGTATTTAAAGGATTTATAGAATTCAGATAAGTATATACACTTGAGCTTTGAACCTTTGTGAACAAAGCATACATTATTTAATTATTGAGTTTATTCAATTTTCTGTTGACTATATTTTGTTTTATTACCTTGACCTGATATTAAAATCTATCTTTCTTCAGTAGATATTTATGGACCAAACTTTTATACTTAGAGACATTGGCTGACATTTGACATGATAGTTTCTCAAAATTCCATGGGGCAGAGACTAACTTACCACTGTAGAGTGTACAGCATAGTGGCCTGAACAACTGAGGATACTACAGGAGTTTATTTATCCATGCAGCAAATATTCATTGCACCCGCACTGTAGACAGTTACCGCGTTGGGATACAGCAATGAATAAACCAGACAAAGTCTTTGCTCTTATAGAGATTACGTTATGGAGGAGATGAGCAATTGACAAATAAATACATTAAAAAGGTAATTTCAGATAGCATAAATAAAACCTAAGAAGACTGTAAAACAGGGTAGTAGGATACAGACTGATGTGAAGAGACAATGAGGAGAGGTGGGAAATCTTAGACAGTTTTCTGGGAAGACCTATCTGTGGGGGTAGCATTTGAGCTGAGGCTTTGATCATTAGAGAGAACCAGCTGGGCAAAGAGCCAAGACTCAGGCAGTGGAAACAGCAAGTGCAAACACTCCATGCTGGGAACAAACGTGGCACTTTATAGGAGTAAAAAGAAGGACTTATTATGAATAATAAAACTCAAAATCCTTATGAGGTCCTTTTTGTCCATTTAAGAAAAATACAAGCTTTAGATCACCATTCGCATTAGTCACCTTTATTTATCTTCTAAAAATAAGGATAGGAGTGGCTGAGGTACACCTTTACTTTGAAGTACTTTGAAGGGAAAAACAGGTTTCATCTTGTTGACTCTTATTACAGTGCTAAAATATATGTAATCTTTCTGCAGCAGATATTTGAGAACTAAAACTTTCACACTTAGGAGCATTTGTTCATCTGTGAAATGTTCGTTTCTCTAAGTAACCTTCACCAAAGACACGGAATTCACTATCCTTATTTATAAATTTTATCTTTAAGCACACGTGGTTATCCATGCTCAAGAAAATATGAAATCTTACTCTATCCCCACATTCAAAGTGTTACTCACAACTTGCCCTTTCCTTCTTACTCTTACACACACATACACACACACATTCAGATAATATCACACTTATACCCACTGAGTGCATTTTTCCAAACATTTATATGAAGTGTCTAGGATAGGCAAATCTATAGAGATAGAAAGATTAGTGGTTGCTTTCTTCTGGAGGATATGAGAGATTGGAGGCCAATGGCTAAGCGGTGTGAGATTTCTTTTTGAGGAAATGAAAATGTTGCAAAATTGATAGTAATGATAGATGTACATCTATCATTTTTGAATATACTAACAACCATTGAATTGTATACTTTATATGGGTGAAATGCATAGTATGTGAATTATTTCTCACTCAGTGAAGGCACTTAAAAAGCTGATAGAGGAGAAAAATGCAATAATAATAGAGTGACACAAAACAGGGCGAAAAAAGAGAAATAAAGGAATGGACAAATTGCATTTAGACAAATAAAAACAAATAGAAAGATTATACACATAAACCCAAGCATTTCAATAATTACATTAAATTGGACTGAAGACTCTCTTTGAAAAATATATATGGAAATGCGAAGGGTCAAAAATAAAGAAGGCAATCATGGAGGGGAAAAAATTGGAGACTAATTTAAACTATTATACTCAAGACTAACTTGAAAGCTACAATTACTGAGACATTGTAGTACTGGTACAAGAATAGATAAATAGAATGCTGAGCCTAGAACAGATCTATGTATATATAGTCACATGATTTACAATCAAGAGGCCACT
>NW_006436288.1:10865289-10923738 GCF_000325575.1 Pteropus alecto
AAGAAGGATGGTTGTTTCAATAAATGGTGTCAAGTCCATTGACTATCCATATGGAAAAAATTAACCCTCATCCCTACCTAAAAAATTAATTTAGATGATCAAAGACCTGAATGTGTCTGTGAGTAAATAAAATTTTCTCAAGAAAACAGAAAAATACTCATTATCTTTAGAGGAGTACTGACAGAATGGCATGAGGAAACTTTGCAGATGCTGGAAATGTTCTATATCTTTCATTAATTCTTATACAATGGGTATATTATGTGTGTATAGATATGTGTGTATATTATATTATATGCATATGTAAAAATTCATTAAGCTGTACACTTAATATTTGTGTGCTTTACTGCATATAACTTACCTCAAAAATAAATAAGTGGATTGAGAGTTATATCTCCTTATTAGTACACAGAATGATGGTAAACAAAATAAACTTGATATTTGGTCTTATAGGTATCATAAGAATTCATAGGTGAATCATGAATGGAATATAGAATATAAGTAATACTTTGGTCAAAAATGTATAATAAAATGTAAATAATAATAGTACTATAAGTAGTCAAGGTACTCATTTGCAGAATAAACAACTAGAAAATGGAAGAAAGGTAGATGGGATTAGTACTGTTTGCATTTCCTAAGGTATATCATGCAGGATACTATAGTGAAAAGATTTTATGTTTTCTGGGAGGAATATACATATTTGTATCTTTCAGTATCTAGTCAGAACAATAGAAACAACTCCAGGTATTTCTAACCTTTAGCCTTTAATATAGAGAATTATTTGCAAAAGTGTTATAAGGGCTGAAAGAGGCAAAGAGGTGAAAGGATGCTACCCAAATCTCAGTAATTATAGGAAGCTGCCAATCTGTGCTGCTATTACAGCAATGGTCTGCATTAGCTTGCCACTGCTGCTGTCCAAGACAGAGCAGAAGAAGGAAAATAAGGGCTCTTCCCCTCCCACTTTCTAATCTCTTGCCAGGGCCTCCCGTACCAGAAACTAAACATGAAACCAGCTGATGAGGGAGCTGGAAATGTAGTTTTGAGGCTTCTAGTCCTCGAGATACAGAAAGGAAGATAGTATGGAGTTGAGGCCCAATTGTCAAATAACTAGAACAATACTCTGATAAGAATGGTCATAGATGAGTTTAAATGAAGTCTATTTCTTTACTTCAGGATTTCCCAAAACCTGTAATATGCTACTGTTCTTTGAACATTTTCAAAAGAGAGTTATAGTTTGTAGTGCTTCTCAAGGTTTATATAACTAAAAACATATTTCCCCCAAAGAACACATTTCTAACATCTCATAGGACTCAGACTAGGATAAAAATAGGGACAAACAAAAATGCTATTGTTGGAGTATAATAAGAACATAGGAGAGTAGATCCTACAAAAGATGCTTGCCTTATATAAATTATAAAAACTACAGGACAAGTTTGAGTAGTAGTATATGAATAAATAAGTCCACTTTTGTGCTTATTTGAGTTCCAGTTGGGTTTTTTTTGTTTGTTTGTTTGTTTTTATTTGTTTGTTTTTGTTTCTTGTTTTTGAAGTGTTAATGGGGTGCCACTGACCAATAATAAATTCATAGATGAGAATTCTGACACTCACCCAAGTTACAAGCAGAAAGCAGCAGATCCAGGCTTCGTACCTGAAGTCTCTCTGAGCCAAAAACCTATTTCGCTTTCCATTTTGCCACTATCGATCAGTAGTTCTCGATAAATGTATTGTCTGATGTAAAGTACCAGGGTCCTGTAGGAGAATCCTCCTATGTAGATTTATGGTTGCTAATTGTTCCATTCTTGTAGTGCTTCCCTAGGGGACAATGTACATTTCTGCCTACGATGCCCACCATGGGGCTCAACTGAGCATTTAGATGCAGAAAACTAATTTTGGCCACTTTAGCATCAGATTCACTCAGAAGAACATAGAACAGGAACCACAGTTTTCCGGCAGGGAAGCATTAGGTGTCTGTCTTATGTAGCACATCAAATCACACAGCTGCCCAAGGGACAGCTAAAATGCAAGATGAGATACATCTGGGGCAGGTGCAGGAACACTCTTACTTAGAGTCTCCTTTTCCACAAGAACAAATATCTCTTGTAACAACTTCAGAGGCATAGCTTCTAGCATCCCTACAAGGATATGCCCTGTTAAAAATCTCCTCACTCAGGGGAGCTTAAACCTACACAGCCTCCAATGGATACCTGTAGTGCATTTTCCAGTCAGAGATCACTGTTATAGTAAGCAATGCTGCTGAGGAACATTGCTAACATAGTACTTTAATCTGGTTCTAGGGGAACAGAGCTAGGAGTTAACTGAAGGTCAAATTCCTATGTAGGAAGGAAAAGATTTTGTTAACTCTTTATCTAGACTGTCCCACTGATAGTGGGTTTGACCATATGACTTGCTTTGACCAACAGAAGGCAAGTGGAGGTGATTTATGCCTCCTCCAAGCAGAAACCTTAGAAGCCATTGCATGGTTTCACTCTTACCCTCTTCCCCCTGCCAAGAGACAAGGATGGGGCAACACCTTTGGCTTAGGTCCCCAAATGAAGATATTTAGAGCAGGGCCATGGAACAGAGCTGTAGTGGACCTTCGGCTGTCAGAAAACCTCCAAGATAGGTAAAGATTTACTGTTTTAAGCCATTGCTAATTGGAGAGTTGTTTGTTATTGCAGAATAACCTACTTCTGATTAATACATCCCCTTTGGAATGATGTAGGCTGGGTTTTATCACTCTCTAACCAGGAGTCCCTAAGAGAGCCTGCCGACTAAGTCATCTAGTATTTTTGTGTGTTACAGCTTTAATTCTGGCAGTAATCTCCAACTCAAGAGGCTGATGGAAAGTTTTCCCCTATTTTTGAACAGTTTGACTGTTTGAGCCTGAAAAATACCATGTATATAGATTGCGATGCTCTATTGCTCTAATTCATCTGTCTTTTTGAACCAATCAGGGTCCAGTCAAGAGACAGAAACTACACAAAGGTATTTGACAAAGATAATTTAGTATAAAAAACTGTACACTAGGTATAGAATTGGTAACTTGGTAACCATAAAGATAAAAAGAGAAATCTAATGTATCACAGAGGTAGCAACTGCAAGAAACTGTTAATTACCTACAAGGTTGAAGGAACAAAGTCAAGAGGTTGAAATTATTAAAACGCAGGGACTTAGAGGAGGTGCCCTGTGGAGCTGAAACTCAGACGTCTGAGGAGAGGCTTGTTGCTTGCCTGGTACTGGAGTCTGGTTGAGGTGCCTTACTGAGCGGATCCCACCTCTGAGGAAGGTGTCTTTAAGGGGGTGCAATGCAACTAGTTCTGCAAGTACTGGAAAATCTGAAAACTAGACCTAACTGCTACTATGATGAAGAAGTGTTAATGGGGTGCCACTGCCAAGAACCGCGTTGAACAGGAAGCTCACAGGAAGTAGCAAGTCCTTTCTTCTTACAGCCCTTCGGTGTCCCTCTAGCGCCCCCTATTGTCAAAGCTTAATAAGGAGTCGGCTGGCAAAGCTGAAATGTAGTTTGTAGAGTCCCAGCAAACCACACGTGATCAGTGCACAGGGACACCGGGCTAAGGGGTGAGAGCTGAAGTTTAACCTGTGCTGTTCTTGCCAAGTGCTAAGTCCTTGTGGGGGCTGTGTCAGCCTGGGAAGAGTCATGTTTTTTTTGTAATTTACACACAGGTGCCATGTAAACTAGTGCATCATCAATCAAATCTTCCTTTCGTCTTCTAATTGGCTCTGAAAAACATGTATTTTTATTGTAATATTCCAGTCAAACTTCCATAGCATCTGCATGCAACTTTTTGCAGTCGTATATATAGCCTTCGCTTGTATATTATCAAAGATTTGTGTGGACTCGTTTGAATTCAGTTCCCCCTTCTTATACCTTTTCTCACCTTGAGTACTGCTTTCGATATGCAGTGTAGGGTCAGTTTCCTCTTTTCTTTTATGCCAGACTTCCAGCGCTGTATCCAGAACAGATCTTTATTGCATCAATAGTTCTCTTTTTTATTTTTTCTTTCATTGTCCTTTCACTGGAGTTGTCTTAGTGAGCTACTTTGCGCGCGTCCTTTCTCTTTTAGCCAGGCTTACCATATCCTACAAATGGTTTGACATTTTTATTAAGGATTTAAACGAAGGCTTAGAAGAAATTATTTTCAAATTTATTGATGACACAATAAATTGAAAACTGACATTATAAAATCAGGATTTCTAGTGATTTCCGAAGATTGAAATGCTGCGTTGATAGCAAAAAGACAAAATTTATGAGATAAACAAAAAACTGGTAGAATTTAAAATAAGATAAGAGAAAATTAGAGTAAAATAACTGAAATAAAAACAAACCTCTATGTTTTAAAAGCCTGGTGGCAATATTACTTATGTGGACACACAGTAGCACTTAGTAAACATTTACATAATTTAATATTTGAAAATAATTATGAAAATGAATCACTAATTATATTTGAGAGGAAAGTGTTGTCATTTTTGCTTACTCGACCACCTCATAAAAATTCTGAGGTGATATAGTGAATTATATATGTATATATGTAGGTATACAATAAAATATTAATAGTGAATATCTCTGGTTCAGAGTAGGTAAATTTTCACTTTATTTTACTATAGAAAATCTTTTTTCTATCATACATGTATTTACTTTGTAATAAAAATAAACTTAAAAAATAAAAACAACATCTAAAAACAACCAAATGAAAAGCGACCAAATATATTTGGAGTTTTAAGGAAATTTTGATATAAGAAACATCTTTATAATGATTCACAATGAATAATAAAGCAACAATTGAAAATAAAAATTATCTAGTATTCTTCAGTCAATGAAACTTAAGTGAGGAGAAATTTGAGCTAGTATTATAGATTTCAAAATGGGGTAAAAAAGAATGTTATGAATCAATAATAGCAACATTTATGAAATAGATTCGCAAATAAGAGTCCATGAAACATCTTTTTTATATACAAAAATATTTTTAAAGGGTAATTTGACAGAGAAGCAAAATGTAAAAGGAAAAAGTGCTGGGATTTTTTTCCCCTTCTCTCTTTTTTCTCACTTAGATAATTTACAGAAATAGGCAGAAAAAAGAAACCCCTCTCAAATGTATAATGCTTAGATGAGCGATAATAAGTATTGCCTATCAGATGAAAAGGAATACTTTTGGTGGGGAATGGGTCATGATGAAATTTCATTCTGCTCACCTTTAGAATTAGTAAACTGGCTGTTTATTGGGCTTACCACAATGTTATTATGAAAAAAGATTAAATCTTAGATATAGATCCAGCCAATGCTGGTCCTTAATGTGTTGTTTCCTCAGAGAAGCCCTACCTGTTTCTCTCATCTGGGTGAGGTTCCTGTTGACCCTTTCTAGAATTGTGTGCTTTTTTTGAAAACATAAACCTCAGTTCATAATTATACCTCCATTAGTGGGACTGTTTGATTAATATCTGAACGCCCCTTTGACGAGTTCCATGAGAGCAGGGGCTCTGTCTGTGCTCCCCGTGGAACCCCCAGAGCCTAACCTTCTGACTGAAACAAAGTAAGCACTCAACAGTATTTGTTGAATAAATAAATACATGGGTGAATGCAAAATCTTACATGCAAGCAATTAGAATGGATCCCTAGGAGTGGCGGGTAGGAGGGGGAAGTAGAAAATTTGGAGTTAATTTTTTAGGCACTATAAGAAAATATTTTTAAAGTCTCTCTTATAGATTTAGCAGCAGAAGATAAAAAGCCAAAAAAAATTAAGGAGAACAGCATATCAGAAAGAATATGAAAACTCTGTTTTCCAGAAAAATCTTGTAAACTCTTTGTATAGATTAAAGGATTTAATACTTTTTATTCTGAGCTGAATTTGAGTGTTTTTCTAAAATATAATTGTCTTTTTGTATGGCATGAAAGGGCTATCTGTTTTCTTGAGTAAAATATTTTCCTAACCTAGTATGACTGCTTAATAAACTGCCTTTATTCTGTATGATTTGGAATAGAAAGCTTCATTGAACCTCCCTGTTAATAGACAAATTAGATTACAAGAAAAAGAGGCTTTGTCTTTATCGTTATTTTTTAAAAACTCCTTGTAGTTTTCTGGGCTTTCTCTACTGATTCTTGGTTGGTAGATTTTCTAAGAAAGATTTTGACATTTTAATACTTTTTATTTAATGGTTCCAACTGAAAAAAAACTTTTCTCGCCATCTTATAGCTTAGGGAAAAATACTGTAATATTTCCACTGTGGGTGAAAAAAAATTTTTTTTAACTCAAGAAAACTGAGTTTAGAAGTTTTAGAAGTTTTTTTTTTCTCTCTAAATATGATAACATATTCAAAGGAAGCAAGGTGGAAAGTTTTCAACAATTCAGTGGGGAATTCTTCTGAGAGACAAAAGAGATAAGATAGCTAGAGAAAATAGTTGCACAGAAGTATTAGCAAGGTTGAAATAAATGTTTCTAGTGTTTAAAGAAAAGTGTATGAATTAGTGGGTTAACAAATTATTCAATTAACTGACTTCTCTCACATCCGCTTCCCTCAAATTGAAGTGTATTATTGATTTATCAGTTTCCCAATATACTGATTCATTGTCGCTTTTAGGTTTATGATTGTTGGTATTAGAGAGAAAGATAATCCCCATCATGGTTTAAAAACAGGAGGAAAAGAGTAGTCAGCATTTTTACAAGAATTTTACTTAAGAATCTGTTGAACTCTTTAAAAGGAGATGGAAGAAAGAACTACAAGGCTGATGGATGAGTTTGGAAAAAAAACAACTGAACTTGAGGGAAACAAAGTCATACTTGAACAACAGCAAAATCAAATGTGATCTAGTAAAATCTTTCTAATGATAGCACTGGTAAGATGGTATACTTAACTGTTTCCTCTGGCTCTTGGAAAATGTATTCAATTAAGCAGTCATCTATCTTATCTCATAGATGCTTTAAAACTTTTTATTTCTGTTATTTGCTAGATTGAAGAAACTTAATCAAATTTTTTTATTCACAGACTATCTACTTCAGTTCTCAAATTTAGTGTTGAGTTGTTTTAAGTTTGGTTATACAAAATAAACCAACATCAAACTAATTATATTCACAACCAATGTAAGATAAAAGTGAACAAATTATTAAAATATCCAAGCTAATAAATACCTTTCAGTGCCTTAAGATATTTAAAGCAAGGGAATGAAAAAATAATCTTCTTATTAAATTTGAGGTTTATGGAAGTTGTGATTATATTTAATTAGAAGAATTCATTATATTTCTCCATTTTCATAGAGATTCCCATGATGAGAAAATAAATTTCCAGTCATAAAACTATACTTTTGTCATTAATTTTTAGTTTCCCTTTATTCATAAGTAATGAATATTATTGGAGATAATTTAGAAGAGCCAGATTTTGAAAAAGAGGAAAATAAAAATCCTCCATCATTTCATCACCCAAAAATAACCCATGAACACTTTGGTGTCTATCCATTCATTATTTTTTTTTTTTGCCTTCTTATATGACATATATTGTTTCAATAAAAAATGGAATCATGATACATATTTTTATATAACCTGCTTTTTTTACTTAAACACATATTGAACATTAAAAATAAATTTATACCTCATTTAAAAATTAAATATCTTGATATTTTAGCAATTTGTTTATTATTGGGCATATAGTTTTTTCATAAGTTGTCATGAACATACTTATTAGATATGCATTTATATAAAAGGCATTAAAAATTACTAACAACCTTCTACTGGACTAATGGGATAAAAATACTTCTGATTTGGAGAGAAAAGTAAGTCAGGATTAAACTTTGTTAGATAAAATTTTATTTAACAACACTCATATAGTACTTACTACCTACCAGGCTCTATTCTAAGCACTTTACAAAAATGAACTCATTTCCTCTTCCTCATAAATAGTAGTGAAGTACTTGCTATTACAGTCCCCATTTTGCAGATGAGAAAATGAGGCACAGAGAGCTTAAGCAACCAGCCCAATGTTATGCAGATAGTAAGCGATAGAGCTAGTCTGGCATCAGGGGTCATGCTCTTGAACATTCTCTTTATTAGGCCTCTCTCTGTTGTTGTTTTCTGAGAAATATGGTTTGAGATTTTAATTAGGCAGTATAAGAGAATTTAGGCAGAAAGAGAATTTAATGGGCACTGGGAGGGACTGGGAATAGGGCTAATCTTAATCTTTTTTAAATTAAAGGAACCTAGAAGTTCTTAAATTAGGAATAGAATGTCAGGTATCAATTACTTTATAGGAACCAAAATGGAAGATATTTGTATCATCATCTCTTCAAATCTTTTGTGATTTTATAATGCAGCTTTCTAAAACATAATTATTATGTAGAATGTAGTTTTTTCTTCTTCCTTTTGATGCAGGACAGGGAACATTCCCCTGAATTGAAGGGAGACCAAGCTCTGCACTGACTGAGAAGGGTTCTTGGTGGAGAGTGTAGAAAGAATTAAAATACACACCAAAGTCAGAGTCAAAAGGAAAATTTATTAGAAAAGGGGTAACACCCCAGAGACAGAGAGTGAGAGAACCTAGGAGAGACTCAGAGGGACAGAGACAATAGAGGTGAGGACAGTGAGAGAGAATAAAGGCACTGAGAGGGACAGAGTAAAGACACTGAGAGGGATCCTGAGAGGAATTCAGTTAATATCGTTCTTTCTTCTTGTGAGTTACAGTTCAAAGATTTTGTTAACCTATTTTCTTTGATATGGAAATATAACAAGGAAAGATAAGAGTATATAGCGAAAAGGTAAGAATATGTAGTGTAAAAAGTCTGCTGGCAGTGCCCAGCCTTTAATCCATGGTTTTAGCCATAGAGAATGAATGATTTTAATTGTGTAGCGCAGCCACTTGAAGACTCTGTTTATCCCGTTTCTCTTTCATAGGTGTGAAAAATGGATTGTTGGCAAGCCCAGTAGAAATCTTCCTTTGTTCTGCAGATGTCCTGTGGCCTGGCTACAGGGCTGATAAGCATATTGCAGTCGCTGAATGTAGCTTGATTTAACACTTTAGTTTTCTTGCCTCCTCCCTAAGTTAATTTCACCAGTTTGTTGTGAAAGAAATCCAGTTAAAATAGTTTCTTAATGAGAAAGAATTTTTAACTGCAGTTACGGAGATGTGCTCTCTTAAATGCCCCAAAAGTTTGCTATCTGGGCTTTAATATGATTAAATCTAAGAAAATTCTGTTCTCCTAGAGAAATGATGACATAATCCTGCTTGTTTTCCATCAAAGTTAGTGAATATAAAGATTAATTTAAAAGCAGTCTATCCTAAAAGCAACCTTAGAACAGGCAGCTAAAACTAGCAAAAGGCCTGACTCCATGTGACAATGAAACATGTTAGGAGCAACTACAGAAATGCTCCAAGAACAGAACTCTTTGGAAGTTTCTGGGACTGCGTTGAAGGCAAAGTTAGCAAGAGAGATTAGTTCTGAGGAAGAACAAAGGCTCCTTCTGATCCTCGCTGAGGCTGCCCTTCTATGGAGAAGTTTGCTATAGCTTTTTTTTTTTCCTGTTGCAGTCTTAGGGCCTGGAGTTCTCAATGCTATTTAAAAGTATAAGCACAATACATAAAATTTAATTCTGACAAGTTCATAAGCCCAGTTTGTGGTGAACCAGGAGGAAGAGAGGAATTCAACCAGGCAATGGAACAGGGGGCGTACAAAGAGAATAAATGATCAACAGGAGTAAAGCATATCATTTTTTTTATCATATCATATCATATTTTAGAGCTAGTTCAGACCAATTATACTAAATCAGAGGCAACTATAGGAAAATTAAATTTGCCGAACTGAAAACATTATTTGCTAGATTTCATTGAAAATTTTGTTTAGGGGAAGATTTAGTTTCCATAACACCTCATTACATTCCCTCTTTATCACTGGAGGATCGTTCTGGAACTTCACTTTGCTGCTAATAGTGCTGAAGTGAGGTTTGATTCTCCATTGCGCTACTGAAAAGGGGGAGGAGTCTGGTTAGGACCAGGAAAGTGTTCTTCTATCACAGAAACTTATCTCTACAGGCAACTTATCCCTGTTCTGGTAGCTGCCCTCTCAAAAGAACCAGACTCATTTTGTATAGTCTAAAAGAAAGTGAAGTGACAACAAGGGTCAGTTGGAAACCTCTAGATAATTGGACCTAAGCTTGATAAACGAAAGGTACATGGGTGGCTTAGTTTCACTTCCGGTTGGCCAAAAGACAGTTTGATTACATGGTAAATAGGACAAAGAGATGATCTTGGAGAGCCTGTGGGGTTGTCATTGCTTGGTTTCACTATTTAAGGTTTCTCTCTCTAAATTTAAGATAATTGAAGCAACATATAATGAATGTTGACCTACATTTATTCTGTTAATGGCCTCAAAACTGATAGAAAACTCAGTCTGAGAACTGGCAAACTGAAACCAATACATCAGAAGATACTCAAGAAGGGCTCCAAGTAAATATTTTTAAAGCTGCTTTTGTTGCTGTTACTTCGTTGTTTTTGTTTGTTTGTTTGTTTTTGTTTTTTTAGAGTAAAATTATCTTTCTATTCATTCAATCAATCATTTGGCAAGTTTTTGTTTCTGTTTTTTAGTTTCCTCATATTTATTTATTTATTTAAATGCTAGTTTATTTTTTTCATACTATATGTACATAATTTTTTTAAAACATTTTATTTTTTTATTTTCTCCCTTCTGGTAACCACTAGTCCATTGCCCATTGTCCATGTCTATAAGTCTCTGTTTGTCCTGTTCATTTGTTCAGCAAGTGTTTAAATGGTACTAAGTGCCAGGAACATTCAGAGGTGAGTAAGACAAGTTCCAGCCCTTACAGCTTTTAAAATCTGTTGGGAGAAGCAGATTCCATCAGAGAAGTGCCCTTCCTTTTCTGACCATTTTTCTCAGGCAGGACTTGGGTACTGATTCCTATTTTTAGCTTAAGCTTTTCATAACTGATGGACTTGGAGACAATAGAATATAATAGCAGCTACCATTTATTACTACCTACTGGGTGCTTTATATATGTGATCTCCTTGAAGTCTTGACAGCAGGCAGGCCTGAGGTAGCCTAGGGGGGGCCCCATGCAAATCAGAAAATGATGCCTTTGCCTGGTAGATGCTGCCCAGTGATCTGAGACCAAGTGAGATATCAGCCCATCTCAGCTCCTCCACTAGGGGCCTTTGCACAGTTCACAAACTGCACAACTGTACCTGGCAGACCAGTCAAGAACGTAGTTAAGATATCATCAACCTTGTTTCAGAAAGACAGAAACTGTGACCTTGTAACTCGCTGATTGCACATCTGACCCCAGAAAGAAGGAAACTGAGGTTCAGAATAATTAAATAACTCTTCCAAAGTCATACACTTAATGGAAGAGCCTTCCACTAAAACCACATTTGTCTGGTTCTGAAACCCTGTTCTTCTGCTATTTCAATTTGCCTTCTTATTCTTTTGCTAAGGCTTACCAAATCTCTATAGCTGAGGCAATAACAGAATTCTCAAAGAAACTGTTACTCCCTATGCATGTTTTCCATGTGGTCTTGAAGTCTTCCTCTTCTATTCTCTCTCGCTAACAATGTTAATAATAGTAGTTAAATACTTAATTTTTATTATTATTATTTTTTAGGCGAGGCAACCCTTGGTCAACCTCATAGATTGCAAGGATCTTGTCAGCTTACATTCCTTTATTTTTTTTTTAAGTTTTTACGCCTACAGTGTAAAATAGTAAAATTACTTCTTACTTTTTTTTTTTAAATCTGGTCTTCTTAGGTGGTCTCCCATCCAAGTATTAACCAGGCCCAACTCTGCTTAGCTTCTGAGATCAGACAGGATCGGGTTTGTTCAGGGTAGCATGGCCATAGACAACTTTTATTAATTATGATGCAACTTAAATCTAGGATTTTTAAAAAACCACTGAATCCAAACATTATTTTTAAGCCCTATTTAAACCTTGTGGGTAGAGGTAATACATATTTAAAAGTTAATACCTGAATGTATACAAAGATAACTTAATGTTTTTTTTTTAAATTGGTCTTCCCTTTGAGAGGATTTGCCTTTACCAGTGTCGTTTAAGGCCACCCCTTGAATGGGGGATGTTATGAGCAGCATTCCACTGTCAACCTGTAACAACTTCATCAAACTGATCCATCTGTGAACTGCAGGGAACGAAATTTTTGCCATTCTGAAGCTGCATTTTGGGATATTGGTTTTAAGCTGTTTATTAAGAAACAAGACTCGGAAAAAATCTTTGAGGCCCCCTTCTCTTTCCTGCTCAAAACATTCTGACAGAAAATCTGCTTTAAGAAGGCAGCCTTTGCTTAATCATCTTAAGAATCTTCACCCTAGCATTGGTCCCAAAGACTCCCACTCTGTTAGCTAGTATCCCTGTGTCCCATTGTTTCTGAGTTGCCCAGCCAGAATTTTCTGCCATATATGTTCCACTCTTCCTCGACTACCTGTTAATCGCCCAGTCTTCCTTCTGAAATCTAATGCCCTGTCCCTGCACCCCCCGCCCTTTCTCCTATTTCCAAAAATATCATATAAACCCAATGTTGCCTCACTGTCTTTGGGATTTTCATGCCTATGTGAATTCCCCGTGTGCATGTATTAAAAATATGATTTTCTCCTGTTAATCTGTCTCTGTTAATTTGATTATTAGTTCAGCTAGAAGAACTCAGAGTGTGGGAGGAAAAGTATTAAATTTTTTTAGACCTTACAGAACCAAAATTGGGTTTTTCTTCCTGTGAGCTCGTCATAGGGAAACTACAAGTTCACTGGTATAAACTGAGAAAGTGTTGTCAGTCAGTGCAACAGCAGGGGGATCCCTGGGTTTGGGTTCATCTTTCATGCAGCTTATTTGTGCCTTTTGCATCTGCTCAAGCACACTCTCCAGTGTACTGCTTTCCTCTTACAATAGATTGCTGCTGGGCCCACCTAACTTTATAACTTGGGGATTTGAAAGCATCTAGCTCATGATGAGTAGCTCTGGCCATAGGGTCACTTGATGTCCCATGGTGACATACTCAGACTATATCAGGGCATGCCAGGAGTATAGTTCAACGAAGTACAGTTCTTTACAGCAGATGGCACAACCTTGCTTTGAGAACCCTAGAGGTCTGCATTGCAGTCCTTCCATTGGGACTTGCCAAAGAACTTACATGACATCTTTTCTTCCACAAATCCCCCTGCTACCATGGGATCTGCTGGATTGTATAAACCGAGCAGCAAGGCTGCTTTTACTGAATACTGTACCTGCTGCAGAGCCCTCTCTTGCTCTGGGCTCCATTCCAAAGCCAGCAACCTTCCAAGTCACCTTACAAATGGATTGAAGCAGTGTGCCTCAGTGTGGAATACTCTGCAAGAAAAATCTAGAGAGGCCTAACAAGTTAAGTGGTGTGCTTTCTTACAGGTAGAAAGTGAAAGACACAGTAACCTACCCTGTACTTTGGAGGGGATACCCCTGCATGCCCTGCACTAATCTAGTAGGCTTCTGCATCTTTGTAGGGGTAAATTCTCATCCTCTGGATAATAAGTGTCTTATCAAGGCGTATGGAGTACATGATATGTTTCACGCATTAACATATATCTTCAAAATAACAGACAGAGGTAATTTCTGTGAAATGTACAGATAGTATAGGTCCCTATGACAGAAAATGGGAGAATTAAAATAGTCTTGGAGAATTAAAAAATCCTGTGAATATGATTGTTGTCATTCCACGTGAATGAAAACTGCTTTTGATTCTTCTTTTTGATTGGTATAGAAAAGAATATGCTCACCAGTTCAGTAGCCACATATTTCATAATTGAGGCTGATTTGCTTTGCACTGGTAAAGATACCACATCCAGCCCAGCAGCTGCAATTGGGACTACTCTTTTGTTAAATTCAAGTAGTAAACAATCATCCACCATCTGGTCTTTGTAGATGCCAAATGAAAATTAAATGGGAACCACCACTCCGGTATTCTTAAATTTTTGAGGATGGCTTTAATCTCTGCCACGCCCCTGTAAGATGTAATATGATTTTTCATTTGCTATCTTGGCTGGATGGAAAAGTAGGTAGTTTCGGGGCTTCCACTTGGCCTTTTCTACTACAACAGCTCTTACTCTCAAAGAAAAATAAAGTAAAACTTGGATCTCACCACGTTCTAATTAACCAGAGTCACGACTTGAACACAAGACATTTCAAAGCTATAGAAGGTACACCTCTTATGTCCCAATGTTCATTCTCTCAGTTGGATTTTTGTTAATTCAGTTACATTCAGGCACTTCATTTCAGTTGCTCTGCATAGCTCTGGATTTCCGCCTGAGGCTTCTCTGTTGTAGCCAGTGGGGATGCCTTTAGCAACCTTCTTAGCTCTACTGATAATGTACAAACCTGGAAACAGGAGGGACTTGACACCCTGGACCAATGGGGAAAGGAGCCAAGGATAAATCCTCCTGTCTTTTGTTACTCAGGCAGACAGTCACTAGGTCCATTCTACTTGGTTCTTCAGAGAGATTTCTAGAGAGAACATCTGCATTTCCCACAGTGGTGATCAGCTTTATAACACATCTACACCTTTGATTTGGCTTTCCTTCCATCCCAGATTCACTGTTCCACGTTCCCATTCCTATTTCCCGGGATCGCTTACCAAAATCAAGTAACTGTATGCAAGCTCTTGTTTCAGGATCTACTATGTGAGCTCAATGTGGCACTATTAAATATTGAATGTATACATGTTGTTATAGAAAATAAAAAAATACATGTAGGGTCTTAGTAGAAAAACTCTTGCAAGATCTACTACCCAGATGTAGGCTTTCTGACTGTTGTCTACGCATATACTTTTTTAAAAAATGGGATACGACTTTATTCCCATTCTATATATTGCAAACATCTTTCCATGTGTGTCCGTGATTTTTAAAAAAGTGACTGCTTGTGTATGGTATTCTATCACACTGTTACCACAATTGATTCAACACTTAACATTTAGATTTTAAATTTGTTTCCCAGTTTTGTTATTCTAAAGTAGTGCTATGATTTACATCTGTAAAGCTATTTAAGAAGTAGCAATAGGTATGGTATCACTTATATGTGGAATCTAAAAAAATAAAGCCGATTTTATAGGAACGGAGAATAAAATGGTGGTTGTCAGAGGCTTGGAGGAGGGGAAAACAGGGAGATATAATATTTAATAAGTTGATCAATTTCTCTAAGCCTCTCTCCTTGTGTAAAAGTGTAATAGTAATAGGTCATACATCATAGGATTGCTATAAGTATTCTAAATTAATTTGTGCAGAGCACTTAGAATAGTGCCTGATGCATAATAACTTTAATAAAATTTAGCCATTAATATTGATTATCTCACTAGGATTAATTCCTAGGAGTAGAATTGTTTGGTCAAAAGGCATGCATTTTTGTGGTTTTGATACAGATTACCAAATTTAAGCTTAATATTCATAAATCAATATTTGTATTGTCATTAAAACCAATGGTATTTCCATGGGTACAACTAGATGTATTGTTTTTAATACAAGAGGCTAAATGTAAATATTCTTAAAAATCAATTATATTTTTTGATTTGCAAATAATTACAGGAGTCATCTGGTTACAGCTTCTGTCAGTTAGAGTAAGTTAGCTTATGCTATGGTAACAAACAATCCCATAATCTCGGTAACAATGCAGGTCATTTCTCACTCATGCTGGTACATGTCTCATGTTAGTGTAGTGGTGGCAGAAGGGGAGGATGTCTACTCCATCTAAGTCATGGACTCTGGCTAGAGTTCCATGATGTTCTATGACCCATGAGGCAGGTAAGAGAGAAAGTGGCAATATATGCACTGGCTCATAAAGCTTTCACCTGAATGTGACACACATTAGTTTTTGTTCATACTTCATTCTTCAAATAAAACATGTAGCCACATCTAACTTCAACAGGGTGAGGGAGCTACAGTTCTACTGTGTGCTCAGAAGGAGAGAAGAATCAGGCTTTTTGTGAACAGCCTTAATGACTGCCATGGATTTACTCCATTTTTTTTGTTTGTTTTTCATTTTTTAATTGAAATATTACTTGTTTTTTGAAATAGGTAATATATGCACATGGTTCAAAATTCAAAAGCTACAAAATGTTAAAGAGTAAAAAGTCTATATCTTTTTATTTTTCTCCTTTCTTGGAGCCAAATAATGTTAACAATTTTACTGTATACTTATTAGCAAATACTTATGTGTGTGTGCACGCACACACACGCATGTACAAGTGCTGGCTATTCTCTGCCCTCAGATCCGTCATTCACCCCTTATGATCTTCTCTGTGCCCTAGGGAGTTGGTCCCTATGCAAACATCACCCAGGTTCCCTTACATTTTGACTGAGAGTTGGGTTTGTCCAATGTGAGGCATCAATAGGAAATTGAAGGGCAGGAGAGGAGAAGGGTTGGGCTATTCCCTCCTTACCTCCCACTTCCTCTGCTCTAGAGCTACAGTTGGGGGTTTGGCTGAGTCCCTCTACAGCTGCAGCTCTTGCTGGGATCCCTTCCACTGGGTCTTTATCTCTCGTTGGGCTCTGATAACACTGTTCCCTCCTGTTGCCCCATAACATATGGTGGCTTCTTGTCACTGCTAGTCCTTGGGAGCCTCATTCTCTCTTTTTAAAAACAACTTATTGAGAAATAATTCACATGCCATATAATTCACAAACTTAAAGTGTATAATTCACAGATTTGTCAGCAGTGATTTGTCAGCAGTGTTTCCCTAACCTTGCTCAGACCTTTATAGTCTATTCATTGAATTTTCTTCAGATTTCATCTGAGTGAGTTTTCTATTTCCTGGTGGTACACTGGTACCAGCTCATACCAACGCATGAGAGTCTGTTGTTAAGTCTTCAAAAATTTTGTGAGCTAGTTATTAAATATAGTCACTATTAAAAAGTAAATTAAATAAACTCACAAATAAATTATAAAAAGATAATAAGTACTAAAAATTATCACTTTCTAATTCTGCATTTTACTATTATCTGTATGTCTCGAGATTATTCGCATCTACTGTATCTATATGGTGGAAATACTATAAAATGATGTACATATAGGTATGTGCATCTCTTCCCAACTCTGTATTCAGTGACATCATATTGGTAACTTGAAATTGGCCGGTGTAAGACTATTTTCACCACAAAAATCAGCAAATGATATAAATCAGACTTAATTTTTTGTTTCATTGATTGTCTAGACTTAAAAAATAATAGTAAGAATATTAGTAATACAAATTAAACCTAAAATTTTGTCATTGTTAATGTAACAAAAAATTGAGGAAATATTCTTCCAGTATTTAAAATTATTATCCAGTTCAGCAAAGAAGTCACTCACATCATTGATGAACTGGTGAACCTCCAGAATACATCTTTAGTGTTTCGTTTTCATCTTACTTGTCAACCAACATTCATGGAACTACACTTGGGGCATTAGTGGTCGAACATTTACCAGCACAGTACAGTACACACACACACACACACACACACACACACACACACAGTTTAGATGTCATTCAATATCACTAATAGAGCTTTATCAACCTTTTTTAGGTTTATATCCTAAATACCTTATTGTTGATAAGGTACAAAACAACGTTATAGTGAATCACCTATGAGTCATCTGTAGATGCATTTGCAATTTCAATAGATATTGCCAAATTGCTTCCTATGAAAAGTTTCACCAGTTGATACTCCTACCCTCAATATATGAGAATGTCTGTTCTCTCTCGTCCGCAGCAATATCATGTGTAATCAAATGCTTTGTGTTCTGCTATACCATAGTTGTTAATGATTATTAATAATCCATCTAAGATTTTTAAAATGCAATTTTAGCTAATAGAATGCATTAATTATTACATTTAATAATAATTGCAGTTCTATTTTAAATGATAACCTCTAAGTGGTTTTTTTCGAGAGACAGTTATATTTATTCTTGGACACACAATGTAGGAAGCACCTTTCTCAGGAGCAGACTGATCATGCCAGGAACATAAGAACTGGCAATTGAAAAGAAATATTTGCAGATAGCCTATCTTGGAAGTAGAAGGGCACAGGACTATTTTTAAGATTTCTGCTGAGAATAGAATAGATTAAGTAAGTAACTAATATTTTGGCTCTTCTACTTCAAAAGCAACATGGGAGTATTTTTCCAGTAGACAATGAAAAAAGTGAACGAGAAATGTCAGTTTACAAAAGATATGGTCATATCAATGAAGTAATTATGTGGCAGTGTTTGACAGTCATGTCCTAGAGTCCCTTGGGCTCCATGCTACAGAGCTCTCCTGGCCAGGGGAAGGAAGAGATCCAGGCAGAGGCAGAAGTATTTCTGCTACGTGTAGTCACACCCATTGTGAAGGACTTAAGAGATTTTGATCACAGCCTCCACTTATCCACATGTGCTTATAAGCTGAAGTTTGAGAAGCAGACTGTGCATTCATATAATTTAACTTCCTTGGCATCTCTCTCCTTCCCACTCCCTTTTCTACTTCAAAAAGAAATAAAGTCTCCTGTACATATAACTGATATTCAGTCCTTAAGACTGGGCTGGAGGAAAGTGCATTGATGATTAAGACCTGACTGGTCACATTTCCTTATTCATATTGCTTGTGAGTTGTCATCATTCCCTTCATAAACAGGTGTTAATAACTGACATCAAAAATGCTCTAAATTTCCGGGAGTCAGATTTAGTCTTTGATTCCTAGCTTACTGCTCAGTAGCTCTGTCACATTAGGAAGTTACTTGACCTGTTGACCTTCAATTTCCTCATCTATAAAGTGGAGATAATAGTTCCAACTTCATAGGGTGATTGTGAGGAAATCAGATAATCCATATAAGGTACAGAGCCAATGCTTGACATATACGCGCTATTACTCAAGATATGTTGTCCATTATTTTTCATAGAAATATATATTGTTAATTGTATACAGCTGTATTAAGTACTAAAAATTTAGTCGTTCACAATAGATTTTTCTGTTGCCTTTATGAATTCCTGAGCTAAAGAACTCTACTAGATATTTCTATGCAGAGATCATTAATGAAGTAGATCTTGACTGAAGAGAGCAGGTGAAAGGAGAAAAACAGTGCTCTTTGCAGCCACTGTAATGGGCTTTATTTCTGTCTGGGCTGGCTACATGATACAGCTCAGTTGATCCAGGCTTAGTTTTAAGTAACCATACATTTTGCTGAACAAAATTAGAGCTCATGTGCATCTATTATAACATATATCCAGGCCCTATTTAATCTCCCAGGAAAAGAAATTTACTAAATGATACCCTGGTGTCCTAGAAGAGCTTAATTCAGTAGGCTCTTCATTTGCATAGTGTAGATTCGACATTCTGGTTCTCTCTGATTCTGCACTGGAATCTAGCTGACCTTGGAATTGGCTGTGCATAAAAAACATGGAACACTTTTCTTTGCCCACAGTTTATATAGAGATAGCAGAAAGGAAGTTTTGCCACGAAAGCCTAATGTGGCCTAAAATACATTGAATTCATGGCTGAGATATTTTCTCTCCCCGCTTTCATTTTAAGTAGAAAAGCAACTGAACTTTATTATAAGACCGATCTTTGAAAAATAGATTCAGTTTATTGAGAACCGATTATTGAGAATGTAATTATCTGCAAGGCATTGTGCTGGGTGTTGTGAACAGGTCAAAGAAAGTAATGTCACTGTTCTCAATAAGTCACCATCTAACGGAACAGACAAATAAATGCTGAACAAACAGTAATAAAGTTTGGTAAGTGCTATATTAGTATGCGAAAAATGTGGAAACTCTGAGGAAGCCACTAAGTTCACCAGGGAGGAATGTGCTAAGGCAGAATTTGCAGAAGTGGCATTTGAATTAGATCTTAGAGGATCTTCAAGATTTTTGGAGGCAGGGAGTAGAAAAATAAAGAAACAGCATGAGTAGAGGCAGAGAAGCTCAGTGTTAGGAGATGAAGCTCAAGATTTGAAAGCCAATCTTGTAAAGTAAAAGTGGAAGGTTCTTAGTTGGGGCAGTGACCTGAGAAGGTTTGGTTTTGAGAAGGTTATTGCATAGACAGTGATTGAGAGTGAGGAAGCTAGGAGATAAGCTTGCCAAGGGGGCTTGTGGCCAGACAAAAAGCTAGCATGATAGCTCTAGAGAATATGTAAGGGTGAGCTGTGGAAGAGAAACAAGTGAAGGAGACTTGTAAGAAGTGATTTTCGGAATTAAGACTATCATGAGACAAGCATAAGGAAGCAAAGACAGAGTGGGGCAAGGAAGAGTTGATCCACAGTGTTAACCACTGTGCACAGTTCCACTGGGAAGGAAACTAAAAAGAACCTATTGGATTGGGCAGCTAGACTATTTTTAGTGACTCTTTTGAGACCAGTTACAATAAAATGAGCAGAGTGGAAACCAGATACTGTGTCAGACATGGAAAAATACTTATAACATACAGGAGATTTAAAGATAGGCAGGAGTTGATGTCGCCTCACTCAGGGAGGGTAGCATTTAAGAGCAACTGATGGAAATCATTAGAAATAGGAGCCAAAATGTCTAATGCCAAAAACCAGACAGACAAGAAACATTTGCAGAATGATGTCATCCTGCCTTCTTGGATGATATCACTTTGTTCCTCAGATGTTTCACCCAGTCTGCATGAGTCAACATCTATATTTGGGCATAAGGAGAACTACCTTTTGTGCTATGTGACAATTCAGAAGTCTGTCTGTGCTGGTCTGGTTTAGCTCTGCCAAATTATTTTAGGCTTATGACCTCACCAACGGCCCATGGTAGTTAATCTGTTTAATATCTCACAGCTTGAATTCCAGCAAACTCACTTTAATGTAATCTTAATTGGGTTTCTCCCTTTTGCATTTAGAAGACACTCAGGTTATATTTACAAGTACATTCCTAGCCAATATAAAAAATGCAAAAGTAGAAATGTCCAAAATAACCATAAATAGATGCAAGAGATTATGTAGATTACTAGACATGACTAGAATAATAGTAATAGCTTCCATGAATTAAGTGCCTAGTGTTTGCCAACTTTTAAAGATTGTTTCCAGTTCTCACTATAGCCCAAAAATGTAGCTATGGTTTCTAGCTGAAAAAAAATTAAGTAACTTGCCTATGTTCACTCAGGCAGCAAATGGAAGAGTAGGGGCTCAAAGACAGACCTGATTCCAAAGCCCATGGTCTTTTTTACCACAGCATGGTCACTTCTTCAAAATATCATGGTGTCCATAATTGCGAAAGACAAGTGAACCAAGTCATATCAGATACATTAACAAGTGATGCTCTAGACATTCATTTCCAAAAGCTCTTATAAGATAGATGTAAGGCACTCACCTATCTTTTATTTAGAGATAAATATTACAAATTACATGTAGTTGACCAAACTTAATAGTAAGTGATTATCTTTGATCGGAGATCAGAGAAGGCGAGAAAGAAAAGACAGGAACATTAAACGAGAACTGTGCCTGAAGGGAAACTCAAAATGAAAGAAGAGCTAGAGATGGGTTCTTATAAGACTTTAAGGAAGCATAACTTTCTGAAATTTTGAACTATAGTGATTCTTTGGTGAAATTATCAGTTATCAGAATTTTATTTTTTATACTAAATTTATTGTTATGATCAGCAAGCAATATACAGTACTTATTTAGGAAAGAAAAGAAACTAACATTTAGTCAGTGTCTGTCCCAGTGCCTGGTGCATAGTAGCTGCTCAGTAAATGTGAGTGAATGAATGTCTACTTTGTCCCAAACATTGTGTTGTGTGTTTTTGTGCAGTGGTATAGGATTTAAATAGAAGTTAAGGAGAGGGACGTTGAGGCATCGATTTGGGTTTTTCAGACTGAAATGCTGAGTAATCAAGTGTCTGACATTTGATTCTATTATGAGGCTATTTCCAAATGAAGCATGCCAATCAAAAAAATTATTTTGGAGATGTCATAGGGACATCAATTTCTTGTAAATTTATTGTGTCTAAAGAGTCCCTAAAACAGGGAAGGGGAAACAAAAGGAGAAGGAGCAAGGAAAAGGCTGCTTCTGAATGCCAGTACCTACTGCAGTGGCATGTGGGAGGCAGCCCACACACGTTTGTTGCACTATCAATCACTCTATAACCAGTGTAAGTCATGTGTCCTCAACCCAGCTTTCTGGGATCACAGTTTCCTTTATATCCAAACAGCACCCTTCAAATTCTCATCCTCCTTGATAATAAAATTCTCAAGAGCAGAGCCCAGTCTCCTCTGCTCAGCATTTTATCCTCAACATTAACAAGATACTTAATTTATGTCAGGTGTTCAATGAATGATGTTGGGTTGAGTGAATGAACCCTGTATCATTAAAGATTCTGTCTCCAAGCATTTCTGAGGACACCTAGGTAGTTCTGATTTTTGTTGCCATCTCAGATCAAGACTGCTGATCAGTTTTTGCTGTGTAGCAATTGCTTCTCTAGGCTGCTGTGACTTCCTCACATATTTTGCTTAATCAGAGACCCAATTACTCTCTCTGTTTTCTGAAGCACTTCCTAAGAGGCTTTAGTGATTTAACAAACTTAACTCAACTTTTGAGGATAACGTAAAGGATCGATGCTATTGGGAGCAAACTTAAAATCGTGTAATGACATTGCTTCTGGACTCCATTGGCCATGCCTCTCAGGAGGGCCTCATACTTTGCCTCCTTCTTTACCTCCTGGATAACAACAAGTTGCTGGGAGATATTTTCTCCCACTGGTGAGAGTTCCAGTTGACTCGGTCTGTCGTGGGTTGAATAGTGTTCCCCTTCCCCACCAATATATGTCTACCCAGAACCTGTGAATATGACATTACTTGGAACAGAGTTTTTGCAGATGTAAACAAGTTAAGATGGAGTCATATTGGATTAGGATAAGTCCTAAATCCAATGACTGGTGTCCTTATAAATAGAGGGACATTTGAACACAGAGAGACAGCAGAAGTACAGGGAAGAAGGCCATGTGCAGACTGAGGCAAAGAATGAAATTAGACTGCCACAAGTGAAGGAACACCAAAGATTGCTGGCAACCACCAGAAGCAAAGAAGAATCTTTACCTAGAACAGAGGAAACATGGTCCTGTCAACACCTTGGTTTTCTAGCCTCCAGAACTGTGAGAGAGTAAACTTCTGTTGTTTTGAGCCCAGTTTGCGATAATTCGTTATATGGCCTGCTTCCTGAAATCCAGGGCTCTGAAACTCCTCCCCTGGCTCCAACCAGAAGAAATGGGGGAAGAAAATCAGTTCTCATCAAAAGAATCTCTCTAAGATTATTTCCCATCCCTACTGCCATCGAAGGAGGCTTTTAGCATATTATGTAGGGAAGCTCTACTTGTTTTCTCAATCCTTCCCTGTCAAACCAGGAGAGGAGTGGCTTACCTTCACAGGCACCCTGCTCAGACAGACTTCCTTGGACATCTAATCTAAAGTAGCTCCCCAGGCACTCTCTAAGCACATTACTGGATTATATATTCTTCATGGCAAGTCCTAGAATTATCTTGTTTACTCTTTTTTTTTTTAATTAAATGAATCACCCACCATCCCTAAAATTTAAGGTTAATGAAAAGAGATTTGGTCTCTTTGGTTCACGACCAAATATAAACTTCTCAAAACAATGCTTGAAACATAGCAAGTGGTCAAAAAATTTTACTGACTGGCTGAATGAATAACATTGGCAAACTCATATCAATGTCAGTTTCCAACTTAGAGTGGAGATCCTCACTCGAGAGAGAAATTCTACATTTATCCTAGAAAGGTAAAACAATAATAGGGGCGAGAGTGTATTTTTTTTTTTTATGTTAATAGGCTATAAAATGAAGACTCAGAAAGATGGCTTACTATCAACATGTGAATAGAGCTGATTCTCTTTCCTCCTAAAAGTGAAGAGTAGACCTACAGACATCCATCCATTCTTTGGGCTGAAGGCAAAAGGATGCTTATCTCCAAGCTTATTTTCTCTAAAATATCAGGCATGTGAAAGTTGTCATGTGATGTACTAAATATTGGCAAATAATTAACATGAATTATTAACATTCAGACCTGATCTGATGTTGAATTTCCTGACTACTGTCTAGAATTTTTTCTTCTTTTCTTTTGCAGGATAGAATTTTAAAAGCAATTCTGAATAGAGGGAAGTTTTTATCCCACTATGTCTATGGCATGGACTATCTTATCAGCTCTTGGAGCTCTGTATGCTGGAGTGCTTCAAAAAAGACAGATATAATGTGGTTGGCTCTCCTAGTTGACATGGCTGGATGTGTTAGAGAGATTACTTTTAATAAAGAAGACCATTCACTGACTTAGAAAACATAGCCAATCTCCACCTGACATGAATAAGATGCATTCAGAGGCACATGAGCTTTCACATGCCTTTATATTTCTCTCTAGTAAATTCCTGCTTATTGCAAAAGCAACCTGGTATGTTGCTGTGAAAAAGCACATTTTCCTAAATAAAAATGATTATTATATTGATTAAAACTGGAAAAGCACATACATTGAATATGTGTATTTTCTCACAGCATTTCCTAATGTTGAGAAATCATCCTAACTAATCACTAAGGTACGTTATCAAAAATTGAACAAGGGAATATCAAAGTATGAATAAGTTAAGTGAAAGAAAGCAATATGGTTAACAAAGGAGAAAAAGTCACAATCAAAGACTCCGATTTTAGTCAACAGAACTACATCATTTATTTTACCTAATGGTGTAAAACAAACCATTCTAAAACTTAGCAGCTTAAAGCAATAACTGATTTGTTTATAATTTTGCAATCTGGTCAGGACTTGGCATAGCTCATCTCTCTGTTCCATTTGCTGTCAACTCAGCTGCTACTGGAGAATGGAGGACCCACTTTCAAGGTTGTTCATTCTCACAGCTGGCACGTTGGTACTGAATATAGCTGTAACTAGCTAAGACTGTCAGCCAAGGGTGTGATTATCTTCCATGTGGGCTTTCCATGGCTGCTTGGTCCAGACATTGCACTAAGATAGCCATGAGAATTCATTCAAAGTTGAATAAGACATGGTTTCTACTTTCAAGTGACTGACAATCTAGTAGGGATAGGCCAGATGCATAAAAAGACAATGTACAATGATAGATGGAAACTTGGAGTTCAGATGGAACACAGAGAAGGAATGCTTCACCTGACCTTGTCTGGGAAGGTGGGGGTTAGTACCAATTTTCTAAGGAATGTGCTTTTGGCCTGAGTCTCAAATGAGAAGATAAAGTTCGCCAGGAAAATGGAATATGGGAGGCAGATGGGGACATTTTACATAGAGATAGCTCCTTAGCAAAAACACCGATTCCAGAAACAGCCCAATACAGGAGGGGACTTAAAGCTGTTCATTGTAAAGGGAGAGGAGAGAGTTCTAGAAGGTAAAAATAGAGTAGCTCGATTTTTATTCAGTGGATCAGAAAAAGCAAACACTCAAGAGTAAATGCTGCCACTCTTTTCCTCTTACCAATGACAGAGAATATGGGAGAATTTCAAGATTTATGGAGTGGGTAGTGGAAGAGGAGCTTCTGAAGATGGCCAAGAAGAAGGTTTCAGGAGTGTTAGGAAAGTATGGTGTCACCAAAGCTAAAGGTGAGAATTTCAGGAAAGAGGTTGTCTCCAGCATTACGTTCAGCAGAAAGATCCACTAAAATAAAGACAAAAAGTGGTCACTGGATTTCTCAATAAAAGGTCACTGATCATTCTTGCAAATCGTGTTTTAGTGGAATGCTTGGGACAGAACTATGTTGCAACTATCAACAGGGTCAGAGGTTGAAGAAGTGAGGTTATCAGCAGGTGTAGACTAATCTCAAAAGTCTAGATGGGTAGGGGAGGAGGAGACAGACTGTAGAAGAGATAGGGGAGGGTGCAGGTTCAAAAGAAAGTTTTGGGTTTTTAATGTAATTTTAGTAGAAAAAATTGTTTTCTCCTCCATTTGAGCAAAGAAAATCAAACAGCACTAAGTGCCTCATAACAATGCTGGTGCGTTTTTTCCTTCAGTTAAACATCTCTTTGGTAAACTTAAACATAAAAACATACACACGCAGGTACAGTGGTAACTTGTTTTCCTAATGTTGACATTTTTTACTTCTATAGGCAGAATAACCATGAGTCTGGATATTTGTGAAAAATGGCATAATTTTTTTTAGAATCATAGCCACTCCCTATGTCTAATTACTTCCTTTAATCCTTTATGTTTGGATAGAAATTCTTTTTCCAGAACTTTATTTTATCTAGAAATCTAGAGTGAGAAAGCATTTATCTCAATTCTGAGATATGTATAAATGTGGGTGTATAAGTATGTGTTTCTTGTTTCTGAGCCACACTGTTCAGGAGAAAACAAGGGACAAACTTTGCTGGAGCCCTATTATATACAAGTCACTGTGTTAGGTGCTGAGTCAAAATGCCATTCATTGACCCCCAAAGCCTGGGACCCAATCTCACCTGATGGAAGTGTGTCAGTCCTCTACCTAGAAAAAACCCTGATCAGAACAGCAGAAGCTAGTTTGATTGAACACACTTTTTAATAGCAGATATTTAGGTCCTGACCTTCGTCAACCTTGTGTGAGCTGTGTTAGAAATTATAGCCAGTCTACTGCCGTGCCACCCTGAATAAGCCCAATCCCATCTGATCTCGGAAGCTAAGCAGGGTCAGGCCTGGGTAGTACATGGATGGGAGACCACCTAGGAAGACCAGTTGCTGTAGGCATAAAAAATATAAAAATAAAAATAAGGGATTGTAAACTGACAAGGTCCTTGCAATCTGCGAGGTCAACTAAGGGTTGCCTCGCCTAAAAAAAAAAAATTAATTAATTAAATTAAAAAAAGAAATAATAGCCATCATCAGCTTGAGGCCACTTAGCCTTTCTCACAGACTATCCTACCCTTGAAGATGTCTAGAGACTTTCAGCACTTCTCTCTCAGATCTTTGTCCAGTAGCTGCCACGCCTGACCTACTATCCCGTTCATAATAGTTTCCTATTGCTGCTATAACAAATTACCACAAACTTCACAGTTTAAAGACCACACAGGGCCGTGGCTCCATAGTGTAGTGGTTAGCACATCTGCTTTACATGCAGAAGGTCCTGGGTTTGTGCCCCAGGTGGAGCCACAGACCTGGCCCCTTGGTGTGCCAGGCCCCACGTGGGAGGAGACGCCCCACCTTCAGAGATCTGGTTATTAAGGGGAAACAGCAACATCCATAGATCAGGGGTAGAAGTAGCAGGGGAAGGGAATTAAAAAGGGGGAAACAAACACACACCCAGATTTATTCTCTTACAGTTCTGAGGCCCAATATTGGGCCTCAGAACACACAGATTTATTCTCTTACAATATTGGGCCTCAGAACTGTAAGTCCAATATTGGCTTCGCAGGGCTAAGACAAGGTGTCAGTGGGCTGATTTCTTCTGGAAGTTCTAAGGGAGGATGTTTTCTTGACTTTCCAGCTTCTAGAGCTGTATTTCTTGCATTCTTTGGCCCATGGACCTTTCTTCCATCTTCAAAGACAGCAGCGTAGCATCTTCAAATTTCAATCTCTCTCTGCTCTATGTTCACATTACATTTTCTCTTAGAAGAATTCTTGGATAATTCAGGACAATCTTCCCATCTCAAGAATCCCAACTTAATCACAACTGCAAAATCTTGTTTGCTGTCAGATTTAACAGTTACAGGTTCCAGATATTAGGATATGGACATGCTAATGGCCATGGGGAGGGGGCACCATTCAGCCTACCACATCATCTGATGTTGGCCAGCTGCTACTGCCGTAAGGCACCCTGAATTCAACATGCCAGTGCTTTTCAAGCGTGCTTTATAATATAATACATATATGAGGTGACATTTTTAGCCCACAGTAATAAGGCATGAGAGCTAGAAGGAGAGCAGTTTAGCTGGCTCTAGAGTCAGACTGTCCGGATTTCGATCCTCTGTCTCTTAACCACTTGCAAACCACGAGATCCTGTAAAAGTTAGTTGACCTCTCTAAATCTCAGTTTCTTTGTCTGTAAAATGACATCTGTCTCTTGGAGTTACTGTGAAGATTAAATGAGACGATGCTTATAAAGTGACAGGTACAGGCCCTGGCATATAGAAAAATATTCAATAACTTTTAGCTCTTATTGGTATTATTAGTCTATCTCTTGCTCTGTAGCTATAAACAAGAGGCTTAGAAATATTCAATGGTTTATCTTTGCCTCATACCCTCAACCTCAGAATCTATAGAGAGGGTAAAATTGAGTGAGACACTGGAGGTCTTTGGACCAGGTTAAGAAACTCCCCTCCTCTACCTGCGTAAATGCTGCCTCTGTCGTTTCGCTAATGCAGTCCTCCACACCAGTCCAGAAAGGCCTGCGAACCTCTGTGCCTCCTTTTCTCCTTTAGTCCTCTTCTTCAGCAAAGCGGCTCCTATTTTATCCTGGTACTTTCCCTGTATGGTCCCTCAAATGTGTCTCGGGAAATGCTTGCTGCAGTCACTATTTTGATTAATGTCCTACTACAGATTCTCATTGCTACTGCCTACTAGATTTGGATGTCTAAATCTAACTCATATTTCCAAATTAACATATCCAAGACCAGACTTTTGAATACTTCCACTCCCACCCAAATGGCTCCTTCCTGAATGATGTTCATCTCAATGAATGTTGGCACCTCACAAGTTGCTCAAACAAATGCTTTAGTGATTATTCTTTCTCTAACACCTTGTATTCAACCTGACAAGATTTATAACTTCTCCTTCAAATCCAGCTTCTCATCACCTCCACCAATAATACCGAGTCTAAGGCACCAGCACCTTACCTCTCAAGTATTGTTTCCAAGCAACTCTTCCTGCTTTCTTTCTTACCCTTATGATCCTTCTACAGACATGTCAGATAATAACACTTTGTTGTTCAATCTTCTTCAATGGCTTACAACTAATATTAAACAAAATCCAAAGTTCTTATCATGGCCTACAAGACTCTGTGTGATCTGTCCCTTTCCTACTTCTCCAATCTCATTTCTTATCATTTTCCTTTACTCACACCTCTTGAGCCACATTGGCCTTCTTGCTTCCTTGGGAACACGCCAACGGTGATCCTGCCTCAGGACCTTTGTATATGCTATTTCCTTTGCCTAGAATACTTTTCCCACTAGTTAGCCTTATGATTTGTTTTCTCACTCCTTTCAGATCTTTGTCCTATATCATGTCCTCCTAGAGCCTTTCCATACCACGCTATGTAAAAAGCATTGTTGTCACTTTATTTTCTTTTAAGTGTTTATTGTTACATGTCATTGCATTATATACTGTGTTGTTTATTGGTTTATTATCTGTCATTTTACTAGAATAGAAGTGCCATGTTCACCATTGTATTTTCATCACCTAAAACAGCATTTAGTTCATAGTTGGTACCTTGATACATGCTTTAAAATTGAAAAAAATTAAAAGCTTCCTATGTGCTAGATAGTGTTCTATAAGCTTTATAAGTATTAGTTATCTTAATTTCCCTAAGAACTTTGTGAGATAGGTACTTTTATCATCTTGCCTTAGAATTGAGGGACAGCTTCCCTTTCTAACAGCTTGATCTGGAAGCTTCCATTGTTACACAATCATCTTATTCTGGAAGTGCAGATCATTGTATAGCAGGTCCTTGCCAATAGGTCTAAGCATGCTTTCCTGGGGAAAGACACTCAGGGGATTGCATGAGCTCTGCTACTTCTATGCTTTTTAGGCTCCTCCCAATAAATCGTATTTTGCATTTATACTCTGTAGCCCCATAGGGCATGTATTCATAGCTCCCTTGCACAACAGTTAGATATTTCTGTATTAGATTAGCTTTGTCATTCAAAAAGAAAACATGATCCCAAACCAATAAAGAGTGTCTGAGGGTAAGTACTGTATTGATGAAGTTCTTAAGAAGTATTTCAACCCACTGGTACCTTGTCTCTCCTGCTCTATGCCAAAGCCTCTAATCAGTGTTCTACTTCCTAGAAGAGTAACCTGGTAACGGAGCCCTGGGCTTCACTCCAAGACCACCTGTCTCACTGAGCAGAACTTGCTGGAAGTTTTAACTGCTCCGCTTCCCATCTGGGGCCTAGTGAACACTAACCAGAAGAAGGTGTTATGAGGAAAAGTCAAAGTCCCCTCCTTTCTAAGAGACTAATGCATGTGAAAGAGCTATTGATATTCTTTGCCCTTTCTGTATATGCTAGAACCTCTCTCTCTTTCTGAAAATTTCTTCTGTTAGTTCCAAGCCATTTTCTTTGTTCATTTCCCCACCCCCAACCCCACCCTCTTAGGATTCTGCTTGAAATCTTTTATTTTTATTTGATGTAAAAATATGGAGCAAAGAATCTCACATTCCAAATATGCTCCCATCATCCGTTTGCTTCGTGGACCAGTGTATGTTTTTTTCAGATACCAAGTCTTTTTAGGGGCGATGATGTTATTCTGTGGTTTTACTGTAGACAGTTTACGTTCTTTGGTATTTCTTAGAACCATTTACAATTTCCTGTTGGATGGGAATTTGTCCCGTTGGAATTCTATTTATAATGTTTTTCCTATTAGTTTAAAAATACACATATACACACAGAGAGTCTTTCTCTCCTACCCTCCGCCCTTCTTTCAGTTGTGTATTAGCTTTGGCTTCAGAGGCATTCTAGAGTGTAAAACCATCAGTTCAGTCTCACTGATTGGGATGCTAAGGCTGCAAGGAAAAAAGCTATAAAAGATTAGTAACTATAACAGAACTTCAATGTACGTGGTACGAAAGTCAGGAGGTCAGGACGAAGGTGGCTGCTGTGCTCGCATGTGGTGGGCAGGGCTCCCTGTGTCTAGGATGGCTCTCCTGAGGTCGTGGTTTGTTACAGCTGCTGTGTGTGGGAGAATGGAAGGCAGGAGAAGGC
This sequence comes from Pteropus alecto, assembly GCF_000325575.1. NCBI lineage: Eukaryota > Metazoa > Chordata > Mammalia > Chiroptera > Pteropodidae > Pteropus > Pteropus alecto. The sequence continues at coordinate 10,896,125 of NW_006436288.1, forward strand.
AACAGGGGGCAGTAACTGAGAGGCGGGGCAATTAACAACCCAAATCCAGCCCTGGTGCAAGTGGTAATGGGATATTCGCCTTTTCTTCTTTTCCTTTCCCTCTTTCTTTCTCTAGTTCTCACTTTTCCTCTCCTTGAAACTCATACTGTTTTACTAGCTTTCTTCTTTAATGTAGAAGAAAATGCTGGTATGAAAATACACTATTCAAAGAGCACAATGTATTAATTTCCATGGAAAATCTGGTGCCACTCAGGAAAAAAGTGACAGCATGGCAGAGCGGCCTTGTTGAGCTCTGCTCTTCAAGGCTGGTCATGACTCTGGTCTGTCTGCCCTCCTTCTCTGTGCCAGTCCTGACCGATGCAAAGAAATAAAAGGTAGAAGGGGTGAGAAGTACTGCTGGGATTTAAGTCTGGTCAGTCAGAGTATTTCCACGGAAAATCTGGTGCCACTCAGGAAAAAAGTGACAGCATGGCAGAGCGGCCTTGTTGAGCTCTGCTCTTCAAGGCTGGTCATGACTCTGGTCTGTCTGCCCTCCTTCTCTGTGCCAGTCCTGACCGATGCAAAGAAATAAGAGGTAGAAGGGGTGAGAAGTACTGCTGGGATTTAAGTCTGGTCAGTCAGAGTCTGTCTTTGTTTTCTCAAGGCTCTTTGATAGAGAGGCCCTGGTTCTTTCTTTCCATTATACTATGTGCCAAGTATTGGTGCTGGGGATATAGTGGTAATCAGCATAAAAACAGTCCCTTGTACCACTAAGGAATGAAAGTTGTTGAAGTAATTTCAAGTGGGATAGGTGTTAACCTCAAAGCATTTTCTAAAATTTATTTATTTACATTAGTTTCAAGTATACAGTACATTGGTTAGACATCTATATAGTTCACACAATGATCCCCCTAATTGCTCCCTCCCTCCTCTGGCCCTCCACCTAGCCATCATTTTAATACTAACTTCATTCTCTCTGCCATGCTCCCCACCCCCATGACCAACTATCAACTACTATTTTGTACTTCCTTAACCCTTCACCCCATTCTCCCAGCCCTTCAACCCCCCTCCTCTCTGTCCGTCACCAAATTGTCCACTGTATTTGTGAGTCTGTTTTTGATTAGTTTGTTTTTTTTTGTTCCTTAGATTCTGCATATAAGTGAAATCATATGGTATTTATCTCTCTCTGTCTGACTTATTTCACTCAGCATAATAACCTCTGGGTCCATTCATGTCATTGCAAATGGTAGGATTTCATTTTTTTTAATGGCTGATTAATATTCCATTGTATATATGAACCATAATTTCTTTATCCAATCATCTGTTGATGGGCATTTAGGTTGCTTCCATATCTTGGCTATTGTAAATTGTGCTGCCATGAATATTGGAGTGCACAGATCTTTACAAATTATTGTTTTGATTTTCTTTGGATAAAAATCCAGAAGTGCAATTGCTAGGTCAAAAGGTATATCCATTTTTAATTTTTTCAAAAACTTCCAGCTGTTTTCCATAGCAGCTGTACCAATTTCCAATCCCACCAACAATGTATGAGGGTTTTCTTCTCCTCATCCTCACCAGCACTTGTTGTTAACCCCAAAGCATATTAAGGGCACCAAAGGAACACACAATGAGGGAGTTGATCTGATTCTCTTTACCTGCAGGCTTGCCTTGTTTATGATATGAGTTCTTGCCCATCAGTTAATAAATCATTAGAATTAGACTTGCCAAGAAAGCTGGAGCATCCAGGTAAATCCACCAGACTCCACCCTTCCCAGTCATCTACCATGGTAGCCCAGAAAGTTCAAGCTTTGATATCAGTTCTGTTATCCTGTGCTCTAATTCTTTGTGGATATTCGGACCCTTCTACCCTGCTTAGTTCTTGCCAGGTGTCTCTCTTATAAAAACAAATCCTTTCTCTTGTATCTTCAGCCATTGACTGAGTTCTGCTAGGACTGGACTGCTCTCCATCTATCTGAATTTGCTTCTCACCTGTCCCTGAGACTTTCACTAGCATGCCCTACCCTTCGAATTAGACCAACCTGCCTAAACCCAATACAAGCTGGTCCTGAGCTGGTTTTGTTGTCCCCTCTGTCCTTATTCTTCTGACTCTTGGTTTCTCCCTCCCCTTTAGTTCATTTTGCTGCGACCTAGTAGACTTTGTGACTAAATTTGAGTTGCGACATTGTTACCCGGAGTTTTCTGGAGTTTGTTGACTATTGAATACCTATTGATTTTTCCTTTCTCCTTTGCACGGTTTCAGTACTGACAACTCATTCAACAAAAATTTTCTGAGAGCCTGCCATACTAGGAACTATTCTGAGCACTGAAGAAATACCAGCGAACAAAACGAGATCCTTGCCCTTCTAAACATGTCCATTCTGTGTGTGCTCTCTGCAAACATAGAGCTTTAAAATAAAAAACACCCTGATAGATCAACTGGGTCCTCCACTCAACAAACAAGACACACTGTACTTCTAAACGTCCAAATTTACCCAGATGGAGGGGCCCAGGTGTTGCCTTAATTCCACGCCTCTCATTTCCTTCATCGAAAATGAATCCCCATATGGATTATTTCCAAACCACCCTGCTGGAAGCATGACATCAGCTCACAAACTGCAGCACCAAGTTTATAAACTACAACTGATGAATGAGTTTAAGGCTTGGAAATCAAATAATTGCTCTTTGAGACTTGTAGGCTAGACAATACAAATTGCTCATTGCTGACACAAAGATTCCAAGCTAAGATTTCCCATTTCAGAGACTTTAACCATACTATTTAAGGCAACACAAATCTGACTTTTGCGCTGATTAAAACCTATTATAATAATAACATGAATCACTATTTGATAAATATTCCTTTATTTCTTTTTCTAATAGGAATAGTAGCTTGGTGGCGTGCACGTGTGCACGCGCGCGCGCACACACACACACACACACACACTATGTGAGGTGCATATAGCTATGAATGTATGTATAATTGTCTACACAGTTTCTTCAGCTGTTTTCTTCTACGTTTTGCTTTTCTTCCCAGTTTCAGAGTTCTCTTATTGACTACCATAATTATGGAGCATCAAGAACTAATACCTATCTATCAAGAGCAATTACAATTAAGCAGAATTTTGAAATCATGCCCCAGGACTGACCACTTTCCTTGAGACAAATGTCGCCCTGTACTCTAGCTGATTTACAGACAAGGTGAGGTCAGAATGGTCTCCCTGGTTCTTCCAGTTAACACAGGCTGTGCCACTGGTGTGAGCCAGAGCTAGGCAGGCATCAGATGGCTGGGGTGGGTAACTGGCCATTGTGGTGTGAGATTCCCAAAAAAGGTACTGGATTGAGAAAGTCCTTCCTCTTTGTTACAGATAGGGCCTGTGATTATTGGAATTACTGTGAGATAAGCCTCACCACTCTGACCCTTCCTGCATCTGCCAGCATCTCATCTCCCTCAACATAGGTTTAGGGAAGTTTAAGGAGTCGGCCAAACTGACAGAATTGAGTGTCTACATTAATCTCATACTTATTTAGGTCTGGACTTCAGCAGAGTAATCTGCACTGTTTCTGTAGATCTAGGAGTCACCCACCTTAGCATGGTAATTGGGGATGTGGAAGTGGATGAGACCACGGTGGGGGCTGTTGGAGAGCTGTATGCCATTATTTTTTCTTGTTTTCTTTTACTTTTATGTTTTAAAATGGTAACATTTTAATCTTTGGTCTGTCTACAGTTTATTTATATGCAGTGAGGTAATGATCTAATATTTTCCCCCCTAATTGCTAGTCAATTCTCATAATATTTTAAATAATTTATTTTTTCCTTCAGTGATTTAAATTTAATTTAAAAAATATTTATGTACATAGTTATTTATATAAATATTTACATAACTAGTGCCCAGTTCTTTCCCATTTTCCTGCCATCTGCAAACCTGGAGCTCCATGGTATTGTTAGAGTATGAGACCTAGCCCTGCCCCTAATTCATATATAGCCAGGGAAACTGGTGAGCAGTATCTCAGGTGGAGTCCAGGAAGTAGGGGGAGAGGGTGGAATGGATGCAGCATTTCAGCAGCTTTTGGGGAATAAGACTCTGACTCATGCAGTAACTGGAACATTCATGGGCGGCTCCTTCGAAGCACAAAAATAAACGGGGATCTCAACAGTGCAGTGGCAGACTGCCTGGGCATTTATTTCCTGGACTGCAGCACTGGGATGATGGCTCCTCTTATTCTGGCCATTGCTTTAGATGCTGGCATAATGCCCACTGGCAGTAAAACTGTACCTAGTTACCCAGGGCTCTGGGTGATCAGGACCTCCAAGGTGAATGCTGGTCTCCAAGTGATATCAGAAAGCACACCCAGATTCTGGTGCCCATCCAGACCCTGACCTCCATCATTTTCCCTTCTTTTACTCCTCCTTCAGGCTACCATTACCTTTATTGGGGGGCACCCACCCCAAATGGACCGATTCTTCCCTCTTCTGAGACAATGGGGGTATGGTTTCTCTTCTAAGAGTGGCTACCCTATGACCTTATGGAAATGGCATTTCTATATCCTCACATTATTTTTTTCTAGTTTCCTTAAATCTTTATACAACTATTCCCTTCAAAAAGGAGTTATTTTTAGTGTTTCAAAGATAAAAGAGACGAAAAAGTTTTATCTCTCTCAAGGCATTCTGCTACATAAATTCTTGATTTAAAAGAAAAAACAACCCTACTTTTAATTGGGAGAGGCAAACATGGGCCCTCACACTCTTGCTCCTTGAATCATTAAGGAGCCTCAGAAGCTAGTGCTGCTTCCACTGTTGCTCAACCCCCAGTGTTTGCCATTGGTCTCTCCACTCCTAGAGGTGCTCCCCTGGCTCCAATACCTGGAGGTGGGTTGTCTGTCCCTAGAGTCCTTTGAATTCGGCCACTGTTGCCATTTCTACCATTGTTTTATCACTGAGCCCAAGCTATTACCTGAGTCTCGTTTTTACTGATGTTGGAAGTCCTTGCTTTTGGAGATGGGATAGCCAGCCTATCAATAAATACCTGCGTAATTAGGACCCTGCACAAGGATGCCTGGCTTAGGAGTAGGTAGAGGCTGAAATTCAGTGCCCACCACAGGAGCCCGGCATGGTGTTAAGGAGGTGAGTGGGTGCTGCTCTGCCTCAAGGAAGGTGTGTCTTTCTAATTTGCACAAAGGTATTCTGTGGGCTGGCAGAAGTCTTATCTGGGGCAGGATTAGGAGGAACTCCAGAGTTATAGCCTTTTGCATTAGGAAAACAGACCAGAGCCCTCACAATATTTACTGGAAGGACCCATTTTAGGTGCTGTATGTTTGAGGTGCTTCTTTCAGTTTCTCTCGATGCCCTTTGATGGAAAGCCTATTGTCACGGACTATACTTTGAATGTAATGAATATTTCACCTCTCATTGACTTAAGCTGAGGGGTACCTGTGCTACTCAGATGAAAGTCTGTTCTCTGAGAAGTATACAGTGTATGGCTCTTCACTAGCTCTTTTGTTTTTCCAGAAGTTTAGGAATTTGTTAGTAAGTAGGATAACCCATGCCCTCAAAAAGAGCAGCATCTATAGAATTGTCAACCCAATACTCTTCTAGCTCCCTTCTTCTAGGAACTGTCTCCCTTCTATCCTCCATCTCCCTCTCCCTCCCTTTTTTACCCCCACAGCTGTATCAGGAATGTAATTTCCTTATATGATTCGTCTCCTCTTAGTTTTGATCCAACCTTGGTCCAAAGGTTGTTCCTGGGATTTTTCTAGTTAAAATTAAGAGGGACTGTCTCTCTCTAGGAAAAAAGAGCTGTAATATTTTAAAAAGAAAAAAAAAGTTGTGTGGTTAGGTGTCCTGGTAGAGAAGATTGATCCACATGAAACAAGGATAGCATGTAGAAAGAAGCAAAGATTCCAAATGGAGAAAGACAGAGCTCTGGGAGTGTGCCAGTCCCTGCCTCCCATTGTTTCAGAGCCTCAGCTGCAACCCAGTTTTCCCCATCATTTGGTTATTCACTTCTTTCTTGGATTTTGTAAAGCAGCAACCCCTGCCTCCATCCCCTTCTCTGAGGCTAATTCAAACTATGTTTATATCGCCTTGCAACTGAGAGCTTTACTTATACAAAGGCAAATAAAGTACCTTAGGAATGCTTTGTTTTTCCAGTTAGTGTTCACTGGGCCTGGATTGTAAATAGTCACATAGATGAAAACCAGAGGTCTATTGGATCACCTGTCACTTGGATTGCTAAACGGGATTCATTTCTCACTAAAATTTAACGAAAATTTTTCACTAAAATTTAACTAAAATTTTTCACTAAAAAGTAAGTGAAGTGAATAGTTAAGGGAGCCAAGTCCAGAAGGATTTTCCAGTTCACAATAACACTTATTTCCTGAGAAAATTGCTTGACCCTACACAAGGCATTTACTTTTTAAGAGAATTATTTTGTTTTGTTTTGTTTTAAACAACAGAGAGCTATTGAATAGTAGGCATTCTTCAGATGACTTCCTTTCTATACACATACGAGCCAATTAAACAGGGATTAAGCAGAATAAACAAGATTGAAAATGTGTATGTGTGAAGCACAGTATGATGAATCTGCTGTAGTTTCATAAGATCAATTATTGTAAACCTATTTTTCACATTTGCATTAATGACATTCATTCAGTCACCATTTATCAATACTTGCTCTGGGAAAACTCTGTAGAGGCTACAGAGTTGGACAAAAGTGTTCTTACCACAGAGTGCTCATAACCCTAGTCTTGTGAAAAGAAATACAAGACCAATTGAAATAGGTGCTCTCACAGAAAGAAGGAAGTGTTCTGGAAGCATTGGAGAAGGGGAGACTAATTCTAGCTGGGGCAGAACACAAATGGCAGATTCATATTATCCAAACTCAGAGAAAATTATCTACAAATTTAAAATGTCACCTTATTATTTTTCAATGACAACTATTTATAACAAGTTTCTAGACACTTCTTTGGTTGTACAAGAACTTGATACAGGGTTTTTAGCTGACACCTGACACTTCCTCAACTGAGATTCTATCTTATGATATTTCTTAAAATACTTCACAATTCTAATGCTTTTAGATTTTATAAGGCGAGAGAGAAAGCAGTGAGTGGTTTAATGGATTGAGTCCAAGGGGCAAATGTCTTTTCTTACTAAAAATGAACAAGGTTGGCAAACCTTTTTGTAAAGGGCCAGATAATAAATACTTTCGACTTTGCAGGCTGTAAGGTTGCTGTTGCAACTACTCAACACTGCCATTTTAGAGCAAAAGTAGCCACAGGCAATACATAAATGATGAACATGGCTGTATTCCAATAAAAGTTTATTTACAAAAACAGGTAGAGGGCTGGATTTAGATCACATGCTATAGTTTGCACACAGACGTCTGAACTAGAAGAAAGGGTAAAGGTTATGAGCATTTAATAAAAAGCATTTAATAAAAAGCGCTATGTTGTACATTGTAGAGAGATTATAAAAATACAGAACATACAGCCCAAAGTCCAAAATAGTGGAGGAAATCTGTAAGAAAATAACCATAATATGATGTAAAAGGGTTTGTAAGTTAGGACCAAATATTGCTGGCTTAGAAAATTCAAAAAGTAGAGGATCTTTTCATCTAAAGAGAGGAAAATGGATTGTAGGCAGGAGGAGCCATGTAAGAAAATGAATAGGGACAAGAGAGCACTAGGAGGGAACAAGGGACATTCATAGTTATGCATAGTTATGAGCCTGAACCTTGATTTCTGTCTTTGTCTCATAGCTAGGTGCCCACTCTAGGACCTATCTCAGCAGCTATAGTCTCACCAAGGTGGCTTGGAATGACATCATGATCCTGGGGCCCAGAATCTGGTGGTACCAACGCTGGTCTCCTGTAGTCATGTTCCCTGAGATTCCTTTACAACAGAATCTTCCATGCCTGATGTTTGCTTTTTCCTTAATAGACCTTCAGCATTGCCTAGTTTCTCCTCCTAAGTTACCTTGAATAGTAGCCAAGTGCTCCTTTAGAACAAGGACCGTGGTACCCACAGTAGTACCTCTCAGTTTTTCTTTCCTGGAGCTGGATCCCACTCCCAAAACTCTGTGCTAGCAGGTAAAAGTCAGCTATATCAGGGAGAAATATCTAGATAATTGACCAATATCCCATGTGACTTCCAAATTACACTGGCCCAATCTCTGCTCATGAGGTCATCGTATCTGAGCTGGGTTTGTCTGTTGGGCATTGTACTTCGGACCACCTGACTGCCCTTTTCTTTAGCCAAGTCTTTCTCTGACTTCTGTCCAGACCAAGGAAGCCAATCACCATCTGTCCTGGCTTACTCTCTTTCTCTATTGTGGATACTACATATACCCTGTGCCTGAGCCCATCTGAGTGAGTGTAGTATCACACGCCTCATGCGCAGCAACCGGAAATGGGCCAGGCTGAGATAAGGCAACTTCCAAGCCATCCTTTGATTCCCTTGTTGACAGTCCATGGTCAAGATTCCTATTTGTAAAGTTGAAAAAGGTAAAAAGCCTCTTTTGCTTTATCGATGAAAGTAAAAAAACTCCACAGTTTGGTCCCCAAGACCCTCCATAATCTAATCTCTGCCCACTTCTATAACCTGTAAGTCCAACAGTTCTCTTTCATAGTCCACTAAACCAAACACTGGATACTATTCTGTCTTCTACCCCCAGATCCTACCCCTAGTGCTCTTTTTGACTTGCCTTTCTCTGGAAGACTCCATTGTGGTCCTTGATTTTACTTATTCCACTTTCAACTAAGCTACTCTCAATGTTGGACTAGCCTGCCAGCTACCCAGGCATGAATATGTAAGTGGCACAATACATAACCTGAAAAAAACTGGAAATTTGGTGCCTGGAAACCTATATTTTTAAATGCATCTCTTATAGAAGTGGAGAAATTGACATTAGTCCAACTCTTACTTTAGTGCACGTAATAAATCCATTAGTTTGAATTTGAACATATAAGTGGAAAATTTATTTATTATTAATACTCTTTCACTGACTTCTAAGGAAAATGGATCCAAATTAACTAGAGGATAAAGCTAAGAGCCTTCGGCATAGTGGAAGGCAGGAAGAAGTAGTAACAAATGGTTGTCGTGCAAGCAGGGCAAGAGGCTGATGCAGAGCTGAAGTGTTTGGCATAAGAGAGAGTTTGGCAGGCAGGAGGAGAGCCATCCAAGAAGGCAGGGATAGTTATTAGGAAGACTTGACACTGGAAGGAGAAAAAGTGGTTTTAAGGCCAAATATAGAGATTTGAAAAAGAGATGCAGTTAATGGATTAATGGATTCTTTTTCTTTCTTTTTTCCTTCTTTCTTTTTTTCTTTTTATGAAAAACTGTGCACTATTCCCCAGTGGAATTTTCAGAAAAAATTTACTTGAATTACTAACATTATTGTTTAATGGAGTTTTGTTTTTGGGAAACTTAAGAGGATAAGTATACTTCTGGCATAAGGATTAGAGACATGAAGAGAAAAAGCATGCAATTTTGATTTGCAGAAAATCAGTTTATCCCATCAATTGCAAAAAAAAAGTTAAGGAAATATTTTTAAGATATTGGTTTGAAGAGGATCCACATTGGTAGCTTCCCTGGAGCTCACAGATACTTTAGTACAATCTGGACAGTACATTTTGTACAACACCCTGTAACACTTGGCCTTTCATATGCTAAATACAACTGAGAAATGAAAGGTTTTCGTGGTGGTATTGCCTGCTGATTTGATGCTATGGTTATTTCTGTTAAACAGTAGCTTGTGTAACTTTTAGAATACTTTATTTGCACCTGTCATTATTTGATAAAAGTGAGTGGAAAGCAGAAAAATAAAAGTGTTAATACTTATTGTAAAGCCATCAACAATACAACTGAGAAATAAGATGTAGGAAATAGAGGATCCAACAAAAGAAAATGACAAAATAAAGTCCCTGGATGTCAGCATGTGCCTAAAGACCAGTCAAGACTGGAGCAGGGGATGAGGGTCCAGAGTGGAGGACTCCAGGAAAAAACGGATTTGTTTAAATAACTGATGTGTCTGGCATTTGGAAAATAACCATTGCTACAAAGTACAGTGGATCGGTAGAAAAAAAATTAAGGATTTTGAACATCGGAAATTAAGCAAATGAAAAAATAAAGCAGCGGTTAACTTGAGGAAAAATTAAAAGATGTAAAACCAAAAATGATTATAATAATACATGACTTATCTCAATAGTAAACAACAATCATATAGTTAAAATAATACTATTGCGACCTAACTCTATTGAGTGAATGAAAACAGGGAAAGCAGAGTTAGAGCTTTATCCTCATAAAAAGAAGTCAATAGGTTTCTAAAATTAGTAAGTCAAGAAGTAGCCATATAAGCATATTATTTAGAACTATGCCAAAAGAAATAGACAAATGAAGAGTTGCCTGTTATGACATATATTGGGGGATGGTAAATGGTAAAGCAGGAACTTCTATTTTTCATTATAGGCCTTTTTTCACTATTTGATTGTTTTAACTGCACATTTATTATTTTGATAAAGATTTAATTAATTTATTAAATGATATATATATTTTTTAAAGTAAAGGATTGCCCATACCATCTCTTCTATACTTTTCATCTATTTTTAAGAAGTTTAAACTATCCTATGCTAGTTTGTTCCCCCTTGACATGTAAAATACATGATATTGACAGATATCTTGATTGAACTTCTGAAGATGTTTTAACTGTTCGGAGTCTAATAGTGGATATTTCACGACTTATTTGTGGGGGGTTATGTAACATGGCACCCCACTGCCGACAGCTAATTTGCATTTCTGCTACTACCTGAGGACTTTTCTTTTCTTGTTCTGACTTTGGCCCTTCAGTGTGGATACTTCTGTTAGCTCCAAAGTCTAGTATTTTTTCAGTTCTAGGTGTTTTGGCTTGACTCTATGAAAGTCTATATCCTTTCCTTGCTTAGTCTAAGCTAAGTTTCCCTTCTCGTCTTTCTGGAAACCTATTCTCCTTTCCAAATTTTCTTTCAAACTATACTTTTCCTTTTTTTTTCTTTAAGCATGTTTTATTAATTTATCCAACAAGCATTTTTTAAGCCACTACTCTGGGTCAAATTCTATGCTAGCCTGGTGACAGAGAAAAAGAGTATATGGTTCTCTAGCAGAGGAAATAAAATTTCTCAAGTTACAGTTGGATTTCTTTTAGAGGATTAGGATGCCACCAACTCTCTTCCCTTCCAGAAACACACATGAAAAGATCACTAGGCAAATGAAATTGATATGTACCACTCTCTTAATCGAGGCAATAGACACACACCCTGCCAGAATGTAAGGCTGTGATAAACTACAGTATTAGAGATTGAATTTTGAATCTGGCTGCCCTGGGGTTTTCTATTTTGCACACTGATTAATAAATCTTGGTAGCTACATATCCAGGATTGCTACTGAATAGACCTTGAGTCTACGTTCCCAAACAACAGACAAAAGACAAGGACCACAAGAGTTTCAAAACATGGGCTCCACGCCCTGCCTACTGCGTCTTGTCACTCTAACAGGAAGTTGTAGAGTCTGTTGGATCGGAGCTCAGAAGTGAACCAGAGGCTTTAACAGTCATGAGCATTGACCTTTAGCCTTCAACCTAGGTCTTGCCCACCAATAAATATCCCCAACTCTGACCAATCATCTCAGTTACTCCTGGGAGAAGGAACAAAGAAAGGAGTGAAGTGACAGAGGACAGACGTGTAGCAGTTTCCCTCTTCCTTGTATTATGGCAAACGAATGAGGAAAAGATGAAAGAAGGTCCCTCTCTTTTCAACAGTATTCTTTACTCATGTGTCTTCTTTCTTCTTTTCTTAAAAATAATTAGATGCACGAAGATATAGAAGTAGCTCGGTGTTCAACTAGATCATGATTAAACATTTCCTGTTATTCATTAACATATGAAAACACTTGTATATGTTACATGTTTGTTACATGTAAGTATGGCCACCCATAAAATGCAAACATCAGGGAGAAGTGCCCTCAGGAGGTTTTGGGGACCAGTGTTCTGGGTCCCATAATCACATCACATAAAGTCATCGGGTTGTTGCAAGGACTGAATGACTTAAACTGTATAATGTATGTAGAACAGTGAGTGCCTGGCATGCAGAGAGCTTTGGTGGTGGTGGTAATGGTTATTATTACTATTACTATTATTAGTTTCTAGTTGTGTGTCATATTACTGCAATTATCTCATTCGATTTTCTCAACACTCTGTAAAGAAAGTAAGACAAGTCCTGTTACCACCTTTACAAATGAAATTATTCTGTACTGTATGTCTACAATTCAGATTTTCTGATTTCTAGTTTAAAACCTGTGTCCCATGGTGGAAGGGCCTCAAGAAACAGAAATGCCATCTTCATCAGAGATCTCCTGTAGTACATCTGCCTATGGCCTCAAGCTGCCTCTTGTGTTGGGTAATTCAAAAGGAAATGGGGTTAACTCACAGGTGAAATGATGGACATGAGTCATGGTAGAAAGGAATGAGAATGAGTGTTGCTTTTTGTCCTCCCTTCTAATTTTGTACTTCTCTAAAAGCCACTGACATAATTATGGTTTTCCCTTTGGGCTTATAAAGATTTGGCTTATTGATATTTTTGGTTGGTAAACTGGAAAAAGACTAATGATACCATTCTTCCTCTTGAGGTGGAATAATTCAGAGGCTCTTTGGATGAGGCAAAGTTTCACTCAAAAATAAAGTTCTCCAGGGAAAGCTGAAACAAGTAGAGTACGCAATCTCAGAGCTATAGATTTGTTCATTTAGGATGTTTATTGCTCCCTGTTTTGCTGAAGTAGTTTCCTCTTATCTGAATATTTCTAATGCTATGGAGAAAGATTCCCTGTCTCTTGGAGCAGGAAATACATTTCACTTTCTCCAGATACACTCAAGGGTAATTGTGAAGTTTAGAAAAGTCTCTCCCTGTGCAGATATATGGGCCAGTGTTTTGAGCATGGATCTGGATGGTAGATTAATTCTGAAAGACTTAGTGATGTGCATGCAAATAAAGCCTCAAAATATGGAAATGTGACATAATAGAGAATACATTTAGGTCTCAGCTAAAGGAAACTGGTGAATAATTTATTCTCCTAATTAATTTTCTTAAAGTCTAACAAAAGATTGCTATTTACCAGTAATTAGGATCTCCATTTCAGCTCCTTCTTTCACAGAGAGAAATAACATTATCAGCTTAAAATTGGTAGTGAGGATTTAAGTTTTTCAATAATGTTTTTAAATTTAAAATATGCACATTTACTGTAGAAAATAGGGAAAAGCACCAGAATGATGACAATTACTCCCAATTTTTCCAATTAGAAGTAATCAACATCATATATATTTTTAATTTCTCATAACATTTATACATTGTTTTTTATAGATGAAATATGTGCATGTTAAAAAATATGTATAAATTGGATCTGTGCTCTGCACACTATTGTTAACAACATACCGTGAACATTTTATCATGACATTAAGTTTTCTTCTACAACACACTTGCAAAGGCTGCTTAGTGTTCCACTGAATACAGGTACCATGATTTATTCAACTAATTCTTAATAGTTAACATTTCAATTCTTTCTGCTTTTGCATTATTATAAGTAATTCTGTGATGAATAACCTTATAACTCTCTCACACCCTTGATTATTTCCTAAGGATAAATATATAGAAAAGAATAAACACTGAATATAGATATCCCTTGTTACTCACTGCCCAGAATTTCTCTCCTTTTTCAGATGATTGAACTGATGTCCGATACCACAGTATCCTTTTCCTTTCAGGAACTGCTTCTCCCACACCTGATGGAATTTTCTGTCACCTGGCTGGGATTAATCAGGGTTAACACAGTGACTGGTCCAGGAGTGGACATGTGATTCAAGCAGGGCCAATAAGAGGGAATTTTTCTAAGTCCGATATTGATTCTTAGAATGAAACATCTCTTTTCTTCTGAAATTATGGGCACCAAGAGCCATTTAAATGGGAACTGACAGAGCCTTCTTTGCCACAATCTCTCAGCAATGCTGAGAAGGGGTATTTCTGATGACACGATTTGAGTTCCTGGTTTCAGCCATGCCAGAAGCAAGATGTTCCCTAGACTTTTCCAATTACTTGACCTAATAAATTCCCCATTTTGCTTAAAATAATTTGAGCTAGCTTTCTGTCTTTAGGCCACCAAGACTCTTGACTAATATAGATATTCTTAAGGTTTTGATGCATATTTCAAAATTACCTCTGAGAACAATGTTACCAAATATTATAGAATTTTAGATTGAATTATAGTTGATATTGCTGCAATTGTTCGAAGTTGAATTATAGTATGAATCAATCTTATCTTTTCTTTCCATACCCCATCCCCTCCTAACTAAAAGAGAGTATCACAGTCAAATCGTCATACTCAAGTGTGAGTAAAGGTGGGAATTATGATGAATACAGATCAAGCTAAGGTAATATTATGCCCATATGTCAGGGTGAGTAAAAGCCCTTGCTGTCAGGGAGCAGGGAAAAATGGTCAATGTACTCCTTAGCCAGTTACGTTGTGAGTCTCTAACACCTTTACTTTCTTCCTACGGTCAAAAGTGAAAGTTAAGAGAAGTCTTAAGAGGAGACAGTTCCAAGAAAGAAGTTAAATTATTCAGGAGTAAGTTGTCAACTTCAAGTCAGTGAGCCAAGGGAGAGTATTTTAGAAAGAAACTATTTGACTAGAATAGGTAGAACCAAGGCGTTGGAGCCAGATGAAAGAGGCAGGCCAGTGGACAGCTGTGGGTGGAAATGGATAGGGAGGGGTGATTTTAAAAGGATGCTACAATAACACTGGCAGAAACAAATCAACTCCAACATTATACTGAAATGAATTGGAAAGTAGTGCCCTTTCGCTTTGGTTTTTCTATCAACTCCTTATGTAGCTAAGGAACTGAAAATTGGTTCCAGTCTCACTGAAGTAGACATTGACCTCAAAAGGAAATGCAAACAACACTCATTATTAGCAGCAGCCCACCTAATTTGGATAGTTTTAAAATGAACAAGTGCACTAGAGGTCAGCTGTAATTCCTGAAGCAATTAGTGTGTGGCCTTGTGCTGCTTCTTGAGAGTGAGTGGCTTGTTTTACTCACCCTTTCTTGTACCTCTCAGCATGTTTTTAGGTACATAGAATTACAAACAAACAAAACTGAAGAGAGAAGAGAGCTTCTGAAAAATGGGACCCATAGTTAAAATTATTTTTTTAGAACATTTCCTGTCCTTCATCTAGTGGAAGTGAATTAGTTAGTAAACCTGTTTTGACATATACATTTTACCGATTAAAAAAATAAGTTTATCCATATAACGGGAACTCTTATTCATTGCTGGTAGGAATGCAAAATGGTATAGCCACTTCTAAAAACAGTTTGTCTCTTTCTTACAACACTAAACATATTCTTACCATTTGATCTAGCAATCGCGTTTCTTGGTATTTACCCAAAGGAGTTGAAAACTTATGTCCACACTAAAACCTGCACATGGATGCTTGTAGCAGCTTTATTCATAATTACCAAAATGTGGAAGTAGCCAAGATGTCCTTCAGTAGATGAATGAATAAATAAACCGTGACCTCTAGAAAATGAAATATTATTCATTGCTAAAAAGAAATGATCTAGCAAGCCAAAAATTATATGGAGAAATGTACAAAAGCCAATATGAGAAGTATACATATTTTATGATTCCTACCATATGACATTCTGGAAATGTAAAAAGATCAGTGTTTGCCAGGGGTTAGAGGGGAAGTATGAATGAATAGGCAGAGCATTGCGGATTTTTAGGGCAGTGAAACTATTTTGTATGATACTATAATGGTGGATTACATTCATCATACTTTTTTTTTTTAAATCCATAGAATGTTCAACACCAAGAGTGAACCCTAATGTAAATTACAGACATACGTAGTGATATGAGTAATAATGATGTAAGTTCATCAATTGTAACAAATGTACCACTGGGATGTTATTATGGGAACTCTCTGTACTTCACACTCGATTTTGCTATGAACCTAAAACTGCTCTGAAAAAGTAAAGTTCATTTAAAAAAAAAAGTATAAGTATTTAGTCAGTGAGAGAGGGATAAAAGTGTTGAGTAGCAGAGGCTAGTGTTCACTAATACTGCCCTACTAAGGAAAGTTTGCTTTCTTCCCTGACATCCTGCCCTCCCCACTCCATCTCTACCTCCACACTTTTAAGCAGTCAGTCACTTTGTTTTTTAACATTTGCTCATTTTATCACTATGATCTCATATTAGTATTGCTGTATTTCAGGACAGATACACTTCATAGCCTAAGCCATGATGGACCATGCTGAGATAGTTTCAGAATGATGGGCTCATCCTTAGCCGAACAAAGTCCTATGTGTCTGATTCCTACCTGTTTTCTCCTAAACTTTCCTGTCTCCGCCCATCCTTCCTTTCTGTCTCCAGTTCCTGGGTTCTCTGGATTCGGAGCCCTTGAGCCTCCAGTACAGAGGATATGCTCAACTGGACTAGCCTAGCCTGGCCTGGCCATTGCCAGCCCTAAGCTTCTGAATTTCTTTTGCCCTCACAAACACTCAGATTTCTAAGACTGGCCATTTGGGTGGGAACGGGCCCATAAGGGAGATATCTCATACTTTTTTTTCATCAATTACATTGTACTTTAGAAGGCTTTACCAAGTCTTTTTTCTTATTATTTTTTAAAATTAATTAATTAATTAATTATGGTGACATTGGTTAACTAAAACCAATGTTTCAGCTCTACACTATAACCGTAAGACATATATATATTTACACTGTGTGTTCACCTCCCATAGTTAGATTTCTTTCTGTCACCACATATTTGACCCCCTTTACCCCAACTACCTTCCCCTTTCCCACCCCAACCCTGATAACCACTAGTCTATAGTCCACGTCCATGAGTCTCTGTTTGTTTGTCCCGTTCATTTGTTGCTTTTAGGTTTATATCCCACGTATAAGTAATATCACGTGATTTTCAACTTTTTCTGTCTGGCTTATTTCACTTAGCATGATTATCTTGAGGTCCATCCATGTTGTCGCAAATGGCAGTGTTTCATCTCTTCTTTTAGCTGTTTTACTGACTCTTAAGGTGAGTTGATTTGTTGAATTTCTCAGTGGGCATGTCACATGTTACAGGTGTCTGTGAGATATAGATGGCTTTAAGTTTTTACAGCTTTTAAAACTTTTTTTTCCTGCCTACAGCACCCTAGGTGGTCTCCCATCCAGGTACTAACCAGGCCCAACTCTGCTTAGCTTCCGAGGTCAGACAGGATCCGGCTTGTTCAGGGTGGCATGACTGTAGACTAAAGCATTTTAAACCATGTAAAAACTGTTAAAATTTTTACAGCATTTGAAATTATTTTAGCATTTGCGTAGATAGTCATATCATACGAAGAAAATATAGTATTTTCACCAAGCCTCATAGAGTCTAACCCCAAACCTCTCCAGGTTACAAATGATATCCGAGGAATTACTATCTTAGAAGTCAATACGCCTGAGTTTAATCTCAGTTACTCTCAGATACTTTTTCGTATCTTAGCTTCCTCATATCTAAGAAGAAGGAAGGGGGACTACATAATAAGTAAAGTCTCTTCTAGCCTTAATATTTTATGATTTCTATACTTTAAATACAAATACAGATGGTGACTGTCTAAGCCAGCCTGGTTTCCTCCTGTATCATGTTTCTCTCAAAGTGAAACCTAAAAGCCTAACAAACCTTACTCTGTATGGCCATATTTCAGATTTCATCAGCCCCCGAAAAAGATTGTCTGTGGATCAGAAATTCTCATCCTGAAAAGGAGCAAGTCCTAACTCATGCACATGTTCTTTCCACTCAAATGCAGACACTGTTTTTGTGGTAACAGTAGAGGAGTTTAGCCAGCCAGAGGCCCCAGTCTGAGGGGTTTGAAAGGTCTCCCAAGGCAACCACTCCCAGAGGCGGGTGTTTCTGTGAGCTGTTTCCTGCCTGAATAAACAGCCCCTCCCAAGCCCTTGAGGCTAAACTGTTTCTGGGGCCACCCTTTGGGATCAAGTCTACTGTAATAGCCAGTGAGCCTTGGACAAATATAATTGTGAAGAAAGTGGTCCCTGGAATTTGACACTATGGCAGCCCCAACATCGGTTTTTAGTTTGTAATAAATAACATGAGCCTGTGCCAAACCTGGAATTCATTCTCCAGTTTATCCTGGTTTATGTCAATGTGACATAGACAGGACTGGCCTTAGGGAAAAAAGAGCCAGGATTCTGTGTCGAAGTCTGGTTCTTGGCCAAATTGGGAGGCTATTTGTCTTGGAGTTCTAGCTCGTTCCCTTTGGCACTATCCTCTCACCTCCCTTTTTGAAGCTTTTTACTCTCCTAGCAAATCGGCCTCTCTCATTCTCTCAACTGCCCACTATGATGCCTTTGCACTCAGACAAGGATCAAGGTTGGAAAGGGTTCGATTAATACAAACAAGATTGGAATAAATGAGAATGTTATTCCTCTCAAAAGAACTTTTACTTCATAGGGGGCTCTAAAAGATTTTGTCTTGAACAAAATTTCTAAGAATGGAATTTTATACCTGTAGGAGAGAGAGATTTGGATGGAGCACTTTTCAATACCCTCTAATCATATCATGCTTGATAATTTAAGAAACACTAACTTAAAGTCAACCATGTGTAAAACTGTTCCATCTATCATACCAGTGTCAATTCATTTACTCCTTATAGCCATGTGTGGTTGGTACTTTTATTATTCTCAATTTACAGGTAAGGAAACTGAAGAACAGAGAGGTTAAATAACTTTCTTAAGGTCACACCATAATAAGTGGCAAAGCTGGGATTCAAATTCAGTCTTCTAAAAGCCATGCTCATTCCTACCATGTTGTTCTGCTTACTCTGTTTAATACTTCCTCCAATTCCATCTTAAAAGTTCAAAGTCAGTAAAAAATATTAATATTATTGTGTTGAGTTAAGTATTTTCAATGGAGAGGCATATAATGTGCTATGATTACATTTATTTTCTTTTCATATAGGTGCAAATTGCCTTCCATTTTTTTCTTTCATTCTCGCCTTGATCCTTAATATTTTCTATCATTTCAATCGCACCTTCTAACCCATGAAATCCTTTTCTTGTATTACTCTTATTGTCCTGCTCACTTCATTCTCTTGCTCAAAATCCTCCAAATACTCATCATTACAGTCAACACTGCAGAGAAGGCCCTCATCATCTGGCTCCTGCTTATTTCTCTGATGTCATCTCCTACCGGTCTTTGTTTCACTCCCAGTTACCTTTTTCTCACTCTTCAAACACTCAAAGCTCATTTCTACTTCTGGGCCTTTGCACGTGCTGGTTTCTTCTTGAAATACTCCTCCCCCAGAGTTTCGTTAAGGCCCACATCCTCATTTCATTCAAGCTTCACCTCAAGTGTCACCCCTCAGAGAGTCTTTCCTTGTCTACTCTGCCTGAACTAGCACAACTCTCCTTTCCCTGCTTTATTTTTCTTCATAGCATTTATCACTTCCTACAAATAGATTATGTACATATTTATTACTTCTTTTCTAGCTCCCTCATTGGAATATAAGCATTATGTTGACTTGTTCACTACAGAATCCCCAGCACCTAGAAGAGTGCCTAGCATGTAATAGGTATACGATAAATATTTGCTGCATAAATGAAGGCATTTCTCTCTTAAATCCTCTAAGTAAATGCCATCCTGATATTGCCCTTCCTCGTTCTCCTGGATTACTATTTCTATTTTGCTGGAGACTATATTCAAGTAACTTCCTAAGAAAGGATGCATTGGGGAGTAAAATTTCCAAATTCTTACATATCTGAAAATGTCTGTATTCTGCCCTCAACCTAACTGATAATTAGGCTGGACATGGAATTTTAGGCTGAGACTCGTTATCTGTCAGGATTTTGACAGCACTACCATTGATGAGAAAGCTGAGGAATGCCTGCCTTTTCATTCCTTTGATGATGATGATGATGTGTGTGTATGTGTGTGTGTGTGTGTGTGTGTGTGTGTGTGTACTGTATATGTGAACTTTCTAGAAGCTTTTAGGATTTTATCTTTATACATTCCCAGTGATGTGTCTGGGTTTTTTCTTTCTTGTTTTTTCCCCACTGATCTGTTCTGCAATCAGTGGATTTTTACACTGTAAAGACAGCGTGTTTCTCCATTTAGCTTTTTTATCATGGTGCTGTTTTTGTTTCAGAAATGCTTTTTTGGTCAGTTTGGACTTTCTGGAATGATTTCTTATTTCTTAACTTTCCCTGATATATATATATATATATATATATTTTAATTTAATGTCTTTTTATTCTATATTTTGTCAAATGTCCTTGTTTCATCTTCCAAGATTTTAAATATTTTTTGGCAATTGTATTTTCAGATTTCAAGAATGAGATTTGTTCTTTGACTTTTCCGTTTTCATGGCAGCTCATGCATGTTTTAGGACTACAATAAGGTTATTTCGCTTTTTCATCACTTGTGTGTTCACTGGAGTAGCACTTTCAATTTCCTTCAAGAATTTTTCTTTTGCATTCACAACTTGGCTGTTTGGTGCAAGAAGCTTATCTTTCAGCCCATCTCAGCTTGTGACATGCTTTCTTTACTAAGCTTACTCATTTTTAGCTTTAGATTTGAAGTGAGAGACATGTGACTCTTCTTTTACTTTAACACTCAGAGGACACTGTAGAGTTATTAATTGGCCTATTTCAATATTGTTGTGTCTCAGGGAATAGGGAGGCCCAAGGGGAAGGACAGAAATGGGGACAGGCTGGTCGGTGAGGCAGTCAGAACATATACAACATTTATCCATTAAGTTCACCATCTTAGTTGGGTGTGGTTTGTGGCATTCCAAAACAATACAATAGTAATATCAAAGATCACTGATCACATATCATCATAATAAATATAATAATGAAAAAGTTTGGAATATCACAAGAATTACCAAAATGTGACAAACATGATGTGAATAAATGCTATTGGAAAAATGGCACCGATAGACTTCTTGACACAGGGTTGCCACAAATCTTCAATTTGTGGGAAAAAAAACAAACAAACCTTGCAATATCTGTGAAGCACAACAAAGCAGAGTGCAATAAAATGAGTATGCCTGTATAATAAAAAAATGATTCACTGTTTATCTGAAATTCAGATTTAACTGAGCATCCTGTATTTTATCTGGTAACCCTACTTCAGAGATGATGTAGATGGGAGGTAAACGTTTGGATCCTTGACATTTTGACTGATTGGAAGAGACTAAGGAGAGAGTGAATGACGGTTCCATTTACAGAATTTCAAAAATTAGCATAATTTCCACCTTGCTTCCTGGGTCCATGGCAAGGGAATCATGAAGAATTCTGACCAGTGGTCTACTCCCTTTTTCATGCAAAAGATAGCCCTTTTTGTACATTTCCCAGGCTTGCAACTTAGTTTTATTTTCTGCTACAGAACTTTTTCACTTGACTATACCATAATTACATCAGAAAAAATCATTTTAATTACCCACTGCTGTGTAGCACACCACCCCAAAACTTAGTGGCTTAAAATACCCACCATTTGTATTACATTCCCTGACTTGGATGGCTCTAGCTGAGTAGTTTTATGAGTCTCACTAGTCAGATAGTGAACGGCTAGGGCTGCAGCTGGGGCTGGATGTCTGGTGCCTTGATAATATTCCACGCGTCCTCTTATCTCCATGGCCATCTCTCTTCAGCATGGTATCCTAGACTTCTTATCTGATGGCTCAGAGCCCCAAAAAGGAAGAGTGGAAGCTGCCAGCCCTTCCTAATTCCTGAGTTCGGAAGCCCCAGGACCTCGCTCCCTCTGCATTCTATTGGTGAAAGCAGTCTAGGCCCAGCCAGATTCAAGGAAAGAGATCGCAAGCACCCGCTCTTGATGGGAGAAGCAGCTCAAGTGTATAATTAGGGTGGTGGGATTGTTTAAAACTAGCTATAAAAAACTAGCTATAAAAACAGCGTTCCAACATCAAATTCAAAACTAGCTATAAAAACAGCGTTCCAACATCAAATTCATCTCTCTACCCTGAATTAAAAAAATATATATGTGGCTAAAACTAATTCATTAATTCATCTAGGCTCAAGTATGTAATTCTTTACTTCCTTCTCTGCCCTTACCCATAGCCAATCTACTATTAAGATCTGTTAACCGTCTCTTCAAAACCTCTCCTGAATGTATTTATCCTATGATAGGATCACATACAAACAAAATATCTCTCTTGCCTGTCCTTGCGATGCAGGATGGGGCAAATTTCCCCAAATATGGTAGGGAGACCAAGCATGCACTGAGAGAAGAGGGTCCTTGGTGGAGAGTGTAGTAAAAATTCAACATACATGCCAAAGTTAGAGTCAAAAGGAAAATTTATTAGAAAAGGAGCAACACTCCACAGACAGCGCGGTCTCTTTTCAGAGGCAGAGAGTGAGAGGGACTAAGAAAGAAAACAGTGAGAGAGACAGAGTAAAGAGTACGGAAAGAAAGACAGTGAGAGGGACTCCTAGTATTCTGGGAATTCAGTTTATGTATCATTCTTTAGTTTCTGTGATTTACAGTTTAAAGCCTTTGTTTACCCATCTCCTTTTATATGGACACACAGTAAGGAGGGGAAGGGGAAGAGTATGTAGCCTGAAAGGCCTGCTGGCAGTTGCCAGGCTTTCATCCATAGGTTCCCCAGGGTTTTAGCTATAGGGAATGAACAGTTTTATTTGTGTAGGGCAGCCACTTAAACACTCTGTTGTTCCTGTTTCCCTTTCACAGGTGTGGGAAAGGGGGTTGCTAGCAATCCCAGTAGACATCTTTCTTTGTTCTGCAGGTGTCCTCCTGGCCAGGCTGCAGGGCTGATTAGCCTATTGCAGTCTCTGAATGTAGCTTCATTAACATTTTTAATTCTCTTACCTCCTCCCTACACTACTTGTTTTGACCTTTTCAGGGCCACCTCCCAAGTTCTTGTCTTTATTACTTGGACCACTGACCTGGCCTTTTAATTGATCTCTGTGTCTTCACTTTCTTCATTCAATTAATCCATCCTGTTCCCTGACCCTAGACTAACATTCTTAAGAATTTCTTTGATTTCAGTATCTCCTAATCCAAACCTTTATTGCCTTTTGCCCAGAACATTAAATTAAAAATCCTAACTTCAGTGTTCAAACCCAACTTACCTTTCTAACTTTATATTCTACATTTTTCTTCCTGGAACTTCTGGTCTAGTCACTGTTCTGTGAACACATTGTTTCTGCTTCTGCACCTTTGCCCATATAGTTCTCCCTGTCCCTGAATGTAAGATCCTTTAATTTCTCCAAATCCTTTAAGATTCACCCCAAATAACTTTTTTATTCACTCATTTACTCAGTCAGTCTTTCAGAAACCATTTCTTTTTGACTTTCTATTTGCCAGGCATAATGGCAGCTATTGGAGGTGCAGTGGTGAATGAAATAGAGTTCCAACCTTCAAGGAGATTTTCACCTCTTGGCAGAAACAGAACAAAATAGTCAATTTCAATACCTCCATACAATTAGAGGGATGCCATGAGAGGAATATCTAACCCTATCTTAGGTCATCAGGGAAGGGTTCTCGGAGAAGGTTAACTAAGGCCTCACTTATTTTACTCTGGGCCACAGTGGTCTTGCAGTATTTTCTGAGTTTACTGTCCTTATCATTCATTTGACTTTTACTTATATGGAGCTTTAAATTATTGTATTAAACACAAGGCATTTTAAAACTTTTAATCATAGCTTCCTAGCATAATTTTAATCTTAGTGGTAGAGTGCATAATCTTATGTTTTTGTGTCCTTATACCTCTCCTCCCAAATTAGAATAATGGCCTTCATATCTCTGGTTAGTACCTGTGTCCCTAAAAGAGCCAATTTCAGTTGACTGTTTTACAGTTGCCTGAATCATTTCCTTTCTCCCAATTTTTTCTTCAAAATCGAATGCTTACGACATATCAATAATCACTCTGGGTGCTTGGAATGTTGCAAATGCTATGATAAAATATGTACAGGATATAAAGAGTATAAAAGAAAGAATAATTTCTTAGTATGCTTCCTTTTTGTTCCATTTAGTTTTCATTTTTAAGGAAGAGTTATAATATAAGAATTAATTAATTAAAGTTAACTTAATCATGGCTATATATGAATGATTGTGTCATACATTTTAGTCACCTTTAATCTTGTCTTTCTTTATATATAAAATATGAATAACTTGAAAATCTCTACAGTACTAATTTATAATGGGATGATGATGATTGTGATGCTAGGGTCAAGATCTAATGTTACTGTATAGAAGACATTTATTAACATACTTCTTGTTTCTATTTTGCCGAAGTCTGTTTTTCCACACACCATCTGTGAGAGTTCTGTTGATGTGTTTTTTGACATTTTATGTTTTTTTAGTGAACCTTCCTATTATGAAGTTTCAAGCCCCTTAGCACTTTTGTAACCTCTGTTTCTCAGTATTATACATTTTAAGATTGGTCTCGCAAAAGGCAAGGAACAACACGTAATTCTGTTTTTTACTATTTACATTTCTACTTCTTCAAAAAACAGTCAAGTTAAAATATTTGGTTGAGAACGCAAAAGTCCATGTTTGACCCAATTCTCACTCATGTTACAGGACGAAGTGAAAATTTAAGTGCACAGGTCCCCAGGCTATTCTATAATTTATTGCTTAACTAGTGGGATCTCTGACTTTCATAGTGACCTTTTATTCACTTACTTTGGAAGAAAAGTAGAAGATATATAGTTAGACTGCTCAATTGCTCTGTTTGCCTAATATTGAGGGAGTTCCCAGGACATAAGATTTTCAGTGCTAACCAAGAAAGTCCCAGGCAAACTGGGATGAGCTGGTCACCCTATACATGTTTATATACTAGAGGCATAAAGATAAGTAAATATAGGAGATTAGGCCTATGTGTTAGACATCGTTTTCTATTAATTTTATATCTCATATAATAACTTAAATATACGCAGTATGTATGGATATGTATGCATAGATGCACATATGTATATCCATCTATTTATCTATTTACTTTTAATTTCTCTTCAGTTGAGTTGTCTTTAAAATGAGAATATGCAGTGTGCTCACAGGAGTGTTCATTTGCTTAATGCTTGTAAATTGTTTTGGGTTCTTTTGATGAAAGCACTATGTAACTATAAAAGTTTATAACAATATTATTCTTATTTTATTCAGAAGGACTCAGCAGGATTCAAACACTGTTGGAACATAGAGGGATTACTTTACCATTGTTTAGATACTATAATTCCCATGGAGGTTCACTAACAATATTTACATAATATGGAACTAGTTCACAACAAATTGTTCTTTAATAAATATCAAAGGGAAGGTACATGATACAGGGTCTTTGGTCCAAAAGAATAAAATAGATAGACAGGAAGAAGGTAGTTGCACAAGTATGAAAAATATAAAGTCATTTTGTAATGCCTTTTGTAAAAAGCTATCAGAAGGGGTTCCCTTAAAAAAATATTCTCCTTATCTGCATTCTAGGTAAACACGTTTCTGTGAGATGTAATTAATCCTAGTTACTGAAAATGTCACTTTCTCCACTGACAGATACTGTCGTTTTTCCTGGGGCAAAATTGGGAATATTTGAGATACAAATAAATGTACCATTCAGATGGAACATTTTATCCTTTTATGCTTACATATTCCTGTGTGTATTTCTTAGGAACAAAGATATTCTCTTATATAACTACAGAATAATTATCAAAATTAGAAAAATTTACACTATCTAATTTATAGATCTTAATTATATGTTTGACAATTGTCCTAATAATGTTTATTGTGAAATGTAATTTAAAACTCTGATCAAAAATCTAATTGGGGATTAAACATTGCATTTAGCTGTCTTATCTCTTCCGTCTTTTAAAATCTGAAACAATTTCTGTCTGTTTTTCATTACATTTATATATTGAAGAGTATAGGCCAATTATTTTATGTAGTATTTCTCACTTTTTGTTTGTTTGATGACTAGATTGGGGGTAAGCAGGGTACTACAGAAGTGATGTGACCTCAGTATATTATATCAGGAGGCAAAATGGTACATTTTTAAATAGTGGTGTTTTATTGGCACATGCAATTTAATGGGCCTAGGCCGTGGACAAATCCTTCAGTGAGCTGTTAGTGAATGCTGTGGGGCACCACCCAAATCCATCCTGTTGGGAGCATTAGTTTATGACAATCCACAGTTGAGTCCCTCTTCAGTTTTTTCCTCAGCCCAGTGAGCTGTCTGTCCCACATTTAAAAGCTGATTGAGGTTGGGGTGCAAAGGCCTGGACCCTTGCTTCAACTGGGATAACCGAAGGGCCATCGCAACTCCAGAGCTCTCTGTGGGATAGGCTGAGGCCTCTGTTGCACTTGCATCTGAGTTCAACTTCTTCTTCTACCTAATTTTGCTGCCTTCTTTGTCACCTGAGCTGTTCCAAAGATCACTCTGCAGTAAATCTCCTGCACATTAGTCTGAGAGCTTCAAGGTCTTTTTCCCAGGAAATCTGACCTACAAGTGGGCCATTTTACATATGCGAATGAATCTTTTAATAAGCATTTCAAGTGCTAAAATAGGTCAATTTTAAATGTATTAACATTTTTAAGTAGCATGCAAATTAATCCTCTTATACAAATTTTACTCCAGAATGATCCTACCGTAGGAACTGTGTACTCATAGAACAACAATACAAAGATGTGAATAAGAAACTTTATCTAGATTGCTTAGAATAGTTAGAGCTTGAGTCTTAGCTTTGCATGACCAGAAATTTAACTTTGTCAGAGGTGATCAAACTCAGAGAAACTAATACAGAGTTAAGGGTAATGTAACTCAGAAAAGAACATGTAGCAATTGATGAGAAATATAATTGTCAAGCAAACCAAAAATTTCTATTAGCTAATTGACATACTTTTATTCCATAAGAAAATCTACATGGGAATTTAAATCAGAAATTTACTTGATGTATAAGATGACTTATACAATTTGAACTTATCTGATTTATCATAATCTGATAACTTTTGCATCGTTCAGCCCTGGTGGGGCATACCTACAAGTAGGTCAGATATTCATTTCTGCTTACTGAGGTACTCTTGCCCCAGACAGCTTACTATATACAACTTAATACTTATAAAACAGCAAACAGTCTTCAAATGGTCCACTAATATCCACTCTGGTTTCCCACAGACCAGTTCTGTACTTTAGAGGCAGAGTATTTTTTGAATGTAAATATGATGTCGCTCCTCTACCTAAAACCCATCAATGGCTTCTTATTTTTATTAAGTGAAGATAGATCTTTGTGATCCTGTGTGGCCTAATCAGAAAAAAAAAAAAAAAAATCAATTCTTTGAAAGCCCTGTTTGGGTTACTTCCTCCAAGAAACCAAGTCAGCATAAAATGCACGATGCTAACCTAACCCTCTGAAAACGACACACTGACTCAGGGACGTTGGAGAGTGTAGTAGAATGAGAAGGAGAGCCAGTAACGCCTCCCTCAAGATCCCTATCTCTAGGTTTATAAAAGTATCCAGCAAAAAGAAAATTGTCAGCACAGAAACAACCAACACTAGTAATGATCTTGCCTGTCCTGGACCTCTCTTGAATTCTCTGTGTTCAGAAAAACCACA
>NW_006436288.1:10923772-10950896 GCF_000325575.1 Pteropus alecto
TCTCCTACCCAAAACTGAAAGGAAGAAGAGGAACTTAGATTGTATGCCTATGAAGTAGTTGTCATTTTAGTACCTTATCTAACTTAGATTTTATAACTTTATCAGATGGAGGGAGAGAGAACTCCTTATTCAGGTATTTGTTCCCTGAGTCTCCATTGTTATAAGATTGTTCAAGGAAGCGAAAGTCATCAGAACATGAAAATAATTACTAACAAATTGATATATTACAAAATGAGTCTCTACACAAACTTCTCTGCTGCTTAACACTAAATGTTTATCTGTAATATCATGCCAAGGTCTTTGTCTCTCTTTATTGGGCAAAATTAAAAACAGACAAAACCTAGTGTGAACAAGCATGTGGGGAAATGGGAATTTTCTTGTAGTGCTTGCTGGTAACAGTGAAAATTAATGCAGCCTCTGGATGGTAGTTTGCTGTGGGTTTGGAAATGTAAAATGTACCTTCCCTTTGACTCACTTCTAGGAATTTGCCCTAAAGTTGACATTCTCTAGTGTGAAGAAATAAAAGAAAGAAGTTCAATTGTTTTAACTTTTTAACTTTGTGGAAACTTACAAACAATGGTTTAAAACAGAAAAATATGGATATCAAAATCTCAGAAAACATTTTTTCAAGAGCAACACTATAATTGTGATATATTATCAAACGTAAACTGAAGGATGTCAATCTATAATATCATACAATTGTGTCAGAAAAATTATGCTAAAAGATTTATAATGTGATTCAGCCTTTGCTCAGTCTTATTACTGAATGGGTGCAATGGTAACCTAAATATATTTAATTTTTAAAATTATGATAAAATACATATACCATAATTTTTTTTCCATATTTATTATAAAATACTGGTCTTCATTCAGATATTTAACTTTTAAATTATGGTAACAATTATCCTCTGATAATGAGAACTTCCTAAATGTTCCCCATTATGGATGAGTAAATTGAGTTTTATAGAGTATAGGAAATGTGCCCAAGACCACAAGACTAAGTATTCAGCTCTTTATTCAAATGTAGACCCCAAACGTGGTCCTTTTTCCATTATACAGTGTGACACATTAGGGACTCTGTCCTACTTATTCACTTGGTCTGTCTTGTCCTCCATCTCGGAGCATGGGCAGTCTACTTCAAACCTTGAAAAACATCTGCTGGTTGCTGCTATGTCTGACTTTCCCTATAGGCTCAGACTACAGTAAGAACATCTACTAGCACCCAGGACCACTACAGGGTATAAGTTAGATACATCTCCATCTAGCCTGTTCTTCTAGTCCGAGGAGTTTCAACACGGAAAAATAAAAATTAAAAAAAATAAAGAAATTCGATAATTGAAGGAGTAGGACCTACACTTAAAGTCACAGAACAGTGTAGGTATAAGAAAAGGAAAGAGATTCCCACCCCAAGCATGAAAGTGTTAAAAAGAAATTTCCATCTCTAAGGAGCTAATAATAACAATTCCAACAGACTTTGAAGTAGAGTTACAATCACTTATAAGGAAATCAACTTTTAAGAAATATATCCTATATTAAAGGGCTAATAAATTATAGAGGAAAAACTAAATAAAATATAGGAACTCTAGCTCAGATCCCCAAACCAAACTATACACATATATGACTTATAGTTAAAAATAGGGGCAGTATCACTAAATTTCCTTTTAAAACGGGAAAGTAATTGCTTTTTAAAGGTATAATAATTTCAAGTGCTACAATCACAGAGTATGAATAGATACTCTCCAAAAAAGTGACTATAATAATTTCCTAGACTGTATCCAAATTATTTTAGCTATTCTTTGGCTGCTTTCATTAAATATCGTTTGTTTGTTTGTTTTTTTAGAAGTTGAATTCTATTGTGATGAAAAACAGTTTTGGAGGGAGATTCTTTCTCCTGAGAAAATGAAAATTTTGGATTCAACCTTAAAATGAATGAAAAAGGCAGTGAGATTTAAGAAAAAAACTTAGTTTTAAAAAGGAAGAGTCTTTTTAAAATTTAATTATGTTAGTGAATTTAATTTCTAAAGTCAAGGAACATCAGTTTTAGGAGACTGAAAACACCAAACAGAATTTTATTTTTTAATTTGATATTTAAAATTTTAAAACCATATCAAATATAGCATCTATTATCACAAAATATTATAGTGTATTGCACATTTTTCTTCTGTAGAGTTTAACTATCAGTTTTTCTTTAAAAGGTGGAGAAAGGGAATCTTTACCATCTAGCATTTGGAGAGTATTTTCTACATATACAATATGTGGTCATCATTAGTACTAACTATTGCCAAATAGTTCTGATTTTCTCTTTTTCCTAGAATGTCAGAAAGTTGTGTCTCCTGGCTCCCTTTAATTTGCATGGGGCCATGCAATTACTTCTGGCCAATGGGTTGTGAGCAAAAGTTTCTACTTGAGACCCTGCAATCTTGTCTTTTCCTTCTGGCATGAAGATGAGTAATGTTCAAGATGATGGCCTCTCCACTGACCTGGAACCCTGAGTGATTGATTCTGAGGAGCAAAGCTTTATTGCTGACCTGCAAAAAACGTAAAGCATAAACAATAAATAAATTCTCACCATTTTAAGCCACTAAAATTCTGTAATTGTCTGTTACTGCAGCATCACTTAGCCTTATCTTACTTATACAGTATGCAATATATTTCCTATTTCACAGATAGAAAATCCACTGTATCTGTATCTCTGTTACTATCAGGAATTTGTAAAAATTAGTAATGAGTAGACAGGAATCGAAACAATAAAGGTCTGACAGGAACTTTTTCCCTCTTCATGGATGTAAATTTCACCA
The DNA here is from genome assembly GCF_000325575.1 of Pteropus alecto. NCBI lineage: Eukaryota > Metazoa > Chordata > Mammalia > Chiroptera > Pteropodidae > Pteropus > Pteropus alecto. The sequence goes on from NW_006436288.1 coordinate 10,926,571, forward strand.
AAAATTTTCCTTAAATGCAGAGAAATCATTTGATTTGTATTTGACAAAAGAAACAGAGTTTCATTCTGAAACGTGTTTTTGTTATATCACTAATTATTAGCATTAATGGCAATAATAATAGCTACCTTGAATTCAATGTAAATATATTCTTGGTCCTATACTAGGTGCCTAATTTAAATTATCTCATTTAATTTCACTTAATCCTCACAGTGATCCTAAGAGGTAGCTATTATTCAAACTGAGATCTATCTTCAAACCAGTATTCTTTCCATTATGACAATGCTGTTTTATGGTTTGCAAAGTGCTTTCAACATATATAATCATATTTTATCTTTGTAGCAAATAACTATTTGGTTGATATTCTCTCATTTTACAGGTAAGGAAATAGGACTTTAGAGAACTTTTTTGATTTGTGCAAGGTCCGATTTTTTATTCAAACTGAGATCTATCTTCAAACCAGTATTCTTTCCATTATGACAATGCTGTTTTATGGTTTGCAAAGTGCTTTCAACATATATAATCATATTTTATCTTTGTAGCAAATAACTATTTGGTTGATATTCTCTCATTTTACAGGTAAGGAAATAGGACTTTAGAGAACTTTTTTGATTTGTGCAAGGTCCTTGTACAGAACCAGATCCTTGGAATACAAATCCTATGTGGTTCTTTGTTACACTTTGCAGAGCAGTAAACATAGTGCAAAAAGATAGTTCGACATAATATATTTTTCACCTTAATTATTTCTTCAGCCTTCTGATTTACATAGGTGTTTTTCACTTTGGGGAATAAGTAACCTAAATCTTGAAATGCTTTAAATCCCAGGTAATAGTTTGGTCAAGCAGGTTAAAAATTAAAACGGATATCGGTTAGAAGTCTTTGTTTCCAGTTTTATAAAATGCTTTGCAGAAGGTCTAGCCTGAAGCTTGTAGAATGGGAGCCTTTATTTTCAAACAAACAAACTCACCTGCATTTATCCTGGCTGGGCTAGAGCCCCTTTGAAAATCATGACTGTGAGAAGAGGAGCCAAAGTCAAGCATCCTTAGAGTCAAACTAAAAAAGCCCATTCAATTTTTTATTCCATTGACTTTCCATTTTTCCACAGTAAAAAAATTAATGGATTTCTATCAAGACAGCCTTTCAGGAGAACTGAAAATCATTTATTCTTTTTCTCCTTTAAAACAAAAATCTATTGGCATAACAATATACATTATAATCTTTTTGTTTTCATAATCACATTGAGAGAAAACTTTTATTTTAGTTATTTTTTCAGCCTTCAAATATACATACAAGTATGTATATTATGAATATCTACATAGACACATTATTTTTCAAATAATTTTTATATAAAAGATCTTACACTATTGGTAACCTGCTTTAAACAAACTCCCAAACCTAGCAATATATTCTGAACATCTTCCCATGTCATTAGCCATTTAGCTACATATGATTTTTAACACATGCATACTATTACACTATATGGATCCACCATAATTTATTACACCAATCTCTATCTTTAGACAGCTAGATTAATTATTCATAACTTTTCATAGTTATGAATAATTAATGCGAGGATAAACATCCTAGGATGTGCATGTCTGCCCATATCTCTGCATGTTTGAAGTGGTGGTCTTCTTAAGCCCATTTAAAGTATAGGGATTATCATAATAATAGTAATAGCTAATGTTCATTGAGCATGTTGTAAATAGGCAAGTAACTTCGAACTAGTTTCTCTGTCTCCAGATCCCATGTTTTTGCTTTTTGCTCAGTAGTGTTTCTTTTATCTACTACTTGGAATCTGGATTGCTGCTGATTTTGCCACTTGCTATTGGGGTGACCTTCAGTAAGTCACTACAGCTGTCTGAGCCTCAGTTTCATGTGAACTGGGGATAAATAATACCTAACTCACAACTTATTATAATGAATAAATAAGATGGTACAAGCAAAGAGTACAATGTTTGGCATACAGAAAGAACTCAATAAATATTAGCTACTCTTATTAGTCTATCCATGGAGTGAATCAGGAATTGACATTACTCTTATTTACACAGAAGGGAATGCTCAACCAGCTTGTCTCAATAGTCTCTCTTTCTCTTTTTTAATCATGATTTTTAAGCTTTCAAAAATCTTCATATCTGCAATTACATCTCCATTATCATTCTTAAATTAATGATAATCAAATATATAACTACTAGTTATCTATGGCTATGTAACAAATTACCTCCCAAATTAGTGGCTTAAAACAACAAATAAATATTATCTCACAGTCTCTGTGGGTCAGGAATCTGGCATGGATTGGCTGGGTCTGTTGGCTCAGGGTCTTTAACCGAGCTGCAATCAAGGTGTCTGCTGGGGCTGCAGTCATCTCAAGGCTTAAGTGGGAGAAAATCTGCTTCTAAACTCACTTATGTGGTTGTCAGCAGGATTCAGATCCTCACGGGTCGTTGGACTGAGTGCAATTTTTTGGTGGCTGTTGACTGGAGACCTCTCTCAGTTCTCTGCCACATGTGCCACAGGTCACAGCATAGCAGGTGGCGTCTAGCAAAGTAAGTGAGAGAGCAAGAAAGGATGAGCAAGATGGAAGCCAGTCTTTTGTAACCTAATCATAGAAGTGACATCCTATTACTTTTACTTTAATCTCTTTTTCAGAACTAAGGTACTATGTCCAGCCCACACTCAAGAAGAGAGAATTGCACAAGTCAGAAATACCAGAAAGTGAGGATTATTGGGAGTCATCTTAGTAGCTGCCTACCGCATATCACAAATTTACTTTTTAGTATTTTGATAACTGTATATATGAATATCATCAATTTCCTTTGTAGCCATAGGTAGTTTATTTTATGCATTTAAGAACATTATTTTGAAAAAGGTCTAGAGATTTCACCAAACTTCCAAAAGGGCTAATTTTGTTTTAGAAGTTCAGGCACCTTCAACAATCTCCTGGGGGAATATGTTTAGAATGGCCTCAATTTAGGAACTGGATGTCAAAACTTTAGCCCACCCTATATTATCTTAAACTGATACCTTGGACTAGTCCATATTACTCTAGTGTTATGAAAAAAGCATGGCACACTTGAAAACATAAATCTGCTATGGAACATTCCATAAGCTGTTCTCAATCATAACCCTTGAATTTACTTCATATGTATATATGAAGTAAATAGGCCTCTGCCAAGCATGTTTGATCACAATTAAACCTCCTTATGTTTGTATATGGCAATTGTCGTTTGATCCTCAAAATGACCATGTGATATAGGTGGAACTTATTTCCCCAAGAATACACTAATTCCCAGACTAGTGCTTTTTCCTCTACTAAGCTATGCATGAGAAAGCACAGTTTAAAGAAAAAGAGAGCAAAGTGATGTCGATTCTTCCCTGACTCTTTTGTGTCACCTACTCATGGTGAAAGTAACGATAATGGTTGGCTTCTCTGAATTGTATTTTCTGTAAGCACCGTACCAGCTTTGTATATTGTCTTAGTCATACAAAAGCTGAGGGTATTTTATAGAACCACTAGTATTTAGATAAATTTGTTAACAATTATTAGGAACAATTATTTGGCTTGCCCAATAAATTTTCTCCTAAAACTCAAAATACATCATCTTCCCAAAGCTATTACTTCTACATACTAGAGTCATACTACAGAAGGTGATTTTCTTCATAGTTCTCTGACCCTAATGAAATAGAAGCTCAGTATTGTCAGTTATCTTAGATTTTCCAAGATAATGCAACAAAAATCTCATGTTTGCTACCAAATTTTTCGTAGCTTTTCCAAATCTCAGTTCCACACAAGTCTGTATAGTTGAGCCATGGTGAAAGTGAAAAAGGGTCAAGGAACTTAGGTGGCTTCTAGATCCCCTAGCTACTGACTAAACAACTTGGTCAGGCTATCTTCCGTCACCACATTTTCCTAATCTGCAAAATGTTGTATTCGTGGAGATTCATCTCTTAGCCCCTATTTCTAACACTCTTTGCATTGCATTGTGAAGTACTGAAAAAACTCTGACCACATTCAAGACATGCGTCTAATGTACAACACAATAGGGCACTCTCAAGAGGGCCCTGAACCAGCTTTGAGTAGAGAATAAAGTGAGGTGAGGCTGATGAGGGAGTCAAGCGGTGATTGGCTTCAGCCAACTTCTCCAGGGCCAGCCAGAAATTCACCAAGCAGGGACAGGGGGTGGGGGACGGGGGACAGGAGGCCGGCGTTGACGACAGAAGGCTACTTCCGGCTGTGGTGCGTTTGACGTCAGGGCCAAATCGGACCGGCCCAGCCACCGAGAAGCCGAAGAGTGAGGGCTCGCGAGAGTTCAGGGCAGCAGCTCCGAGATTCCGGCGCGGCCGCAGGTCCCACCTCCCGGGGGCGGGGCGAGGGCGGAGCGGGCAGAAGGGAGCGGACGGGCGCCGGGCCGGCTGAGGTCCGTGCGGAGGCTGAGCCGGCCGCGGGCGCTACTGGAGGCAGGTGAGTTCGCGGATGCGACGCTCGGCGGCAGCGCCTGGGAGGGGGTGCGGGGCTTGCCGCACCTGCACTAACTCTGCAGGACGAAGGAAGCGATCTTGTGTGGCTTTGGGTGTCCAGGAAAAGCCGGGCTGATGTCGGGTTTGGAAATATCTCCGATAAGCTCCGGGGAGGGCCTTGGCCCTCTTGTTCTCCGGGCGGTACTGGCCCCGTGTGTCCGGAGAGGTAGCCTCGAGCCTGGAGAGGAATCTTTGTCCTTCCCTGCTCCTTTCCCCTTCCACTCGTCGGCCTTCGAGCACCCGGCTCCCGGTCCTTGTCTGGGCTTCGTAAACAATAACAAATGTCGCGGATCCTCTCCTGGTATCTCCTGCTCTCCTGTCCCGTGCCCTCCAGCCGATGTCACCGAGAGGAAGGATTTTAGGCATGGCTCTAAAATTGTAGGGGCTGTTAGTGTACCATTCCTAAAAACTGATGCGTCAGATTGCAAAACATTTCTCAGACACAGTAAAGCCCCCCAGCTCCCAGAAGCCACGGAGTGTTCAAAGTCGATCTCAAAATATGGCCCTACCACTGGAACTGTAGACCCTTCTTTTCGACATCATTTTCTCCCACTCCCTTTTTTCACCTTTACTATCGCGGACAAACGAGTGGTTGTTTGGTATGAGAATAAGAAAGATTGTACCCGATTAGGTAAGAGACATTTCACCTTTAGAAAGTTGCCAGGTTGACAGCAAAAGAACAAACTTTATTTTGAAAACCAGTGGCCTCCCGTTTACTGATGTTACTTTTGTGGATCACTTTTCGGGTTGTAAGTTTGCAGGAAAAATATAAAAAGAAATTTGGGCTGGGGGGGAGGGGTGGCTGTGGGAAGAGCTGGTGGTGCTGGAAGTAGCAGTGGCTTGTCCAAAAGTGTGATTCTGTTCTTCACTTGATAAAATGCAGAACCAACGCTCTTGTCTGTTTCACGTCCCTTGATAAGTTTGGATAGAAACCAGTTGCTCGGAAAAGGCCTGAGTATTCTCTTTATTACTGCTAAAATCCGAAGAAACAACATTAGGTGTTTTAATTTATGCTTCTTGGTTGTAAGATGTGGATCGATGAGTGAGACCTTGTCTTTTGGAGGTTGGGGGTGGAGTGGGGGCTTAAACTTGTCATATCTCTCCGAGCCTGGGTCTAAACCCATTTTGTTTACACCCATTTAGTTTTTCCATTGAAGATTTTTGAAAGTTCATTGTCTCAATCATAAATGTATATATGATACTGGAAACCTCTTTGTGTTCGACTGGCTCTTCTTTGTATACCTCAGGATATATAAAACAATTAAGTTTATTCTCTATCCAGTAGCTGAGAGGTATTGTTTGTGAATTAGCCATTCTTGTAACTATTTATGGGGAGAGAATTTAGTTCAAAATATTGTGTTCAATTATGATGACGCTTGTTCATTGCATAAGTTCATCAAAATACTTTTCTGTGAAAAATTCTAATATCAAAAGAAGTACAGTGGATAAAAAAATTTTTGATTTCATCTGTTTTAGCTTTGTGCTCCCTTTGTTAAGATGGCTGATAATGTTTCCCATTTGGTTGGGACATGTTTAGAATGAGAAACAAGTTGGATATAGTTTGTATACTCCTTTGAAAAGCCCTGCCACTAGGGAATGAAAAAAAATTAGAAAAACCACATTAAATGGGTGCAATTTTTCCCTAGCCTTTTGTTTCTGAGTTTGTTTTAAAACCGAGCATCAAATTCAAAGAATCGAGACTAGGAATATTTGTGCAAATAAATAGTGTCCTCAGCAGTTTTTATGCTGAAAAATTAACTTCAAAAGGTAAGATATAAAAACAAAGGAAAATTGTGCTTTGTAGAAAATGGTAACAAAGCAATGGACTCGATTCTGCCGTTTTCAGAAAAGTTCTAAGTAAGTGCAACATCATTGTGTTAGCAGAAGTTGGATAGCATGTTAGAAAGTGTGTTCTCAGTGATCGGAATAATTTGGAGAGGTGTGTGTGTGCGTGTCACTTTTTTTAAGAGGGAAAAGATGGCACAAATCAAAACCAAAAAGGTTTACGTCTTGATGTAATGTTAAAATGATTTTATTTACATAAATAGTGTAGGGTAAATAAGGCAAACATATTGTCATCAGCATCCCCAAGATTAGCAGATAGGCAACAAGTTATGATTAGGTTAGACTTGACATATACAGAAATTACGCTACTGTATTTTTTATATTAAAATTACCATGGGTTTTTTGAATGAGATAATGAAAATCTTTTAAAGCATAAGAAATTAAAAATAATTAATTAATTTTAAAAGATATTCTTGATCAGTAGTTAAAAAAAATTAAGTGAATCCTTCTTTCCTCCTCCCAACCCCCCACCCAAATTTTTGTTTAAATCTTAAGAGAATATTTAACAAGGTATGACCAACACTTAAGTGCACTGTTTACATAAAGCTTCTGTCTCCAGGTAAAGTTTTGTTAATTAACAGGGTATTATTGTTCAGAACCTTTAGATAGAAATGAAGAGCAACAATGAACAATATTTTCTGCTGAGTACACTCAGATGAGCTATGGTCTCTATCTTCAGGGAGATATAATATAATTGGAGGGAATTGTACCCAAGTAACTAACACACAGTGTATTTTCTGGGGTAGCTAAGGAGGGAGAGATTAAATTCTACTAGACCAATTAAGGAAGGCTTTGTGTAAGGAAAGGCATTTGTGTAGGTGATTTGGATGATTTAGTCATATAATCATAATAAACAAACACTTTATATAATGAAGCTTCTGCTAAACCCTTATATGTACTAATTTACCTGAGTTTAAGCCTTACAACAACCATATTGAGTAGGTATTTTTATTATACCCATTTTGAAGATGGGGTAACTGAGGTACAAAGGTCAGATAACTAGAAAATGGTAGAACAAGGATTGCAACCCAGACATTCTGGCTTATATCTGTGTCCCTGTGCTTAATCACTATCCATATTTTCTCTCTCATTCTTGATGGTCTTTCTCAGGTCTGTAGTTTCAAAGAATTGATTTGGGAAAATACGTTTTTTTCTGGCACCTAAATTTAAGGATCAGTTTTCTAGAAAGAGCTCCAAAATAATGAAAACCCGGGTAAATAAGTTGTTTTTGGAATGTTAGATATTTAATCCATTTCTAGAAGTTGCTTTCTGTGGGAATTAAGTGTAACTATTGAGTGAGACTTGTTACATTTGAATTAGTACCTAGTGGCATACCCATAAGGATTTAGAAGTAAGAAGTTATAACTCTATTAACTTCGTTGCATAATGAGAATGTTTGAATCATTGTATATTTTGGTGTGTAATTTTTAAAAATCACTTGGCACGGAGTATTTTTTGGATTAAATTGTGAAGTTTAATTTATTTAATGATTGAATGTCATACTCAGCCCTTTTAGTTTTTATTTCCACAAATAGTAAAATTTATAATGCCTGAATCAAGATTTTGAATAGAGTGTTGTACATGTGTAAAATGAGAGAAGTTCAGTCACTGATACTTTATTAGAGCAACTTTGAAAGCTTTTTGGGGTTGTGAAATAAAAGGTGCTATAGAAATGAAGTGTGCCTACTATAGGCCTACTCAATAAATGCATCTTTGTTGAACGAATGGTCCAATTGATTTTATTTTTGAAGTTTTAGGAATACTTCACATTTGTTATTGGTTATCTAAGTATTGGGATCATGATAACCTCAACTGGATTTAAAGATTAGGGAAAAAAGTATGTATAGGTAGTGGTAGGGGTACTGCTTGTCCTTACCTGTCTAGCAAGATGCAGACCCTTCAGCTTCTTTGTCTCGGTGCCCTGAGCTCCAGAGGTATAGTCTCTGCGAATGAATATAATAAGTGTTCTTTCCTTGTCTGAAAGGGGTAGGTTCTAGAAAACCCTACAGTAGGATAATTTATGCTTGATAAGCTTAAAACTTAATGGGGAAATTAGCAGAACTAAAGCCAGGATGTAAAGCGCATATATTTATGTTATTATAAGATAATAGTGGGAAAACATTTTTTAAACAGGTTTTTTTTTTTTTATACACGGCTTAAATTAACAATGATTGAAAATTATTGCATTTACCCCTCCCCCCCCAACCCCCCCCCCCAGTGATCAAATTTTCACGATCTTAATCCTATAATTTCATGGAGGTGCTTATAAGTTAACTATGGTTTATTATAAAAAAAAAAAGTCATGTATTCCCCTAAGTATAAGTTTGGTTTTGAAAGGTTATTCTTCGTAAAAAAGGAGTGTTGGTTTGTCCATCAAAGGGAAACCAGACATATCCTTTCACATTCTTGCCAATAGAAATTTTTGAGCATCTTTTCCCATAATAGACTAGCTTTGTCTACATTGAAAATCCACTGAGACAGGTAGCCAGCTTCCCTCTTAGGTGATCTCTGCATAGTCTTAGGGAAGACCTTAGCAGCTACGGGTCATGTGGTGAGTTGACCATTCACACTGGTGTTGTCTGTAGCTTATGATAGTAGCACTTGTACTATGCTCTGCTTTTAAATTCTTAAATAAGCTCCTTGCTTCCCCCTTAATACTTAGACCAGTTGACAACCCAAATTGATGTTGGTTCTCTGGCCAGACTTGCAGAAGGTTTCCTGTTTTCCTTTTTTTTTTTTTGGCTGATTCTTGTTGATTCCTCAGGTGTGGATTTTTCACATGTTACAGTATATGTCTCTGATCCCATATGCATAGGCAGCATCCATTCTCAGTCCTGAATTGAATGTATTTGACCCTCTGATATTCTTAAAACTGGCAAATCCTGAAGAAATCACAGACTCATAATGTTTTAGTGAGGTTAATCCTGAAGAAATCACAGACTCATAATGTTTTAGTGAGGTTAATCGTCATAATTCAACATTTATTAACTATTTGCAGGGCACTGTATTATGTACTATGGCAAAATAGAGATGAGTAAAATATATTACTTTTTCATTTAGAAAGGTTTCCATCCAGTAAGACCGTGGTCCCCAACCTTTTTGGCACCAGGGACCAGTGCTCCTATGAGAATCTAAGGCCTAATGATTTGAAGTGGAGCTGAACGGTGATGTTAGTGCTGGGGATCAGCTGCATGTACAGATGAAGCTTAGCAAATACAGATGAAGCTTCGCTGCCAGCCTGCCACTCACCTCCTGCTGTGCAGCCCTATTCCTACATAACAGGTGGCCAAGGGTTGGGGACTCCTGTAGTAAGAGACATATATATGGGTAAAATTCAAACAAAAACTGTTAAGTGAGTAACGGCACTATGGGAACAAAGGAAAGAGAGATTGCTTCTGGTTGGAGAATTTAGGAAGGATTCCTATATAAAATGAAATACGAATTGACCATTTAGAGTAAAGGACATGCCAAGCAGATGGATTAACATGAGTTGGATATATTTCTATAACACCTGATAAATTGTATGTTAATTATTCACTTCTCTCTTTGCCCTATTGGGTTTGAGCCCATTGAGCTTAGAGAACAGATGTGTTTTAGCTTTCCATTCTCTGCAACATCAACTGCTAACCTGATACATTAAAGTTGTAGTTTAGTAAGATTACAGTGGCAATGGTATATATGGAATGGATTCAAGGGAAGAGAGCCCAGAAATGAGAAGCCCAGTGAAAGGACTAATTTAAATAATCTAGGAGATAGATAATGAAATTCTAAACTAGGTGGAATTGGAAAGGAGAGACTTGGATGGATGGGTGTTGAGACCTAGGGAATTCCTTCCCTCTTTTAATGACCTATGAGGTATGTGCCATGTACCAGGAAATGCAGTGATGGAAAGACACCGCGCTCCCTCAGAAACAGACAGGTGACCACAGAGCTACACTCACAGGTATAGAAATAATTGCAATAGCACATAGCAGCTATAATGAAGGAGCAGTGAGAGGAGCACCTAAGAGAAAGGAGCACTGGTTTGAGAGAATCAAAGAAGCTTTCCCAGGAGGTGGTAGTGTTTGAGCTTAAACTTGAATGGTGAGTAGGAGTTTTTCAGGCCAACAAGCAGCAGGAGAATATTATAGCATCGAGATGTAAGAGACTGTTTAGGCAGTCACAAGTACCTGGATTATTTTAGTGTGGGACATGAGGCTGCATACAAAGATAAATTGACTTTGCAGAATAATTTTTTATTTGCCATTTTAAAAATATTTATTTTATCCAGCTTTAGCACTCTGAGCTTTGTATTTCTGCTGCCTCTAACGCTGTGCTTACCTGTGCTATGCTTCCTACTCCCATCCTGAAAGTCTACTGCCAGTGATAAATTGTCTCTTGCTTCCTTTTTATGAAATTTAACAGAGAAGTTAATGATACCATTAGCCAGAGAGATTAAGAGAGAAAGAAATCCACTAAAAACCTTTTCTTTGATGAATGCATAGAGCAACTAGGGTTTTTGTATAAAGAGAATGCAGTATTAAAGCATAGCTTCAAGAGCACTTCACTTGAGGGAAGGGATTGTGGTAGGAACATAATTATTTATCTTTCTCAAAGTCTTATGAAACCCTTAAAATTTTCCCAGAACTATAATATCTAGTGCTGAAGTTCTTTAATCTTGATTTTAGCCTTGAGTTTTCATCTTCTTTACTTAACCCTTTTATATTTTAATAACTTAGCATGACTCTTAAACTTCATATGGTATCAAACATTGTCTCTAATTTGCTCCCTTGACACCTTTTCGGGTCATTCAGAAACCTGCACCTGCAAATCATGATTCTGAACTTTGTATGTGTAATCTGTATGAGACTGCTAGAGCTAAAAAATTCTCTGGGTGTTTTCTTCACATAGGTTTACTTTCTATAGCCATTTAATTTTTCTGACCTGTGGATTGGGACAGTGAAACAATATAGTTAAGTTATTTTCTGAAAAGTTAATGGTAGACTCCAGTTTGAATTATATCCATTGTATTTCTAGACCAACGTTTGGCATCTGTGTTAGCTTTAGCGCCAGTAATGATAATAAAAGTTTATGGGCCCTACTAGCAGGAAAGTGAAAGAGAAAAATAGGAAAAGAAAAAGAAGGCTTGCAGAATGGCAGAAGAGGTGCAGGGTGGAGGCAGGAGAAAGGGCGAATAGGGTTAAAAGAGGTCAAGTTCTTCTGACACCTGTTCCAATCCAGGTGCCACTTTGTGGGACTGGTACCATGTTTTAAGATTAAGTTAAACTGCCAGTAATCATGTCTAGAAATATACTGTATGTGTTATGTCAAAAACAACAGCTTATTTTTACTAAAATATTTTTGGATTTAATAAATTTCCTATGTACTCATAGGCAATTTATTAAATTTATTAAATGCTTTTAGAATTTATTAAATGCTTTTAGAATTGAGCAGAAAGGAAAACAGAAACCAGTGCACTTGAAATATTGTGAAAATTATGGATACGTTTCTGAAATGTAGTAAAGCATTTAGGACTTGAACCCATAAATTATGTACAGTCCTAGTCTGGCAGAAGGTGGCTGAAGGGGAAGGGAGGAATAAATGGGAACATGTGCTCAGGTAAAACTGCATTCTCATATCAGCCAGATAGGTGGACCTACAGAGGGAAAAATACGGTAAGAAATTACATGTAGAGCCTGAGCTTTCCTTTCCAGGTAAACCAAATACTTCTTCCCTTTCAGAAAACAGCATTATCAAACAACGAGAAACTTTACTTCAAATTGTTTTTTCATCATTAGACTAACAATCCCAAAGAATAAAATCAGTATGATTTTAGTTTTTTTGTTATGGTAAAAAAAGTTATTTCTCAGATTGTAAAAAGTACTCAATTGAATGAAAGTCTATGACTCATTTTCAAAGTTGAAAGCTGCTGTAGAGGTCATCTAGTTGAATTCTCTGCTGTGAATTCCCTCTAATCCCGGACAAGTGGATAATTAGTATTTGCCTAATGATGTTAGTCGCTTGCTTAAAGACAAGGAACTGAACAGATCATAAGAGAGCTAAGTTTCATTCCCTTGAATGGTTGGTGTTCTCCAGCTGTCTGTCTCCAGTCCTCTTTTGTTCACACTTCATATACTCTGGGGTCTGGAAGATCACATACTCTGTTATCTTCAGTGACCACTCAGTGATGATCACTTCCGAATCTTCATATATTGCTTAGCCCACTCTTCTGAGCTTGTGACTTCATTATCCATCTCTTCCCTAGATATTACCACCTTGGTGTGTTCCATAGGTAACTAGGATTCAATCTGCCCAGAACCGACTTTATCTTCTCCTTTCCCAGAATCCTTCTCCTGCAACTTACTTCTCTCATTGCATGATACTGTTCTCAATTTTGTTGTCTAAGCCACAAACCTGGAAATCATCCTTGACTCCTCCTCCTTGTTTATCACTCACATTCAGTCATTATTAAGTCTTCCTTACTACCTCTTCAATGCTGTCTTTGCTCTTTCTCCAGTGTCAGTATCTTCATTCCGCCATCTCCCTGTCACCAGTCTTGCCCTCTTCCAGTCTGTTTTCCATGTGGCTGCCGAAAAGTTACTCCTAAAATATAAATCCGATTATAAAACTCCTACACTTAAAATGTCCAGTGATTCACCTTTACCTCTTCCAGACTCCTTAGCTAGGCATGCGAGTCTAAATCCCTCTAAAAAATAGTGCCTTTCAGTTTTCTAGTCTTATTTTTCATTATCCACTCTACTCACTGAACCACTAGCTGTCTCTAATGTTGGTTCCTACACACCACTTTCTGGAATGCACTTTCCTACACTCTTTTGGGTAATTCCTGTGCTTTCTTTAGTACTCTATTTAGGCATCTCCACTTTCAGGGATGCCTTCCTTGACCGCTCACCTCTTGTCAAGGTTAGATGCCCCTTCTTTGCTTTCCCATAGCATCTTGTGCAAATCTCTTTCAGACATTTTTTATATCCTAAAACTCAACCATAGCTAACATTGTGAACATTTACTATGTGCTAAAATTTATTGAGCATTTACTATACGCCAAGCATGGAACAGTGTTAGAAAGTTTTTCCTTATGCAGCTTTCAGCTGGTTCTCATCACAGAGTTAGTTTTATCATTGCAAGAGTGATACTTGACGATGACTATCTTACATCTTCTGTTTCAGAATAAGCATGTTCATTTAATTTGTTTAAATAACATGGATTCCAGACTTTTTATCCTCCTAACCACTCTCCTATATGTATTATATTTTGTTTTCTTTCTTAAAATGTGTGGTTCAGTTTTTGATAAAATACAGTTGTCATAAAGAGAGGCAGTATTTCATAGGTGTTTAGTATCTGGATACGGATTGTCATATTTAAGGTATAAGCCTCACTTTTCCAGGTCCATAAATGGGAATTTTGTGTGTGCGTCCAGAAATAAATCAGGATTATGGGAATTTACTTACATTTAACAAGTGACCAAGAGACTGACATAAAAACAAGAATGCCAGTTAATGAATTTATTAATACAAGTATGAGTGGAATGGAAACTTGCATCATATGGCTAGTATTGTCACCCCAGTAAGACAAAATTACATGGGAAGCCAGTCATTCTAATCAGAATGGATAATCTCACTGGGGAATATCACTAAGCCATAATGGGGCCTCTTTTTTATAAGGATGCACCTGCTCAGCAGTGCTCTAGTTATGGTGAGCCCGTTTTCACCTTGGACAGCATTAGGGGAGCACAGGTGAAATCTTGCTCATTAAACTCCAGCTTCTCCTCCTTCCCCAAATTAATGTAATTTTCTTTTGTTAACAGTCTTTTGTTTGGCGCCAGAAGGAAACACAATTGACATGGTTTCATCTTTCTTAATTTGCATTTTAATCCTGCCTCCCAGAAACTACACCCTACTCACCTTTGATTGGACTTGGGTATTCTCAAGTATCTTTGGTCACACATCTTTTTGGAATTACTTATATTGATAGCTAATTTCTATCATTCCATTTGGTTCATGCTGATATTACTCCCAGAGGGTGACTTAATTTTCAAATTATGAGGGCATTTTTCTTTGTCCTTTGTACTGATCGTAGGACATTGCCAAAGATTGAAAACTTCTCCAGTTATGAGCTGACCAGTACAGTGTAGAGTGTGGCATTCATATTCCTCGTTCCTGACCTTATGTTGTCTATTAATTTAAGATTAAATTGTTTGTAAAGTTTGGAAGTAGTGGCCATTTCACACTTTTTAATTTGTGTGAAGCTCGATTCAGCAAAAATCTTTAGTTGTTCTTTATGTATATAACAGTTTATACTTAACATTTGCTTTTTGAATCCAAATATAATTATTTATCTTTTCTCTATTAAATTTCATTTGTTAATCTGTTAAAATTGTTGTAAACTCTGACTCTGCTGTCCCACTTCTGATTATTCTCTCCAGGTTCTGGCCATCTTCACATTTTGATAAGGATGTTGTCAAAGTTTTATCCAATTCATTGGTAATATAATTGCCTAAGTCCAATGAGTCTTGCAGAATTTATGAGCATTCTGAATTTTGTTGCTTAATCGGTTATACACCATAACTATTGGCCCATTTTTCATCTTTCTCTCTCTCTTTCCCAAAATAAGAATTGGGAAATAGAGCTTATTAAATACCTTTCATAGATTATTTGTCCTGTAGATTTGCCAAAAAAGAAATGAAACTATATGCTTGTCAAGACTTGTCCTTCCTAAATCCATGCTGATTTTTAATGATCACCCATCATTGTCTATTCAAAAACCACCTGCTTTATTATTTGTTCTAGAACTTTCCTCAGGCTGAATGATAAGCACAACAGTTAATATGTTGTAATGTCCATGCTTTTGTAATGTTCATATTCTTTCTTCATTTTGAAAGATTGTATAGTTTGTCTCTGCCTTTCATCAAAGCTATCTAGTCTTCATAATTCATCAAAGGATACTTCTAGCATTCCACAAAATTTGTATGTAGGTTCATGAACTGGTCAACTGTCCAAGTGGAAAATTTGGAGTGCATTGGTGGCAGCTCTCTCACGGCCTCCTGTACCTAACGCTTCAGGTCTCACGTTCTAGCTGAGAAAAAAGGAAGGGCTTGAGTGGTGGGATGCACGCTGGACTGAGAATTCTCTATAATAAAGGGGTGGTACCTATCTCTCAAGAGTGTTGTAAAATAGACATATGTAAACTGGAAGGTGGTACTCACATGTAAGATTTTTAAAAAGCAAAATAGAAGTGGAGGTTCTTCTTTTCTTCCCCTGGTCATATATTAAAACACCATTTACCTTAACCAGCTTACCCAGACCTTTTGTAAATTTCCTCTTACAGACATAAATTCAAAACTCCTTTTGCTGCCCTTAATAATTTTCTTAATTCCACTCATTGTGGGCATTTTACTTCCTGAGATCATCCTATGTTTCTTTTATAGGCATCCATGTTGTCTGTGCCTTCTATCTTTTATGTGTGTCTTTTAAAATCTAGGTTTCTTGCAGAGCTCTTTGTCCTGCCAGTCTTTTCAGAATCTTTTTCTTTTCTCTGTTGTTAATATCCTTTGCAGTTAGTTACCCTTTGCAGTTTATAACCAGAATTCCATTTCTTTTATACTAAATTATTTCAAGTTTTTCTGTGTGACTAGAATGAATAGGGGGTATCACTCTTTGGTTATATTCCTTCTCCCCCACATGTTTTTCTGACTCATTTCTCTAATTCTTGTTCATATTCTTCCTCCCTCCCCCCACCCCCTTTCTCTCCTCCTGCCCTCCATTCTTCTTTCCTGGATACTTCTAGTGAGGTAGCTTTAGCTGGGTGTTACTCTAAAACCCAGAATTTCATAAATATGGGCACTACTACTGCTACACATATGACAATATTTCTTATCAGTTGGCAGGTACCAGTTTTTAACCAAGAGCAGCATGACACTTCTTGAGTTAAACTGAGGCTCAGTGAGATTTGGTGATTTATGCAGTATCATCTTATAAATAAGCAGGGCTATACTCAGTTCTTTTGTTTTATTGTGCAGTTCTCTTTGACATTCATTCCAGTCAAAGCACTCTTTCAAAAGACTAGTGCCTGTTCTCATGGAAGTTAGATGTTTGTGAGCCTCCATTATTACCCCCTTGGAAGACATTTATAGAACCCCAATTATGATTCCCTAGAACTTTTCTCTATTATCCCTAGTATGGAGCATAGAGATGCCCTGTCATCACTATAGTATTATACCAAAGGGGACTCCATAAGAATGTGCTTAAAGAGTCTCCTCTTGTGCCTTAGCATCTTGCTTGAACTGCCTAAATCTCTACATACATGTTAAAGAGAGGCTGGAGCTGAACTTGATTATTTCTTGCTGGATCAGTCAACAAATATTGAGCACTTTATATGTACTCTGCATCATGCTAAATACTGGGGAGACAGAATAAGGTGTAGCTATTGTCCTCAAGGAGTATGGAATTTAATAGACGACTAACATATATAACAGTAAGTCCACCTACATGAGAGTATGGAATTAAATGCCTACTTGTGAGATTCATAATAAGTGCTAAACAGATTCTGAAAAGTGAGGTTGGAGAAATTAAGAAAAGCTTTGTAGAAGAGGACAATTTCATTAGGTTCTTTAAATATAAGTAGAAGGGAAAGGGAGGACCGTTTTTAAGTTTTGATATTCCAAAGCTCAGTGGTCAGGTTGATTATGGCATGTCTGTTGGCTGATGAGAGAGGAGACTAAATAAAGTTAATAATGGAAAATAAAGTTAAGTTAGGATGGAGCCAAATTATGGCATTTAATAGAAGCCAGGCATAGAAGTTTAGATTAGAGTGGTAGAAAGGAGAAGGCTTTAAAAGTTTTTGAGCCAAGGAGTGACATCATCCAAGTTTTATAAAAGGAGCACTGAGAGATGGAAGAGAATGGCATCAGGAAGACGCATTCGAATGCTGGACAATAATGTTAACTGACAGTGCAGACAGAGCCTGGACCGATAAGGTGATGGAAGTGAGAAAGAAGAGTAAGGTGGGATGAGAGAGATTTTGACAGCATTATGAATGAACTTGAAATGAGAAAGGGAGAGATAAATTAAGGCTGCTTTCCCAGCTTTTTGACTGGGAGAAAGGTTATTTATTGCCTTGGACAGTAATAGGGTTGCTAGAAGATTGGCTGTAGGGGAAGAGTTATGCATTTACTTTTGGATATAATTAAATATAAGTTATTTGTAAGGCATTTAAATTGAAATGTTCAGCAGACAGAAACATGAGACTGCAGGTCGGATGAAAACATAGAATATGTTACTCAGATGTATGACTCATCCTTGTAGAGTATCACTTGAAAGCCTGGAAAAGGATGAGGTCTCTCTGAGAGTTCAAAGACAGAGGTTCAAGGACTGGCATTGATGGATACCTTCTAATACGTAAATCTGAAGAGTTCCTAGTATTTGTGTTGATTGAAATTACATTAAAAGTTATTTTTTTTCCCTTGGCAATAAAAAGACATGTAATGCTATTTTAGGAAATTGGAAAATTCAAAAAGATATAAAGAAAAAAGATAAGAATTAACAGTAGTTTGGAGACTTTCTGGTCTTTGTATGCATATAAAGGGATAGGAAATACATGCATGTCTGTATGCACTGCATAAACTTTTATAGCTTGCTTTTTTCATTTAACATTGCATCATAATAATTTTCCCATCATGAATTACTGCTTAAAAACACTCTCTTTAAAGAGCCGTTTTTTTTTTTATCATTTGGATTTATCATTATTTAATCACAGATCTATTATTTAACATTTAGATTGCTTCCAAAATTTTTGCTCTTATTCATAATATTACAGCAAACTTCTGTGAAATATATACTCTTCAGATGTTTCTTAGATATGAGCTCTCTGAAAGCAGAGACCTCTGTATCCGAGCACCTAGAAGAGTGCCTGGACATACTGATTGCTTAATTAAAAAAAAAAACAATTATTGACAGATTGAAACGAGACAAATATTCAGTTTCTCTTACTTCCTTAATTCTGATTCCATGCATACCCAGGAACCTTCTGATTATGATTTAGCTTTCCTTATAAATCTGGCTGTAATGAAGGTATTGGTCATGTACGGCTATAAGCAGGCATTCTTGCTTCTGTCAACAGTTATATTTGTTATTCTATATTAATAAATTTATATTTTTTGCTTCTAAAAGATGGAGCTACCTTATTGATGCTGATAGAATCAAATTTCTGAACCTGTAAGGCTGTGGAGTAAGCCTGGGTTGTGGTTAATCACCAAGGTAATGAATGCCACTCTGTCAAGAGCCCTCTGAAGAAGAGAGTCTGCTATCCTTCACCTGGTAGAAACCTGTGGCAGTACCACGTTTTCCGATGTCAATTCCTGTGGTACCCTTAAGAGACAAATGTTTGACTTTTCAAATAACATTTTAACATATTTGGGATACAAACACATTGTCTGACAACTTTTTCCTTAAAAATGTGTTTCATTGCCACCCAGAAGTTAGTTACTAAGAGGAATATGCGTGTGTAAAAGTTTATGATGGTGTCTAATCATAAAGAAATTTTAAAAATAAACGTGCAGTGTTTATATTTATTTTCAGAGTATTATCTTATTTTCCTATGGTAATAGAAGAATTTTATGAAGAAATTTCAGATACAGTTCACAGATATGTTGTACCTAGGGAAAACTTTAGTAGGAAATTAGAGAATTTCTAATTTTATTAGGGGAAGACTAGTGGAAAAACCTTTTAACTGAGAGATCTGTTAGATTTTTGTGCTGGAGCCTTCTATTGCTGCACCTAAATCAAATAAGACCCTCTGTCTATTAGTGTACCATTGACCCTGTAGAAATATTTCTTTATATTTTATCTAGATATTTTTCTATTGTACTTTATCCCTTTGTCAAGTATTACTCCCAAGAATACTACAATAAAGCTGTGTCTGTGTCCATAGAGCAAATCGAATGATCGTTCATTTAGTTTCTAAAGGGTTCTTTTTGGTTATGGGTGTTGATCCCAATTGTGCAAGGTTTGGCTTGCACAGATCAGCTACTGAAGACTTGGGTATCTGAGTACCTTTTTTTGGAGTATCTCTCTCCTGCTCTTCCTCAGGCTTGGGGGCAGTATTTTATCATTATAACCTTCATGTTACAAATGTTTCTCAGTTTGTGTTATATCAACATCAAGTTCTAAAGGAATCACTGTGTAATTCACCCTGTTAAAAGATTCCAGAGTCAAAGAGTTTGGGAAATTCTGTACCTTCTTTAGGAGATTAACTTGTTTAACCCATTATTCTCTATTTTTTTTTTTTTTTTTACTCTCAGAACACATTTTCCTTCAGACATCTAAAAAAAATGTTTTGTAGAACACTCTTGGACAAAGATGCTTTATAGCATCACTTTGTAAATTAGTGTGGCTCAACTTTAAAGTTTCAGGATTTTGTTTCTTTTACAGGTTTTTTCTTAAATTCTTTATTCTAAAACAGTTAACTTTCTTAGTCTGAAATGTCTACATTGTTTTGATGATGAATTTATTATGTAGACTTCCCCACAACTCATCTAAAAGGAAAACTTTAAATTATTTCTTTAAGTTTTGAAGTGTGTCACATATGAGAATATAAAATATATCTGTACAGTGTAAGGAAAATAATGAAACAGACACCAAAGTATCTTCTATGGTGGTTAAGAAATTGAACTTTACCAGTATCCTGGAAGCTCTCTGTATACCTTTCTTCTCCCAGTGTTAACAACTGTCTTTAATTTTATGGTAAGCATTCTCTTGCTTTACTTATACTAGTTTCATCATCCAGGACAGTATTCTATTGAGAAAACATTTTTTTTTTTTTAGGTTTTGAACTTTATATAAATGGAAACATACAGTTTGTTTCTTCTATAACTTTTTTTTTGGAACTTTTTTGAGATTCATCCATCTATCTAGTGGTACTTTTTTATTCTTTTTCACTTGTAGTTTTTAGTTATGTGAATATACCACATAGATATTTACAGCTGTTTTAAGTTTTTGCCAATCTAGGAGTGTGAAATGATATCTCGTTAGGGTTTTAATTTTCATTTCCCTGATTAGAATTATAACCGAGTCTTTCTTTTTATTCCACTAAGATTGATGATCATTTGTGTTTCTTCCTGTATATGCATTTTCTTTGTAGGAGCAATGCTCCAACGACCTTGTTAAGCACTGCTCTCTCTTCCACATCTTCAGGAGTGTCTTTACAGTATATGCCTAGGAGGGGAATTGCTTGGTCATTGGGGATAAATAAGCGTGTACAGCTTTACTGAGTAGTATCAAACTGTTCTCCAAAGCAGCTGTACCAATTTATACCTTCACCAGCAGTGGATAAGAATTCCCATTGTTCTTCAGCGGGCTGGGACTAGATATTTACAGCTGTTTTAAGTTTTTGCCAATCTAGGAGCGTGAAATGATATCTCATTAGGGTTTTAATTTTCATTTCCCTGATTAGAATTATAACTGAGAATCTTTCTTTTTATTCACGGCCCATGTGTGTTTTTTGTGAAATTACTATTTGGGATTTTTTGCTCATTTTAAATTTTGTTTTGTGTTTTTTGTGATTCATAGGAATTCTTCATGTAGTTAAGACATTTGTGTATTGCTTAGAACAGTGCCTGATACATAGTGAGAACTAAATAAGAATAGCTATTGATACTCTATCGCCATTATTGTATTTGTTTAATTCTGATTTTAGATGCTGCTAATATGCTATTTTGTGGCTTATATTTCATTCTATGATACTAAAGTGTATAAATTAAGTTTTATACAAAATCTCGACTACGTAGTCATAACCATGGCATATTCATGTTGCATATGTTATATTTTGTAACCTGTAACTTTTCAATCTTCAGTACCTTTTTTTGTTGTTTCTGCTGATATATATTTTTTAAACCCCAGGAAAAATTAACCCATTTAATTCCTTGTTCAAATTGACATAATTTTATTTTCTGTGTTGTAGCCTAGTTATGGATGCATCTGTCTCTCCAAATGTATTATGATTGTTTTGAAGACAAAACATTTTTAGCTTTATGATTTCAGGAGTTTAATACTCATAACTTAGGGACTGCCAGTAAGAGATCCAAATGAATCCTAAACTATTATGATAGTTCAGTCCTTCTGATGTTACATCACAAGCTTACGTTCTTTGGAATATGTAATTTGCTGACCAAACTGTCAATGTATTATTTTCTTTAGCTTAGTAGTAGTTCAGAGATTTAATTATCTTTTGATTGATTTTTCCACATACCAGAGGGATGGCAAAAGGGCCACGTTAACAGTATAATTGTTAAGTTAATAACAGTGATGATAGCAATGATAATGATGATATTAGTTTCTTCAAATTGACCACTTATTATGTGTCAGTTACTGTTCTAAATATATTACATGTCTTAGCTCAGGAATCCCTTTGACAGATGAGAAAACCAAGGCTGAGATAGATTTAATTAACTTCTTTAAGATCACAGATCTAGCAAGAGTGGAATCAGCAATTCAAACTCAGGCAGTCCCGTTGCAGAGTCTTAGAAGTAGATTCATAAGATATTTATCAACTATAATTACAGTTGACTCTCTTAATTGTTTAATGTGGGAGGGAAAGAATGGGAAACACATTTTCAGTGTGGTAGATGAGATAAACACTTTTAAGGTAGGAGCAAAGTTTGGGGTTGGAACTGCCTGTTGTGTCAGGTTTCCATTACGAACAGCTTTGGATCTTTGTGAGTGGATCATGGCTTCTGAAAGTTTATAGCCTTTAATTCGGTCTCCCATATGTCATGTTCAAATATTTGAGAGTAGTCAGTAAAGAATGGCTTTAAAAACACTGCAGAGTGTGCCAGCTGATTTTCAAGCCTGGATAGTTACATTCCAGTCGAGATAGAGCCTTCCAAAATACTGCAGTATTGGAACTCTTATACAATTCTTTGGTAAGTAGCTAAACATCTGAAAAGTGTCCTCTCAACTTTAGGTTAAGAGAATTTTCCTCATAATCTTTATTTTGGATTTAAGACATTCTCATTGGTTCATGAAGCAATTTTTAGGTTGCTATTACTGCTTTGGCTATTGGCTATTTTCAGATATATTTTCACTCAGCTGTTGTTTCTTTATTCATTTAGCTATATAGATTAAGTACTTAAGTGAATTGAGGTCAGTGCATTTACTCTAAAAATTATGGGGCTAAATGACTAAATAAAAAGAATGAAACAAGTTATGTCTTCTTAACCATTCTGAGTAATATTAGCACAGAGTTGGAATAACCATGTGTAGGAAAGGTAGATAGTACTGAGATGATATACACTTTTAGGGTGTTATGCCAATGACTCAGCTAGGGTGTGTATTTTAATGGAAAAGTTTTAAAACTTTGCAATGGGATTTAAGTATTATGCTTTTTCCTCTGTTGCTTCCCCTTCAAGGAAGGACTAGCAAGGTAGCTCTTTTCTCTCCCTTATATGGTCATAATACAGGATTGCAAATTAATTTGCTGCATTCAAGGCATCACAGAGATTGAATTCCATATTTGTCTTGGAGGGAAGTCCATACTTCTGTTTGGGGTCATTGAATCTGTGCTTTGTGAGACTGGGTGCAACTTCCTTGTATTCAAGGGCGGGATCATCTTGTCAACAGCTAAATAAGTGCCTTACAAGATGTAAGTCACTTAGAAGAAATAAGCCCCCCAAATGTGGTTTGTTTTTAATGTTTCTCTCTTTTACTCCTCCCCCCTGCCCTGCCACACATATGCGTTGTGCATCTGAGAAATCTTGCACCTGCTTGATGTTTGGCAATACAGTCTGTGAGGATTAATTGTAGACATTGTTTTCTCTTTGGGTTGGGACAAAAAATTGTTCTTTAACCTTTCCCCAAGTCCCAGATAAGTACTGAAAACTTTGGCAGTTGAATGTGGACTGTAAAAGAAACACAAATAAATATTGGGAAAACAAATGGCACACATCAGAAATCTGAAAAGCATTATTTTCTAAATTAGCTCTTTTTATGATTTGAGTTAAAGATGACCTGCCTTGATGTGTCAAAAAGAAACTTTACTACTACTTTTTTTTTTTTTTTTAGAACCTCATGACCTTGATGCTATGTTGACAAAGCCATTTGCTTTTCATTTTTTTAAAACAAGGGCGGGGACTTTATACTTTGCTAATTCCCATGAAGTTGTTATTTGTTTCATGTAACAGGTCCAGGATTAGAGGTCTGGTGGCAGAGGCCCTGAACTAGGAACCTAATGCTGGCTCCATTTCAAAGTATGTGACTGTGGGCAAATCTCATCAATTTTATGAGCCTTGGATTTTTAAAAATAGGGATTATAAGACATGCCCACATACCTTACATGGTTTGGGAGTACCGCATAGTTGTGAAGAGTCCTGGGCTATTGAATCTGACAGACTTGTTTTGGTTGTATGTCATTGAATAAGATACACATCTTCTCTGAGCCCCATTTTTTCTACTGCAAAATAGCAGTAACTTTATGTATCACTTCTTAGGGCTAATGTTCAAAGTCAAATGGGGTAATATATATAAAGTGTTAAGCATATTACCTGGCTCATGATAATGTTCAGTTAATTATTACGAATTATATATTATTATTGTCAATAATATATTATTATTTGGGGTGGCATTAACATTTTGTAATGTCATGAGTTTGGATAGAATGATCAGATTTCATGGTTTTGATGTTTAGTACTAAGGGCTCAGTGCTGAGAAAATTTGAAAGTATAGGAGATAATTAAAAGTTGGTTAGAATTTTATAATCTCAGACTAATAATCATTAACAAAAGGACATTGTCTAGATCTAAATTTCTGTGCTTTTCATCTTAATTTAAATAAGGATAATGGTTTTAGAGGAGAAAAAGTATTGCTGTTGTTTTGTAAAAATTAAAACAAAAGTCCATATGGTTTGTGGCACCTAGGACTCACTGAGCACTTCAGATACTCTTAGAAGTGCCTTTTGGGGGGTTCAGATAAAAGGCACTTTAA
>NW_006436288.1:10950945-10960816 GCF_000325575.1 Pteropus alecto
ACTCCATTCTTTTAAAAAATAACATTGAAGATTATTGCTGGTACAGTTTAAAAATCTAGAGGTAAGGGAAGGAATTACAGAGTGGCATAAAATCATCTGATAAAGAATTTTCATCTTTTCTTACTTGTGCTTTTTATTAAATCATTGCCAATATGGCCAGCAAGCAGGGAATTAACCTCTCGCACCATGTGGTATTGTCTCATTTGTTTATTAACTCATCATATTCAACATATAACCTACATATATTAAGCTCCTATGTGCTAGGCACTGTACTTGAAACTAGTAACTCACTGATAATGAATAGATACTAGAGTTTCATGCTATAGTTTTTATATTATCTTGAAAGACTGGGGAAGAAATATTGTGGCAGAGTACCTAAAACCTGCCTTTCTAAAATCTTTGCTTCGTTTGTGCTTTGGAGAAGGCACCGATTACCTTTCTTGTACATTAACAACTAACTATTTACTTTTTAACTTAGTAATCTTCCTTGTCCCTAATCTAAAACCCAAGATGCTGCTATAACAATATCTCAGGAATCTTTACTAATACTGCTTTGATTCAAGCCCTCATCATATCCAGCTGGACCATTTTTGTTATCTCCTAACTACCAGATAAACCTCCCTTACTTTCTTGTTTTCTTCCTCTGTCCTTCCAACACCACCAACCACCAACAAATCTATAACCAGCAATTCATCTAAAATGTAACTTGGATTGTATCATTTCCAGGCTTAGAATCTTTAAAATGCCTTCCTCATCACTGAGGTACCATTCCTATTCCTTGGCATCACATTCATGGTCCTTCACAGTCTGGTCCCTACTCTCCTGACACTTGATTCTCATCTCCTGACACTTTCTTTCATTACCTGCAAAGGATATGAAATTATTTACAGTTCCATGCTCTCTCACTCTGTGAAGGCCTTATGGTATTTTCAACTCTGTCGTCGCTATCATACATTGCATTATTGTCATTTGTTTATACATCTGTCTCCCATGATTAGACTGGATCTTTAAGACAGAATTCTGTGTCACTTAACTTTGTATTCTTCTTACGTGTAACACTGCCTGGCAGATAGTACACATTCCCTAAATCCTTATCAAGTAAATAAATGGTACTCCCATGTGGCCATAATGTATCAGTAGTAACATTTGCACTTCTTAACTCTATTATACAATAACTGTAAGTCAGTTTTATAAATTGATGATAATCATATTATATCTAAAAGGGAGCTTAGACATCATCTCATCCAACCCTTTCATTTTTTCAGATGGATAAACTCAAAACCAAAAAGAATGAGTAACTAAGACCAGGGCACAGAGCCTGGCTGCCTGATCCCCTTGCTGTGAATACGCTAACAAATTGAAATGGGGCAAGACTTTTAATGCCATGATAATTCAATCATTTATTTTAGTTTTGGATTTTAAAAACTTATTGTAGAAAAAAATTAAATACAGGCGAGTATACTGTTATGCCCATGTACCATCATCAGCTTAAACAGTTATCAAACCATGACCAGTCTTGTTTCATCTGTATTATTTTGCAGCATATCTTTGATGTTATATTATTTCATCTGGAAATATTTTAGTATGTATGGGATATGTTTTTTAATCTTTTACATAAAGGTCTCTCTGGTATTCTGGGAAGTCAGGGTACTTCAAACAAAATAATGAAGCTTGATCGAAGATCGGGTTCTGGAAATCTAGCTGCCTCTCACACTGGAAGGTGGTCTTCTGTCCCGAGTTCTCACCTCCTTCTCCCGAGCTATTCCCAGGCCTATCACTTCCACTGGGCCCATCTCACTGGTTCTTTTGTCCATTGCTCTGAAGAGAGTTGAGCTTTTTTATTTAAACTCTGAGATGACGGTGTAAGGAAGAAAAGAGATGGTAACAATACTAATAAAGAAAATTAGATAGTTGTTAGCAGAAAGCCAAATACTCTATGTTAAAAGTTAAGTATCTTTAAACAAATTTATCCACAAGAAACCTTTAGAATTCCTTGGATTCTTTGTCATTTTTATTTTCTCAAGATTATATTATAAAACTTATAGTTGCAGCTTTTATTATGAATTTTTATAAACATACACAAAATTGCAGAGAAAAATATAAAGAACATTCATGTGTCTACTGCCGAAATCATAATATTTTGCCATATTTGCCTTAGATTTTATTTAAGTAACAAAACATTACAGAGTTTGAGATGCCTTTGTAGTCTTTCTTTTCCCTCCTTCTCCAGAAATAATCATTATACTGAGTTTAGATTTTTATTGTTCCAGTACATGTATAACCTTAAGTTGAGGTTGAGTATCTTGCCTTTAATAATTTACCTCTTCCATTTGATCTTCACAACTCTTAAAGTATGTAAGAAACTATATAGTTTTTATTTCACTTCTAAAAATGTACATCCCCCAGATTATCCCAGTTTCACTCAAGAAAAGCTATAGGTCTTGAAGTACTGTTCTATGATTTACAGTGCATCTCATTACAAATAGAGTTCTGAGGCCTGTGTGTGAAAACTGTTCACACCCTGACATGCTCTCTGCTTAATTCTAAAGTACTAATAATTACTTTTAGAAATAGAGCATAGTAAGACTGGGATGAACCTCAGAGGGTTAAATAGTCTTAATTTCCTGATTTTAGTGAAATTGCTTTAAAACCAACTCATAGGCAATTTTTATGCTCATTTTCAAAGAATACACCATTTGTAAGTAATGCTTATGGGCATGACAGATTGGTAAAGAAGTCTTTGAAATGTCATGCTTTGCATTATCTGATAATGCTTTAAAAATTGAATAACTGTAGAGTTTGCATATGATTTAAATTTTAAAAAGCATTTTTTTGCCCCATTTTCTCCCAACCAATTTTCCTAGCTATGTTTAGCATTATTTTTTGCTCCTTGGAAGGAGGTACAGTGCTCATCCTGTTTATGCAACGACAACAAAAAAAATTCTTTTTTTCCCCTTAAAAAAAATCTAGTGCTATTAAAAATGTCTGACTCAGTTATTTTGGAGAGAACTATCGTTCCACAAATAGATGAGCCCACATACTAGGTCTTCTGAATGAACTGGTAAATTTCCATGAAGTCAGGAAACTGGGTGTGGTTTTTATAGACATAAGTCTTATAGATTAGAGACTTTTCCTGCCACATATAGGGGGAGCAGGTTCAGGCTGAGTAGCCCCTTGAGCCACAAGGCATTTAGGGATTTCTCATTGGGGATAATCCAGTGCTGGACTTGTGTTTAATCTTTTAAATAAAGGTCTCTGGTATTCTGGGAAGTCAGGATACTTCAAACAAAATAACGAAGCCTGATTGAAGACCTGGCTCCCGAAATCTGGTGGTTTCTCACATATCATCTGGAGTAACTACTGCAAGAATAATGAGATGTTTGCTTATAGGATCTCTGACCTTTTATAGGGTGCTGTAAGTGTGGCTCAGTCTTGATTTATTAACCAAGTTGAGATTATCACTGCTTTCTTCACATGGGCTTCTAAATAGCTGTCATTAAATTTTGATTACTGCCAGCATTTATTCAGTTAAGCTAGAGCTGAGTTACCCAATTTATTAGTTTTTATTGGGTACTGCAGCTCATGCTGATCTTTCCCTGTTCTGAAGCCCTGTTTATGTCAGAAAGGCTCACCCAGGCTTATTTGTCACATATACTAATTGCTTATGGGTTAGTCTTGCTTTTTTCAACAATACTGTAGACTCTCTTGAGTGCTCATAACATCTTTCTTACTATTTAGGTCTCTTCCTACTAGAATACTGTCCAGTGTATGACACGTGCTAATGATGCCAATTATTTGATCACTTAAAACCAGTGGAACTATTAGCTGGTGTCTTCTATTTTTCCATCTTTGGTCAGACAAGCCCTAAATATCTAATAGGTTAATTGAATTATCTTATTTTGTTTTCTGTAATCAGTAATAGAAACTGTAAATTCGAATGCCACTTTTTTAAAAAAAATTTAAAAACCTTAACCTTGAATTTTGGGTACTTATTCCCCAGGTGGCAAAAATACCTTGGCAGAGGAACCAAAATCAAAATGGTAATTTTAAGTCCAAGGCTGAGACTGGATCAGTTTGAATTATGCTTTTTCCTCTTTTCAAAAAGATGATACCCAATGAAAACCCCAACAATATTTTTAATTGAAGATTATTTTTAATTAAGAAGATTCTAAATTCATACAAAAGAGTATGTCAGAATTTTGGAGGAAAACAAAGGATAAAGGAGAAGCCTGCCCAACAGGATGTCAAAATATATTTTACAGTTCTGAAAGTAAGAGAGTTTGGTTTAGGTATGAGGATGGATGGATGGATGGATGGATGATGGATGGATAGATAGATAAATGGATGATTGGAAGGAACCGAGTAGATCTCAAAATGGAGTATTAACAGATGGTTATCTAGTGCAAAAGTTCTATAGTTGTTCATACTAATTTTCCTAAGTCTTTTTTCGTTTTTAAAAATGTTTACTGCATTCTTAAGTATGACTATTTTTGTGAACCCTTAGGGTTGTTATATTTTCACCAATTTTGTAATGGCAAGAAATGAGGAAAATAAAATTTATTATAAAGAACTTGTGCTTTGAGGAACAAAGTACTCTATAAAGGGAGGTTTACCCACTTAAAAATAAAGGTCAGATGAAAGATGATGTAACTGAATGGGTTATGAGCTTAGGCTCTGTTGCGAAGCAGACTGGTTTCCATTAACTAGTCGAATGTCTTTGGATGGCAACTAAGCCTGTCTCCTCATTTGTTAATGTGAGAAACATACTTCATAGAATTGTTGTGAAGATCAAAGGACATCATGCATATTAAACATTTTGCATTGTGCCTGACATAGAAGTGTTTGTTAAAAGTTACCTATGGTTTTATTTTTTATTAATAAAGACCTTTAAAAGCACTCTGAAGTGTTTTTGTTTTTTAAATTCTCAGATACTAGTCATGAAGGTTTCAGAAAGGCAACTTTATTTTCAGATCAGTTTCTGAAGGGAAACAAGCAATTTTTCTTAGTCAAGTGGACTGAAAATTTAAGACCTTTTGATCTTACAATGAAGATAAAGAAAATCTATACTGAGTCTATCTACTTTTTTCTTATTTTCTGTGAGAATTTGAGCAAGTTAATTGCTACAGTGAAGTTCTTCATTTTTATGGAGAATATGAAAAAAAGTGAGTTTAAATTTCAGTGGGAGAGATTTAGGTTAGATGTAAGAAGAACTTTCTGATTGTAAGGCTGCCAAGCAGATGAGGGCTTCCTTTGTCACCACTAGGAGAACTTTCTGTCCTCCTAAGGTTATTTCGGGGCTCCTGGGAACCCATTTAGAAGCAGCTTAAACTTGGGTTTCAGCCCTAATGAAGGCATCTTTGCTTGAATTCTGGCTGCCACTCACTTTGTTAATCCTCCTGGGCATACAGTAAAGTATTCTGATACTGCCCCCTCATTTAGACAAGTCCCCGAGGGCAGCATAGGATAGACAATATGTATTTTAAATAACATGTGAAGTAATTGCAAAGTTTCCAACAGAGATTATAAAACTTTTCAACAGTTTATAGAGCTGCTTGGGCAAGAGGGCAGGTTAAGTGGGAGGAAGGTTAACAGCCTTGTTTCTGGTAGAAGGATGGTTAGTTGATTCTTTTAAATGTTTTTAAAACCAGGAATTATACAGAGATTTAAGCTTTATCGAGAATAAGTAGGGTGAACACATAATAACAGACCAATATTTCTCTTGACTTGCCTTTAGGAAGTTACAGATATATTTTTGCCTTTGCTCTGTTTAATGAATTGAGTCTGGTCCGTAAAGAGTAAGGATGATATTAGAACAATAGAGCAGTATCCTTGGAGTCAGACAGGGTTCAAATCCCAGCTCCCTCACTTTCTAGTTGAGAGGCCTCTGGCAAGCAACTTAACTTTTCTGAGCCTCGATTTGTAAAATGGGGAAATAGTACTTACTTCATATGGTTGTTAGGATAATTAAGTGCGATAATGCACAGAGCACTGTCTGGCACAGAGAAAGTGCTTATTAAATGGTAGCCATGATTATGACAATGATGATCATGAGAAGGACAAGGACATTGATTGGTTGCTTTAAAAAAATAAGTTATATATGCTAGTCCAAGTAAATAGGATCCAAACAATAGGGCCTTAATGTCACATCTGAATAACAGAAAAATTGGGAAACTGTTTCTACTTATATATTCTTAACCTTTGAGTTGTGTGATAATTTTGATTCGATCCTACTCATTTATCAGAAAGTGCCCTCCTTCTATTGTAATAACTATAGTTCCTACATGAAATAAAGCATACTCTGATTTTTTCCTAAGTTGTATAAATTGAAATTATTTAAATATTGGCATTATGACATGATTTCAGCTAAAAATGATTTTACCTATAAATGGGCTGTGATAATTATATTCAAATATAGTCTGAATCTGTCAAAGAATGAATTTTTCAATCTAAAAGTGGGCAAAAGACTTCAATCAAGTCAGGCAGGGTTATAAAAGAAAAAATAATAATTTAAAATATATGAAAATATGGTAACTCATTTTAGTCAAAGAAATGCATAAGGAAAACTAAGACATCGTTACTTCTTTTTAACGAGTCAGGCTGGTGAATATTAAAAAGATGGACAGTACCCAGTGTTGGCTCTCTCATATAACTGGATGGTCAACTGGTACTGTCTCTCTGGAAAGCAGTCTGGCAGTGTATACTGGAATTTTAAATGTGAATATTCTTTGGCTCAGTAATTGCATGTCTGGCAGTATGTAATAAGGAAAAAAGACAGTGTGCAGTCTGTGATCTAATATGTTCATTGAGGGATTGCTAAAAATACCCTCCCCAAATTGAAACCATCTAAACATCTGTTAGTGACATTGGTTTAAAACGATCGCATGATTTAAAAAAAAAAAAAAAAAAGAATGGACTGTGCTGTGGTTGCTTAGTTTCAGAGGAACCTAAGTTCAAATCCTGGTTCTACTCTGTTTAGTTGTATGATCTTGGGCAAGTTACTTAATCCAGTTAAATTTCACTTACCTCTTCTCTAAACTGGAATAATAATAGTACATGCTTTTTAGGGTTGATATAAGTAAGGATTGAGATGATACACGTAAAACACTGTCTAGTATAAAACAACTCATGTTAGAAAATATTACTATGTGCTCCATAAAAAAGATATAGTAGATCTATTTGTATTAACATTGAAGGATGTCTGCAAGATAGTAAGGGAAGGCAAGTTACAGAACAGTTTATATGAGCCCATTTGTATCAAATTATATATGTATGTGTGTTTTTATATGTGTATAGAAGTTTTGGAATGACATAACAAGGTACCATTTAATTATTACTTGACTAAATTTCAGACACTATCCCAAGTGCTTTAACACATATCAGTCAAACACTTTATTAAAATTAGTTAATATGTTTTAAGTGCTTAGAATAATACTTGTACTTTGTAAAGTACTCAATAAAACCCTAGGTATTAATTCTCACATGCTGTCATTATATCTGTTTTATAGATAAGGACACTGACACCCTGAGAGGTCTCACAGTTTTTAAGTGGCAGAGCCAAAATTTAAATCCAGACAGTCTAACTCCAGTCTATCATTCAACAGTTAAAACTGGATATTATGGGAGGTAGCATTGTGAAGTAATTTTGACTTTGCAATTTATATACTTATGGATATTTTCACATTTATACATGAAACATTTATTTTCATAAATTGAAAAAATATATTTCCAGTTTGGAAAGTAAAAAGTAATATTTATATTTTAGAAACTGTATGTCATCTGTTATGGAAAATCTATGGCAAATAACAGAGATTTGAATATACATATGTTCACTTAAATTTGCCCTCATGCTTGGGTATCCTGGAGAAGAGGTGCCAGGGCCTGTGAACCCATACAGTGTATAAGATTTTGAGAACCTCACTTTGGGGCGTTTTTTAATAAAATAATTAGAGACAGAGGTAGGGTCTCAAATTAAATACACATCACTTAATGGTGACTGGCTTCTGTAATTAAAATCCTAATAGCTTTCAAGAAGCCTTTAGTTGTAATATTTTGGTTTCCAGAAAGTTTGGAGTAAAATGTCTTTAGTCATCTGCAAAAAGCAGGCAGAAACCAGTTATTTGATCCGCAGATCCATAACCGTAAGATAAGAAGCAGTGACTTAGTGTCAGACATTGACGTCAATGTTACAACTAACAGGTACCACATAGTCCAGAACTCATCCCTGGCTGTCAGTGTTCTGAAAGCCAGTTTCTCTGCAGGGGCAATACAGTGTCCTAGACCTTCAACTAGCTTGGAAGTTCCACCTGAAGTTTGAGTTGACCTGTTCCGGTCCATGCTTTCCCACCAGATAGCCAAATCACAGTGGGCCTGCCTCACTTCTGTAAAATGAGGGAGATGGACTAGAGAATATAGTTGCTCTTTTCAAGTTCTGTGATTCTAATACCTGTTTGTGAAATAAATTTGCAGTCTTAGACTTTGAGTGGATTTGAGTAAAATGCTGAACAGAATTGAACTCACAAGCTGATTTATCAGAGGGTTTGCCAGTATACTTACTTGAATTACAGGATATCTTTGATGACAACAAACTATAAACTTTATTTTTTATTCCATTTTAGGTATTTTTTTCTCTCTCATATTTGTTTTCCAAATAAACCAGAATCGTGTTCTAGAGATCACAGTCAAAATGGTGTGGCCCTGTTTGACGTTTAGATAATAAGCTGTTCAAGTATTAATTACAAAGGTCGCTAACTAAAAAAAAAATTTTCCTTCCTTAAAGTTTTTTATACTCTGTTATCTTAATGAGGTATAGATACCTACTGGATTTTCTCAAAGTCTGTGTGTTTAATGTAATATCTGAGTCTGATGGGTCACATGGTATGTCTACTTTTAGCTGGGAACTGAGTTTCTTGGTCACTTGTAATGGTCAAAATGTCTCTTGGGAGAGTTGACTCAAGATAACTAAAAGTAACTCATAGCTACTTATATTTTTAAATTATAAGCTTGATGATATCATGTTCTAATTTTAGTCTAATCCAGTTTTTGCCCTCAAAAAGAACTGCTGCCTGGCTCTTAAGTTGTTAAATTAGTCTGTTCTCTTTCAGTGAGTGGTTTTCATTTGACAAGGAACCATAAACAAAATAACACAGTGATTTTCAAATTAAAATAAATATAAAAGAAATTTGTAGAGGAATCCAAAGAGGTCTCTCCTGAAGCTATTCAGTGATGAAGAGGCTTTGAATATTTCGAATTAATGGGAAAATTAAAATATGAATATATTTTCAATTAAAGTAATGTTTGAGCAATTTATATTTTACATCCTCACTTAAGCTCATCATGTTTTCAGATTTCATTTTCTGCGTGAATGTTGGTCTGTTTCTCTCTCTCTCTTATTTGTATTAGAAGCTTACTTTTAAGAAAGACAAGAGTTCAAAGGTGCCCCAATTTTTTATAATTGGCTGCTTCCTAAAGTTTGCTCCTCCCCTTTCCTTTACCAACTTGTCACATCACCTCTCACCACTCGTCGTTTTCCTGCCTTGTCCATTTATTGGTGGTTCTCTGGTTATACCAAACCTTCACCTTTAAGTACAAAGTAGACATTTTTGGGTGTACTGGTGTTTGAATCAGGCATTGTCTCCTTTAAAGCAGACAAAGTAGGAATAAAATGGAGATCTTCTTTAAAACTAGAGCATTTATTTTATCTCTTATGATTTTGAAATAATACCCTTACCCTAAATAAGATACAAAGTTAACTTAGCTAAGATTTTGCTGCCTTGCTTGATTTTGATAAGGGCCTTTTGAGTCACCAGTAGAAAAGCTACTTGAGAGAGTGACAGTTTGAGCCCTTTTAAATATGCACAGGTATAAGCCACCA
>NW_006436288.1:10960849-10976493 GCF_000325575.1 Pteropus alecto
ACTGAATTTTTTTTTCCAGAATTCCCATTAGTCTTATGATTTGTCTTTAGTTTTATTCCATGACTTCAAACTTTTTGCTGTTCTGCATTATCCTCCACTAAACCAGAACTAAGAATTTGGTTCATAGGGGAAAAAGATCTAAGTATAGTGGAACCTTTTATAAAACCACCTTTGTGAGCTGAAAAATGTAAGTTGAATCCCTTTTATTGCTCCCACATCTACTCACACTCAATCACTCTTAAGTAATTTTTTTCTTATTATAAAAACGATTGTTTCTCATTATGGAAAAATTGGAAAATTAAAATGATAAAGGATAAAATTTAAGTGATCCATAATTACATACCATAATTTACCCTGTTGTTTTTTTTTTTATGTAATTGCGTTTATGTTTTACATGAAGATAGAACTTTGTATCCTGTTTACTTAACATTATTCATCATGTTACGTTTTATTGGGGAGAATTTTTTTCATTATTATTCCTGTGGTATTTCATGCTGTTATTATTTCACCAATCATTTTACCTAATTTTAAACATTTGTTTGCCATTTTCAATGATGCTTTTATTTTAAAAAATTCTACAAATCTTTGCTGCAATTTTGATTATTTTAAGATAGATTCCTAAAGGTGGAATTATTATATGTCAAAAGATATTTAAAAACTCTCTAAGGTTCTTGATACAAATAGCCATAGTCCCTATTAGAAAAGATTACAAATCTACCAGTTAACAAACCTATAGGGAATGATATCAAGATGTTGACATAGGTCATTCTCAGCTTCACTCCCCTTAAGGAGAAGACCAGTTAATGACTACCTATAGATAAGACATCACTGTAAAAATCTCAGAACCCTAGGGTGAGGCTGAATCATGCTCCCACCCTGGGCTGCCTACAGCCCTTCTTGGATATTGTTAAGTATACTGTTAAGTATAGCCTCTGACCCTGAATAATGACTCTGGGCAGCCTTGGTCTATGGTATTGGCCAGCTGTGGAGCCCACCCTACAGCCCTGCCACGCAGCAGAGCTCAGCCTGTGGCTTGGCCCAATTGTTGAATTGGGTGGCCTCTCCCAGGCAGAGAGCCAGCCAGTGATCCCACCCATTTGCATGGCATAGTCTGTAGCTTCACTTAATGTGGGAGCCTAGACAATGAATCTGCCCATCTGCAGAGCACAGTCGAATCCATTCAGTACTGCAGGATATAGCTGGAGGTTCCTCCCAACCAGAGAACCTAACCAGAGACCTTGTCTAATAGTGGAACCCAGCCAATGTCTTACTTGATTGTAAAGCCCAGTTCGAGACCCTGCCAACTTCAAGGCACATCCTACAGTTCTGTCGAATTTCAAGCATAGCCCGAGGCCCTGTCTGACTGCAGAGCCCTGCCTGAGACCCCACTTCAACATGGAGTCCAGCTGGAGGCACCAAATGGTCAGGAAGCACACACAGCCTGGGATCCTATCAAACCAGTAGTGGTTATAGAGCCATGCCCAATCATGGAGTCTATCCAGTGGCACCACCCTGCCAGGGAACACAGCCAACAGGTTAGGGAGCCCTCCCAGTGGCCTTATTTGAACATGGAGCCCAGCCAGCTGGCTCACCCAACCACACAGCCCATTCAGAAGCATTCTCTCCTGACTTTAGAGTATGGCAGCAGCCTCACCCAACCAGAGACCCTGATAAGAAGCCCTGCCTGCCCACAGACACTAACAATACCCCAAACTGAACTGACTGGTGAAGATTTTTTTCCTCCCAGAGTGAACTTGTAAAGTCTGGAGGAGACCACTTATCTAATTGTGCAGATACCCACACAAGGAATAGAAGAACATGAAGAATCAGGCAAATATGACACTATCAAAGGAAACTTTAATAAAACTCCAGTAGCTGCCCCTAAAGAAATGGATATCTATGAACCGTTTGACAAAGAATTCAGAATAATTCTCAAAGAAGTTCAGTGAACTTCAAGAACACACAGACAACTAAATGAAATTAGGGAAATAATGCATGAACAAAATGAAAAAAGTTCAACAAACAAACTAAAAAACAAAAACAAAACAAATCTTAGACCTGAAGAATACGATGACTGAACTGAAGAAAAAAATTCAATTAAGAGCTTCAACAACAGATTTGACTAAGCAGGAAAAAAAATCTGAACTAGAAAATAGGTCACTTGATAAAAGAATGAAAAAAAGTGAAGAAAGCCTATAGACTTATAGGACATGATCAAGAGATACAAATACACATTATGAGAATCCTAGAAGGAGAAGAGAAAGAGAAAGAGACAAAGTCTATTTAAAAAGCAATAATGGCTGAAAATTCCCCAAACTTAGGGAGAGAAATGGAC
The DNA here is from genome assembly GCF_000325575.1 of Pteropus alecto. Classification (NCBI taxonomy): domain Eukaryota; kingdom Metazoa; phylum Chordata; class Mammalia; order Chiroptera; family Pteropodidae; genus Pteropus; species Pteropus alecto. Next base: position 10,963,185 of record NW_006436288.1, read on the forward strand.
ATCCAGATTCAAAAGGCCCAATGGACCCCAAATAGGTTGAACCTAAAAAGGGCTGTATTGAGACATAAGTAATCACATTGTCAAAAGTAAAGAAAAAGAATTTTGAAAGAAGCTTGTCACATACAAGGGAGCCCTTATGGCTATAAGCAGCTTTCTCAACAGAAATTGCGGTTCAGGAGATAATGGGGAGATCTGTTGAGGATCTGTTCAGAATATTGAAAGAAAACTGTCAAACAAAAATACTGTCCTTCACAAAGGAAGAGATAAAGACTTTCTTGAACAATTAAAATCTGAGAGTTTATCATCTCTAGACATAACTTACAAGAAATGTTAGAGATAGTTCTTCAAGCATAAGTAAAAGGATGCTAATTGGCATTGTTAAAAACATGAATGTATAAAGCTCACTGGTAATGGTAAATATATAGTTTGTTTAACTCATATTCTTTAATATTGTAATGATAGTACATAATTCACAACTCTAAAAGTTAAAAACAAGCATGTTAAAAATACAATAATGTTACTGGATACAAATAATAAAAAAAGGTGTTAATTGTAACACTAATAACCTAAAATGTGAGGAGGAGAATAAAACTATGAAGTTCTGTTAGCTGTTGAAGTTATCAGCTTAAGATAGGATATTATAACTGTAAGATATTTTATGTAAGCGACATGGTAACCATAAAGGAAAAACCTGTAGTAGATACACAAAATATTACGATAAAGGAGTTAAAGCATACTTCCATACAGAAAAGTCATCGTTTACAAAACAAGACATCAAGAGAGGAGGAAGCAAGGAACAAAGGGTCTACAAAACAGAAAGCAGTTTATAAAATGGCAATATTAAGTCTTTATCAATAATTACCTTAAATGTGAATAGATTAAACTCCAATCAAAAGACAGAATGGCTGAATGGATTAAATACACACATGAGACTTACTTTAGCTTTAAGGTCACAAATATATTGAGAGTGAAGAGATGAATAAATTTTTAAAATGATAACCAAAAGAAGGCAGGGAGTAGCTATTCTTATATAAGATAAAATAGACTTTAAGATAAAAATAGTCTAAAGAGACAAAGGCATTTTATAATGATAAAGGAGTCAGTCCATCAAGAAGATATCAGAGCACCTAAAAAATAAAGCATACTAAAGTAAAACAACTGAAAGAGGAAATAAACAGCCATACAATAGTAGATGGGAACTTTAATGTACCCTCTCAATAATGGATAGGTCATTCAAAAATTAAGGAAACAGCCGATTTAAATAACGCTGTAGACCAAATGGACCAAACGTACAAAAACAGAACATTCTATTCAACAGCAACAGAATATATTTTTCTCAAGTGCGCATGGAACATTTTCTAGGAGAGGTCATGTGTCAGGCCACATGACAAGTCTCAGTAAATTCAAGAAGATAGTATGAAACTAGAAATCTCTAAAAGGAGGAAATCTGGAAAATTCACAAATACATGAAAATTTAACAACACATTCTTGAACAATCAGTGGGTCATAGGAGAAATCAAAAGAAAAATTTAAAAATATATGAAATAAATGAAAATGGAAACCCAACATACCAAAACTTCTGGGATACCCAGGACGAAAGTTTATAGCAATATATGCATACATTAAGAAAAAAAAATCTCAAATAAACAAATTATACCTAAAAGAACTAGAAGAAGAACAAACTAAGCCTAAAGGTAGCAGAAGGTAGGAAATAAAGATCAATGTAAAAATAAATACAGAGTAGGAAAACAACAGTAAGATTAACAAAAAGGTTGGTTTTTTGAAAAGAAAATTGAGAAAACTTTAGCTAGACTAACTAAGAAAAAGAGAGGGCCTCCAAATAAAATTACAAATGAAAGAGGAGAGGTTACTTACAACTGATACCACAGAAATACAAAAGATTATGAGACTACTATGCACAATTATATGCCAACAAATTAGACAAACTAGAAGAAATGGAGAAATTTCTACAAATGTACAATGTACTAAGACGATTCTGAAGAAACAGAAAATTGGAACAGACCAATAAAAGGAAAGGAGATTGAATCAGTCATGAAAAGTCTGCCAATAAAGAAAAGCCCAGGACCAGGGTTAATATTCAAAATATATGAGGAACTTATACAACTCAGTAGCCCACCTCCTCAAATAAAATAATCTGATTTCAAGATGGACAAAGGACAGGAATAAAAACATTTTTCCAAAGAAAATATTTAAACGGCCGGCAGATACATGAAAAAGTACTCAACATCATTAATCATCAGGGAAATGCAATCAAAACCACAGTGAGATCACTTCACAAATCTGTTAGGATGTGGAGAAATGGGAACTCTTGTACACTATTCCTGGAAATGTAAATCAGTATAGCCGCTATAGAAAACAGTTTGGAGTTTCCTCAAAAAGTTAATAGTAGAACTACCATATGATCCAGCAGTTTCACTCTGAGCATCCAGAGGAAATGAAATCACTATCTCAAAGAGATAGCTACACCTCTGTGTTTATTGCAGCATTATTTACAATAGCCAAAACATGAAAGTGTCCATTGGCAGATGGATGGATAAAGAAAATGTGATATATATATATATCATGTGTTTTACACATATACAAATAACTATGTATATTTATATATATGTGTGTATAACAATATTATTCACCCATAAAAGGAAACCCTGCCATTTGTATAAACATGAATGGACCTCGAGGGTGTTATGCTAAGTAAAATAATCAGACAGAGAAAGACAAATACTATATGACCTCACTTATATATGGAAACTAAAAGCAGAAACGGAGAGCAGATTAGTGGTTGCCATGGGTGGGTGGGTATGGAAATGGGTGAATGTGGTTAAAGTGTACAGACTTTCAGTTCTAAGTTTTTGGGGTGTAATGTACAGCGTGGTGACTGTAGTTAACAATATTGTAATGTATATTTTAAAGTTGCTAAGAGAGCAGATCTTAAAAGTTCTCACCACACAAAAAGATTTTAACTATATGAAGTGATGAATGTGTTAATTAGCCTTATTATGGTAATCATTTCACAACATTTATATGTGTCAAATCATTACATTGTACACCTTAAATTTACACAGTGTTATGTGTCAGTTATGTCTTTACAAAGCTAGAAAAAAAGGCATGCATGCATAAGTATAGATGGTGTATGAGAAAGGCATCTCATGATAAACTGGACCCCAGCAAGAGGGTTTTCCCCCAGATTGTGGCTATTTTCTTATAGGGAACATATTACATTATTTTATAGTTGCCATGTGTCTTTGATTTACTAGTAAAATTGAATGTTTTTCATGTTTATTAGCTTATTTTATTTATGAGTCTCTATTCATCTTTTTTATTATTAGGGTCTTTATTGTCCCTTTACAAGTATGATATTAAATAGCTGTGTAATGAGCTTGACATATATTTTAAGAAATATAATTTCTTTTAACATTTACCTTTAATATTCTTTAAAATGCACTTTTGATATACAGTTATTTTGCAGGTTTCCCTGATTACTATCTTTTAACTCATTCGATATATATGTATTTTCCAAATTTTTGTATAATGATACCAAGCACTATTTTCATTGTAAAGTCTTTTTAAGACAGTCCCTTCCCGTTCAAAGATTTCCCTTTCAAAGATATTTATCTGTATTTTCTTGTAATTTTTCTGAAGTTTAGTTTTTCTTTTTACTTTCATTGTCTTCCTCCTCTCCTTTCTTGTCCCTTTCTTTCCTTTCTTTTCCTTTTATTTTTTAGTTTTTATGCTCACCCTTTTGAACCATTTGACATTTATTTTGCCCTTTGGAGTGAATTGGATATCTGACTTGCTTTTTTTCCAAATAGATAACTAGTTGTTCCAACGTCATTAATTAAATAATTCTTTTCTTTTTTTCCCACAATCTATTATTAGATTTCCTCATAAAAAGGCCAACTTTTTTTTTGGATCAGGTTTTAGGAATTTATGAATATTCTCAATCTCCTCCTTGCTACTTTTGTGGATGGGATTATTTTTCCATTTTTAAATGTATATCTTTAAAATTAATATTTTAAAGGATATTTTTAAACTTTAAGTTGAATTGTTTATTTAAAAAATAATTTGGCTTATGTTCACTGACCAACATTCTTTATAACAGAAGTGAAAAATACAGATGGAAACTCACTATGTTAGGCTGTGAGAAGTAGAGGGAAGCTTGGCTCAACTGACAAGGCAAAGAGAGGGATATACATTAGATATCTTTTTTGTTCATTTCATTCTTCCAGACCCCCAATTCAGAAACCATAGGTTAAATCTGGTAGGCCAGAATTCTCTGAATCATTGTGTTGTCTGTCTGTCTCCCTCTCTTCCCCACCCCTCCTCCTTGCCTCCCTCTTCCCTGACCCCTTCTGCATGCTCTCTTCTTTCCAAGAATTTCCCCAGGCTACTAATTTCATGTCTATAAACTCAATTTCTAGATATATAAATTCTCTATATAAATAAAATAGGAATGAAATAAATATGTACCAATTTATATGTATATTTATGGTCTATTAATTCTTGTTTCTGTTATTTTTGTTGTTTTGTTTTACCTCTGAATAGTTTCTTCTTTACAAATAGCTTCGAAATCCTCACTTTGGTCCCCCCACCCTCCATTCCCCTCTCCTCTTCCACTTCCTGCCTTGCATTTTGCCTTATTTTCTTCTCTTTTAGCCTAATCAGGGTGAGCCTGTTCTTATGTGTGTCTTTGTGTGCTCCAATTAATATAAATTGGTTTAAAGTTCTTTTAGGGATACTACTGCCATCTAAAAGTTGGTATTGTATTCCCATTGTGGTGCTAAATTATAAATATCTGAAGTTGGCATTTCAGCTGGAGTAGTTTATTTTTTTGAGTTAACTATATATAACTTGGTAGATTCAGTTAAGCATCTTTTGCAGAGAAAATCTAATGCATTACTAGATGGGAATATAGCACTAGAGAAATTCAATTATGTAAATATTATAAGAAGAAATGGCTTTTTTTTTCCTGAATATTTTTGAGAAAAATGGAATGCTGCCTCACCTAAACATTAAGATCTGGCCAGTGTTTAGGTAAAATTGCTACTTTGGCAAATTTATCTTCATAGTTTAATTGTTTATATTTGATTTATAAACACTTTTTACTTCCTATTGGAAGTTGAAACTCAAATTTAGAGAGATTTTTAGTAATTATTTGAATCAGCATACACAAGTAATCTGCCTTTAACAACATTGCCCTAGTCAAATAAGCTTTCGGGAATTCAACCATTGAAGTATATTTTTGTCAGCAATAAAAAATGCCTCTTTCTAAAATAATACTGAAAATAAGAATAACATTAACTTGAGCATCACTGTGCTATCACCACCAGGCTCTCTCACGCGCTCTCTCTCTCTCTCTGTCTCTCTCTCTGTCTCTCTCTCTCTCTCTCTCTCTCACACACACACACACACACACACACACACACACACACACACAGTATCTGTGAATTTGCTTCTCTGGACTAGTGAACAGGGCACACGCCAAATGTAGAGAGTCACATTAACTAATTAAAAGCAAAATAAAAATTCTTAACACTAAATGCGGTAAATAGATTATAAATAAATTGGATGTCCGTTGTCTCATAAGAATCACTGCATCTCGTGAGAGATATGATTAGTTCTTCCCTAGAACACTTATTTCTGCCCTAGTCATGCCTCCAGGTCACTACTGGCTTCTAGTACGACTTCTATGAAGAGTTCTTTTTTTACTTCAAGTCTTTTTAATAAACTGTTATGTGCTTTTTGATACATTTCTCTCTTCTTTCCAATTAAAGCAATCTAATTGGTCAAATCAAGTAGATTTTAAGACTGAGACAGGAAATATGCACTAGAGACTACATTTACAAACTAATGTAGGATAGCAGCCCAAGCAGGAGGAGTGAGCAGGAAGATTGGACAGGGAAGAAAATTAATCATTTTTGCACATTTAATATGAGTCACGAGATGTTTTAAAATACTTTCTCACTTATACTTTATTGATTTATCAAACATTTACATGACACCAGACACTGTTCTAAGTCTTTCGCAAATATTAACTTTCCTAATTCTTATGTCTTATTAACATAATTAGTATGTATACAAGTTGGTCACTGTTATCTTTATGTTAGTCAACAGGATTCTGAAGCACAGAAAGTTTAAGTAATTTGTTTAAAGACACACAGCTAGTGTCTGGGCCAATATTCAGGTCCAGGGCAATCTGGCCCTTCATCACTGTGCTTTGCCACCATTGAAGCATCACATCAACCCTATAAGGCTGGCATATATTATCTCCATTTTAGAGATGTAAATCGTGAGTCTGGTTAAATAACTCAGACAGGATCAGCCTTGAACTTATTTTCTTTCCCCACCAAGTTAGTTCTTCTTATACTACCTATATTTACTAATGAATGGTAGGACCATTCACCTAGTCATCCAAACTGGAAACCCAGAGATAATTATAGGTTTCAGTCTTTCAAAAAGAGCCCTTTTAACCTCTTCTACTACTTTCTTAAATTAGGACCTCCTTCTATTCCTAAACAAGGGTTGTAATCTCAAATGCATACAGGAAACGGCAGGTAATAAAAACGGGTGAAGGCGGCCAGACATGAGGGAGTAGAAAGTTGATAGACTGGTGGGGTGCGGTATTGCTAGGATCCTGCTGCTTCTCAGTTTCAGCTGTCTATTTCCAGGTTGGAATGTGGGCTCATATTTGACAGATCAGATTTTAAAGAAAAACCAGAAATCTGAGTTTTTATGTGAAATCTTCCAATTTCTAAATCATAGTGCAGCTAAGCAAAGTATGGCTGCTTACTTTCCACCAGTTTGTAATCCCTCCCTGACTATATTATTGCGTCCCCTTAACCTGATTTACAGTCCCTTAGTCCAGCCTATTCCCAGCCTTTTTGCCATCCTCTCTATACTAGCATAATTTGTACAAAGTGCCAGTCAGATAGGATTTTAGGAGTGGTTAGGAGGATTAAGTACATTAAAACATGTAACATTTTTAGAAGAGGTCTTGGTTCTTGGGTAAGCACTCCGTAAATGTTTTCTGTTGGCTGTTCTTCACTTAATTAAAAGACTAACTCCCACTTATCCCCAGGATAATTTTTTTTTTCAGGATAATTTTTTAACATGGCAAAAAAAAAAAAAAGTATTTGTTAGCATGACTTCTGTCTTTTCACCTTCATCTTCTGGTATTCCAGCAAATATATAAGCCATTCTCTATACTCAAATGTATCCTTCTGCTTTATGCTCCTACAGCTCTTCCTCTGCCCTGTCCATCTGACTTGTGACTTCCACCTCAAGATTCATATCAAGCATCTCTTCTTCTATTAAACCTTTGACAACACTTCCTTTTGGAGAGCTGATATTTCTCTTCTTTCTGTCCCCGTAAGATTGTGAACTTCCCTAAGGATAGGGACTATATTTTATCAGTCTTTGTATTCTCAATACTTTATGCAGTGCTGCTACATAGTGTATATATGCAATAAGTATTGGTTGGAAATAATGTAACTAGTAAAAGTTAGTGCTGGGACTTGAACTGTGAATTTCTTGCTCTTTGGATCATACCTCAGGGAAGAAGGAAGTTGTGCCTTCTCACTCACTAGGAACCAACATATATAGTATCTAACCTGAGCATCTGTTATAGCATAATGGTTGCAACTAATGATGAAATTTCCAGGGCAATACAATAACATTAAATATGTCCTTTCCTCTGAAATGTAGTATGTGAAAACTAAGGTCAAACCACCAGTTTACCAATCAGGTAAAATAGTTCTGTTTTCCCACTTTAGAAACTTGATGGTAAATGGTTGGAGACATCACATCTATTTATAGATGGCCTGAGTGCCAAATTTGTTATCTCCTTTCCCCAGGCTTGATAAATGAAAGAATTTTGGACTTAACTATTGGTAATGTCTCCATCAATGAATAGGGGAGTCTGGAGAAAACACGTGAACAGGAAATTCAAGGGCACCTAGTGTTGTTTTTATCAGTCCAGGAATTCTAGACTTGCAAATTGTATCCTGTTCTTTTTCTGGCTAAAGAAAGGGCTTTAGTAGAAGACAAAGAACAGTGTTAAATCCACTAGAGGAATAAATTTGCAATGTAATAAGTCATTCATATCTTTATTTGTAATAATTTGGTCACTTCTGTTCTTAGTTTTGTTTAATTTGAAATTTTTAAAGCCCATTTATGTCCGGTTAGAAGGGAATATTTTCTTTCTTGTTTTAAACTCTAATTTCTAAAGACACAATCAAGACTAAGTAAGGGTAGAATTTTTGGCTTTTTTCCTGCAATTTTATCTCTCAAGTAGGATTTGATACTGAAGGTTAATGTAACTAGTTTATAATCCAAAGGAAATTATTATATATGAAACATCTGTAATTTAAAATACATTGGAGTTCAATTACTCACTCTCATTTATTTACAGAATGCCTACTGTGTGTTCTGCACTTTGCCAAGTGCTGTTATACTTCCATTACAAAGATGAGTAGACATAGGTTTTGCTCTGATTTGGTGTTTAAACAAAGCATACACGTTTGCAAATATGTGTAACTACAATGGAAAGAACATAGCAATCATGATTAAATTACATTGTGTCTGGAAGTTGTTTTTCATTACTTGATACTCACTTCTGGATTTTGGAGTTAAACTCATTTCATCTCCTTATGATGGGAGAAACCTGATCTTCTGTTTATTCCTCATTTATAAAGATCTCAGGTTTATAAATTTTTATCTAAAACAGTTTCATATTTATTTCTGTGTCAATAATGCAAACAATTCTTAGTTGTTAGGAATTGTTTTGAATTCCCTAAATTCTTTTATGTTTCATAAAAATTTCCCCAAAAGTTTTGCTCAGTAATATTTCTGTCCATCTCTAGCCCCCCAGTTTTGTTTTATTCTGGGAAAGCCCAGTCAGCAACAGAGCTTTATATTGGTCATCTCTGGCCACTTTAAAATGGATAGAAGTGCCCTGGGCAAGATAGTGATTACTCATCTTTTTTTTAAAGATTCCACCTTTCCTAATGTCATTAACCATTTCAGTCGAATACAGTTTCCTTTGTTCTGACACCATTATCACCGAGCATTCTTCTGATCCTCATTATGGCTTTACACCTAGCTTGCCTATAAGGACAGAATGCATTTGCCAGAAGATAGAGGATCTGTTCCTTGTTACTCAATTTCTTATTGTGTAAATCAGTAAATTGACATTGTTCTTATATATCAGTCTCTTTTGAACTCTCTTAGGATAAAGGAGCTTCAGAATTTGATTGCTCTGGACACTGGTAACTGAAGGCCAGAGCTTGCCCATTGGCAGACTGAGCACAGCAGCCTGTCCTAAGAGGCACCTTGGCAGCCAGTCAGCTGCCTTCCAAGGCCACAACCTGAGCTCAACATACATCTTTCTTTTGGATTTCTAAAGCGTTTACTTATGTGTTTTTTCTTCGTGCTTTTTTTTTTTTTAAAGAGACATTATAAAATGTTTTTTCATCATAAACTTTTTCAAAGGAAAATATAGACCTTGGACAACTAGAGTTGGGTCTTAACCTTTTTTTCCTCCTAGGAACTGGCAAACCCATCTGAAAATTTTCTATCAGCTACAGATCTGGACCAGTCAGAAAGCACTCTGTAATCCCTAGATATTGCTCTTTGTTGGAGCTTTTAAGTGCCCCCTGCTGAATGTTGGGGGAAAAAAAAGTTAACAGGCACATTTTTCCTACTGTTTGAAGATAATTGTTTGTGAACTCAAATTTTATATACCTAAAGGAATCTCCTAGAATACTACTGGGGGTCATATACATTATCACCTTTTTTTGAGATTTAGGGTACATATTAGCATATTAAAGAGCTGGGAAGTCTTGCAGTAAGAAACTTGTTTAAATTTGTACTATCTGGATTGCCTCAAAGTATTTCATTTCTAACTCCCAGTCCATCCTCCCCAGCTTCTTTCCCCACTCCCAACCCCAAACTCCCACTTAACAAACATGATTTGGGATGTCTGCTATATACCATTCTTGTTTTATTTTTCCTTTGTCTTTTCTGCATCTGATCCTGACACATAGAAATCCAAAAATGGTTTGATAGCATTGCCTTAGATCGCATTCCAAGAATAGCTTAGTGCTTAAAAATTATTTTGATGCAGGATAGGGCAAATTCTCCTGAAAGCCCTCCATTGAGAGAAGAAATATCTTTGGCTGACAGGGTAGAAGGAATTCAAGTTAGAGTCAGAAGGAAAGTTTATTAGAAAAAGGGTAACACTCCACACACACAGAGCGTGGTCTCCTCTCAGAGGGAGAGTGAGAGGGACTAAGGAAGACGACAGAGAGACAGAGTAAAGAATACCAAGAGAAAGACAGTGAGAGGGACCCCTAGTATTCTGGGAATTCAGTTTGTATATCATTCTTTAGTTTCTGTGAGTTACAGTTTAAAGCCTTTGTTTACCCATCTCCTTTGATTTGGACATACAGTGAGGAGGAGAAGGGGAAGAGTATGTAGCCTGAAAGGCCTGCTGGCAGTTGCCAGCCTTTCATCCATAGGTTCCCCAGGGTTTTAGCTATAAGGAATGAACAGTTTTATTTGTGTAGGGCAGCCACTTAAACACTCTGTTGTTCCTGTTTCCCTTTCACAGGTGTGGAGAGTGGGTTGTTAGTAATCCCAGTAGAAATCTTCCTTTGTTCTGCAGATATCCTCCTGGCCGGACTGCAGGGCTGATCAGCATATTGCAGTTTCTCAATGTATCTTGATTTAACACTTTAGTTCTTTTGCCTCCTCCCTACATTAATTTGACCATGAAAGTTTTTGAATTTCATTTATTTTTATTATTTATCATGTTTAAAAATAATACTCATTATAATTAAAGCATTTAGCACATTAAACAAATTAAACTAAATCTCTAAAATAATGTCTTACAATTGTATAAACCATTGTGGCTTTGCTCTGTATTATCTCAGACGGTCTTAGACTCTGCCTGTGTACTAAGCAGAGCAAATATTATAATTCCTGCCTGGGGAAAAATGACGAGTTCAGAGTGTTCTGGTGATTTGAATAAGACCATATGATCAGTTAGCAGCAGGTCCTGGATTAGATCTCTAAATTTCTGTCTCCTAAATTCAGTAATTTCTTTTTCCACAGTTGCTTTTTAGTCATCCTTTATAGAGTAGTTCGACTCATTCATTCATTACTGCCTGTTTGTCAGTGCTGTTGTGGTAAATACTCAAATTAGGAAAAGTTCTTGTACGGAGGTGTTCCTAGTTTAGTGGGATATAGAAATAGAGTGATAAGCACTAGTACCTGAGCTACATTGGTAAAAATTCTAGAAAACACACATGAAAGAATGCCATGTTATGTCTCTTCTGGGAAGGTATGTAAGCGAAGACTTAATAGGAAGACCGTGTGGTAAAGAATCAGTATTCCTGTGAAGAGAGTTCAGGACTTAACTGATTTGCGGGGATAGGTCAGGTGAGGGCATGGAGGCATTGAAGAACCAAGTATGTTGGGAGAAGGGTAAGTGGCAAGGAAGGGCAGCAGTGAGGCTAGGATGGCAAGGCGGAGTTAGCACTTGGAGTCCAGATTCCACAGCTCACTAGCTATGTGACTTTTCTAAGCTTCAGTTCCTTACCTTACAAGGCTGTTGGGAGGATGAAATGTAGTCATGCGTAGGTAGTGCCACTATCTTAAATCCTCAAGAGAGAAAGGGAAGTTCAATGAATAAAATATAAAAATGTCAGTAAAATGTCATAAAATGTCAATAAATGTCATAAAATATCCTATGTATTCAGTGTATGTGAGTTGTCTTTATTTATCTTGCTAAGCTAATTTGATTTTCTGTAGACGGTGAGAAGACCTTAAAAATTTAAACAAGTAATGTGATCAGCTTCTTGTTATGAAAAGGTTTACAGTGGTCAGCAGAGGAACAAGTTTATGATGCTAAAATAATAGATTCAGTTTTAGACATAAGGAGTTTGAGGCTCCTGTAGTACATTGAGGTATATATCCAAAAAGATGACAGTTGAACTGGGAATTTGCCATAGTTAATTGTTTACTTTCAATCTATATACTTGCTTGACATTGAAGCAAAACGTCTTTTGTTTCAGTCCATTATCCCTGGATTCTAATCCAGTTCAGGTCCATATACTGGACTGTATCTTTGTGCAATTAAGGGGAGAACAGATGGGTGTTGTGGAGTAGGTGGCAGGTTTGGGGGAATACTTTTCAGGTAAGAATGCAATGTTGGACACTCTTGGCAATCTGGATCTTCTCTAGGATGGTCTGTTATGATTCTCATACATATAAGCAAAAATCTCTTTACGGAACCATTCCAGGGTTTTTTGGGGGGTTAGGGTCCAGCTGGTAGACTGTGGTGGGCAAATCTCTTAGGGTCAGTGCCCACCACAGAAGCCACCAGAGTTCAATCTGTTCCCTTATTAAGTAGCCATTTTGCTGCACTCTGTACTTGTCTAATTGTTCAGATTATCTTTTTCAAACCATTACTTAAGTTAACTGGCCCAGTGGTTTTTAAAAGCACTTAAATGACTCTAGACACACTGTATAGTTAAGGCTACAAAACTTGCCTATTGTCATCTAGCTTGATTCATACATTTGTTTCCTGCCCGGTACCTATAGGCGTTTGAATATCATTTGAAAATGAAATGGACTTCAGAGTCTGAAAAAGTATACTAGATCTTGTTATAGCACTATCTGAAATGACATAGAATTCAGAATGAAATAGGACAGCCATAGACTCCACATAAATGCACTTCTTTCTAAAAGTAGTTTTCCTCTAAAACATAAAAATTGCTCTAGACTGATATTTGTCTGCTTATTTGATGTAACACTTCATGTTTTATAAAATTTATATGGCAGAAGCTAAACTACATTAATTCTTAGGAGACTTAACATTTATTGAGGCTATAAGTTATTAGCAAAATTGTGTGGATTTTATTTAGAATCAATAAGACAACAACAAAATAGAACCGTTTTTGTTTTGAATGCTTGTTGAATACAACCTTTGTACAAATGTATTTATATTGTGTGTGGACTGCCACTGGTACTTCTTACTGTTATTCACCCCTGGTTTTGCCAGCACAAAATTAATTTCTATTGCTTTGCGAGTAGGGCATTTTTCTTTACTAGTATTATTTTACTTATAATATGAAAGAGTTGGATATCTTAACTGTTAGGGTAGAATTTTGCTCAGTAGAAATCAAACCATTTCCAGAGTTTGTTATAAAGGATAGAAAGTTTTTTTCTACTGAATAATTTGTGTTTGTATGTTATTTCAGTTTCTGTTACTATGGCAATGACGGCAGGG
>NW_006436288.1:10976513-11009277 GCF_000325575.1 Pteropus alecto
GAAAGAGTGACTGTGGCCAAGCTCACATTGGAGAATTTTTACAGCAACCTAATTTTACAGCATGAAGAGAGAGAAACCAGGTATAGTAAAGGCTAGTCAGAATTTTCTGTTTAGTTAAATAAGCTGTTATTCTGTGAGCAAAGTGTAAACATATTGTCTATTCATAATATAAATATTGTAGGTTCCTGTGTTGTTTTTAAGTTTTTTATTCTGACAATGGACCTAGTTACTTGTTTTATTTTTTTCAGAATAGTTTCTTGTCCTGTGCACTCATATACTTATTTCAAATGTTAATTGATGTTTTAAACAAAATGTTCCAAACCATGAAATTATCCCCCTTTATTTTAGGGGGATAAGTTGTGAATAACTGACTTTAGTCCAAAAACATTTATAGTGTTGTGTGTACTAAGTGGGAATGGAAGAATAAAAAAATGAAAGATGTTGTTTCGACTTCATGAAACTTATATGAAAGAGTGAAAAGTATCACTAAGAGAAGGGCAAAGAACATAGAGATTGCTTTTGCCTAAGGCAACTGGGAGGGCTTCATAATGGTGGTGGCTGTTAAACAGGGCTCCTAAGGAATAGTCCTATTTATATATATGGAAGAGAGAGAAGAAAGATAAAAAGAGCCGGAGGAAGAATATTAGAGACAAAAGAAGTCACCATCAGTGCCAGGTCAGACAACATTCATTTAGCTCAAGTTGGATTTCAGCATTTCCTGGGAGCCTTGATGCTTTGTTAGTGTAGCTATACTCATGGTAGTAGAGACCCTCTATGAGTTTTGAACAGAAGATCAGATGATCACAAGTGTTTCTTTAGAAGAATACTTTAATTGTGTTTTATAAAGTGGACTGTGAGAGGAAGGATTAGAAACAGGAAAGGTTAGTGATGTAATCCAGGCAAATAGAAAGGAGGCTTGAATTAGGATGGTGAAAGCAACAATAGAGAAGAACTGACGGGTGAGAAAGGTTGGAAAAACATGGAAACTAGCCAAATGCAAAATGTGAGAGAAACAAGTCAATACTGGCTTAGATATGTCATGTCTGGGCAAACAGAGAGTGATGCAACTTTAGTGAAATAGGATTCAAGAAGACTCATGTTTTGAACTTAATTTTGGACAAGTCTAACTTCAGATTAGACATAGCTGAGGAGAGAATTAGAACTAGAAAATAAAACAGTTATTCAGAAGTCCATCTATAGAGACAGACAGATTAAAAGAAAATATGAGAGTTAAGAAACAGAATAGTGAGAAAAGCTAGTGTTATTATTTTTATCCAAAGTTCCTAAAGGAAGAAAGGAAAGAGAATGGCGCAGAGTAAAGTTAACCTAAGTGTCCATCATCAGCAAAAATTCCAAAAGATTCGATTCAGGCAGGGGGAAATTGATCACAAACAGAAGATCTAAATGCTAATATGTGGATAAATCCCAACAAAAATTGACTTAAAAACAACGTCAACAACAATAATAATGACTTAAGCATTTAAAAACTAGAATTAAAATCTTTTCTAATAGTAGACTATCAGGAGGGAAGTAAATAGAATTAAAGTGTTCTTAGATATCTTTGTATCTCTAAGGATAGAGATAAAATCGAGAGAGTGGGTCAAGATTGATTAATTTCAGACTTTGACAAAATGCACGTTATAATTTCTAAGGTAGCTACTAAATGAATAAAATTAAAGTTTGTAACTTCTGCAAAATAAGTTAGAAATAAATCGGAATATATAAGTAGTTAACATTAATTGTAAAGGTCATGGAAGTCTCATGATCAAATAAATCATCAAGGGATAGTGAACAAAGTAGAAGAGAACCAAGGAAAAACAGACCTGTTCTTTTTCAGGAGGCAGGCACTTAAGTTATTCATCAGAATTTTAAAGGTTCATTGTCTTTTATTGCTGAAACCTTAAAGTAATTCGGTTTTCCCCTCTATTTCCAAACAAAAGAAAGTAAGAATAAAAGAATTGGCTGTTTTTTAAAAAAAAAAAAAAAAAAAAGCAGTATCAACTTGGTGGTGCTATGGAAGTCATATTAAACAGTCAGCTCCTATTTCCAAAAGTTTATACTTTAAGAAAACATGATGAATTTTTAAGGCTTAAGTAATTGGATAAATACACAAGCCAAATAAAGTGCCAATCAACAAAACGTAAGAGCATTTTGGGAGGAAAATTTTTTTAAAAAGGTACAAGAGAAAGTCACAGTTGTTCCCATTAGGTTGTGGTGGAAACGGATGAAAAGTTAACTGCCTCTCTTCCCAGAATGAGGGATGCATTTATGAAGTGTTAGTCTTGGTGAGGATTCAAAAGGGGGCAGTATAGATTTGACAGAAGAATAAAGTTGCTTGTATGTTGATATCCCTCCTAGATTAATGGTTCTCTTACCCTTTGGATTCTTTCTGCAGAGGAGAAAACCCAAAATCATTCAGCAAGCAGCTCTGCAGTGCCCATAAGGTACATGATGGCAGGCACAGAATCTGATGTTAGGAGCTTATTCCATTCTAAGGTTGGGCTTAGGGGAATAATATGTAAGCAAAGGATAAAAATCAGTGTAATAGCACCAAGGTTCCTATTACAAATGCTGAGAAAGTGGGTGAAGAATATGTTATTAGATCTCATCTTCTCCTTTGTTGGTAATTTTCCTTAAGGAAGAAGAAGTAGTCTTAGTAATGGTTTAGTGAAGAGCTTACCTTTGGACATATTGTCATAAATAAATACCAAACAGTGTGTATTATGTTTTCAGTCCTCAACCCTATTCCCTTGTGGATAAATCCTGGAAAGTTAATCTTATTCTAACATACTCCAAAACTAATTGGGAAGACCTCTCTCAGGTTTATCTTTAGGAAAAACCAATATGATAGAAATAAAATACTTTACATTCACATGTTGCAAAATTTGTACCACAACCATTTCTCTAGTTACTTCATGCATCCTGTCTCTTTACCATCCTCCCCACCCCCACAATGCTTAGCTTTTCTAACTCCAATGGTGCAATTTAAAATAATGAATAACTGAACTTGGCTATACCTAGAAAAGAAAAGTTAATGCGTTACTTTTTATATTCATATATGACTTTCCAGTTTACAAAGAATTAGAATAAAATACACTCAATTGCATTGAAAATTTTTCCTTGATCGATTAGGAAATCAAGGTTTGACTTTAAGTGAATGATTTAAACAAGTTCATTAAGCTAAGTGTTAAAATCAGGATTCAAACAGGGATAGCCACCTTAAATGTTATACTTTAATCATTATAGTTACCTTTATATACTTCTAACATAAATATTGATAAATGTTAATGATTTTAGTTATGTCATTTGAATATTAGATAACATTATTATAACATTATTAAATATTAGTCACCTTTGCTCTCAATTCATTTAGGTTGCTTTAGAAGTAAAATATTCGTTTGGCCAGTATGTGAAAGCTAAATCTGAATTGGATTTATATTTTGAGAAAGAAAACTATTCTTAGTGATTATTTTGGTTCAAGTTGAAAGTTTTTTTTTTTAAGCATAGCAAATTGAAGTGGTAAACTTGAATAAATAAATGTATATTAAATGGGAATAGTTAGTAATATATTTAAAATTTAAATTATTATAATTTTTTGTGTTAAGGCAGAAGAAACTAGAAGTGGCCATGGAAGAAGAAGGATTGGCAGATGAAGAGGTAAAGTTAGCTGTAATTACTGTGACTATAGTTAACAATACTGTATTATGTACTTGAAAATTGCTGAGAGTGGACCTTAAATGTTCTTACTACAAAAAAAATGTTATATGAGGTGATAAATATATTAACTAACCTTATCGTGGTAATCATTTCACAATATATACGTGTATCAAATCATCACGTTGTTTACCACAATGTTTGTTATATGTCCATTATATCTGAATAAAGGTGGGGGGAAACAGTAATTACTATACAAAAATACCCCAAGTGATTTTTGCATTTATTGATATCAGATGATTTTATAACTTAGATAATGTGGATTTCATCATTTGAACCCGAGCTTCTTACTTTGTTGCTAGGATGGATATCTTGAAAAGGAGGCAGCTTCTTTTTTCAAATTCCAAGAACCTGCGTAGATTTCATGAACAGCATCTACAGTATTCTAGTTTTGTGGAACAAGAAGAGGGCTCCAAGAAGAATCAATCAGTTGTCAAATTTTCTCACATTTTTTGAAAATATATTTCTTAAAACTATCCAGTTCTGTAGTCTAATGCCACTACCTTAGTTTTAAACTAACACATATTTCATCTGAAGAGAAACTGCCCCCAACTGGTTTTTTCCCACTTATCTTGGCCCCACTCCCACCTATGGTTTTCCTGCACTCTGCAACTAGAGCTGTCTGGCCAAAGACAAATTGAATCATGTCCCTCTTGTTAATACCCTTCGTTGGCCCCTGAGTACTCTCAGGATAGGGCAAATTCTTTAACATTGGTGTTTAAGACCCCTTACAATTTGGCCTTTGCTTATCTCTCTCTAGCCTCACCTCCTGTCTGTCACCCCACTCCCATCCTAACCAGCAGTATTATATTACTTTAATTTCTGTGCTCTTGCCTTTGGCCTTTTTCACATGCTATTTCTGCCACTTGGAACTTCCTTACTCCTGCCTGATTCCCATTATTCTTCAGGAAGCTTTAGTTTTCACTTTAGGCATCACTTCTGCTAGAAAATTTTCCCTAATCTCTTGAGGTGCTCCTTCTACATTCTGCCATAACACTGTTTCTGTTAGCATTACATCTCCAAAGCTGGCAGAGGACTAGAATAAATATTTGGAGAATACATGAACAATGAGTCTTTCCCTCAAGGAGTTTACAGATTAGAAGGAGAGATTACATATGAGGGTGTGTAAAAGTATGTATACATGATGAAATGTGACAAACTTTAAAAATACAGAGATTTTTTCCCCCCTAATTCAGGGGATCAGAAAAGGTTACATGGAAGAGGTAACAATTGATTTGAACCTTTAAAAAGTAAGTAGAATATACATTAGAGTTAAGAGGTATATACAAAATGATGAATATATATGCAGGATAATGAATAATAAAGGGTACAGTCAAGGAATTAACACAGTACATTGACAGCACATAATGGAAAGCTAGGCTTGGAATAGTTTACTAAGGCAATAAGGAGATATAACCTAGATGAATTAGCTAAACAGTTTTTAATGATCAGGGAAGAATTTATATAGTATTTGAAGAGTAGTCTTCCAAATGATGATTTGAAATCAGACTGTTATCTAATCTGCTATGCACTTTTCCTAGGACTGTACCTGTTTTTGTTTAATATTTGCAGTATTAAATGACAAAATATTTTATGATCTTGTACCGAAGGTGGTTACTTTGTTAAATCAGTCGGCTCAATCTAGAAAACTCAAATATTACTATTTTAAAAATATTCATATTCTTTAAATTTTAAGTGAGAAAGGTAATGATTTAGATCTGTATATCAGTTTGTAGAGAAGAAAGACAGCACATCTTTTCTCATTTTTATTCATTAGTATTAATGACTTTCTTATTAATAACCTTGTAGTTATATTAATATACATTTTACATCATTATATTGATATAGAAATCATATGCATAAGGTCTTAATTTGAAATCTGGAGATAACAAAAAGCAAATGCACAAGGTCCCAAGGAAGGAACATAAGTGAGAGAAGTCGATCAGGTTGGTTTTATAATGTCATCTTAGGTTACTTTCTTTTGATCTCACATACTTTGTATATTCATCCATAGGAATATTTTTTTACTTCTAAAATAAATAGATTTTTTTCCTTTTTCTAAAATATTTGATAATCACAGTTTATCTTTTGATAAAGTTACATCACTTTCTACTTTACTAAAAGAAAACCAGAGCACCAGCCCAGTTATACACATCACCTGGTGACTGGCATCAGCGATAGAGACTGATGAATTAGAGAACTGATACCCATCAAATGGGGACTGTCACTGTTGGCCTAATGTTTTTCAAGAGAAACTTGAAATCTGAACTTTTATGTGAAATCACCCACTTTTTAAAATATTGGCAAGTATTCAAATGTTTTAAAAAACTTGCAGGCCAAGTCAAGTATATCTGTAAGTTGACTATAGTTTGTAGCTTCCAGTTCGCAATCTTTGGTCTGCACCAGGAAGTACAAAGTGTATGAGGATGATTTTCCTTATTCTTCTAAATGACTTATAGAAAATGTGAAATGATTTTTCCCCTAAAAATAGTCAGTGGCCCATAATAACCATTTATAAAACTAAGATTTTTCAGTAAAGATGTTTTAATTCCATAAATGCTTATTATTAGGCCCCAGGCCAGGTCCTAGATTATGTCAGATTCTACAGAATAGACACACACTCTCAACCTAATATAAAATATGTTGGAATTATCTTTATGTGAGATGTATCTTTTCAAAATAAAATTGTTTTATAAAAATCTAGTTTTTGAATGAAAGCTAGTATTTATCCTTAAACTCATTCTGTAATAGAAAATTATTTGTGAAATCATTTGTGAAAGCTAATTGTAAAAACTGAACCATATAATATAGCCATGAAAAGTATATATACTGAACTGAAGTTGCTAGCTGAACCCTTTCAAATCTCAAAACTTCTGTATGTATTATATCTTATACAAAACTAAGCACCCACAAATTTAAGCACCTACAAATTGAGAGTTTGAGGAACACCCATTTAAAAAGGAATGGAGAAAGGAAGAAAGCGATGTATTTTGTTTCATGTCACTTAAGAAAATCCCATCAAACGTGGAATATTATTAACTCTAATGGAAAACCAAAATAGGCAAGTTTACACTTGATCTTAGCCAAAGGCAGAGAAGCGATCAAAATAGGCAAGTTTAAACTGCAAAAGAGAGCCATGAAATATTAAGCCTGTCCACAGATTTTGTTGTCCTTTTTGGAGGGGAAAGAATGTGATGACCACAAAAATGTTACTTGTTTTTCAAGGCAACTTAATCTGTACAAGTCGTAAGCAGATATGTCAACTTGCTTTTTTTCATCGATTTTTTTTTTAATGGGAACTTGCTTCAGCTACCTCTGCACTTCAACATGGACTTTAAGATTAACATCATGGAGTAGACTTTTTGAAAGTAATGTAACAGTGCTATAGGTGATATCCTACTTTTGTAGGATCCTGTATTCCACACACTTGTGATTCTCCCTTTTTGTCATTAAATAGCTGTCTCCAGCTATATAAACATCATTTACTTACCGCATTACGCAACCTATCAGATATTAGTGAACATTATTTTCTTTAGCTCTCTGTCAATTTTGAACATAATTTACGAAATTGTCATAATGTTATATTTTCCATTTAGATTAGACAAATTTCTGAAACTACATCCATCTGTACTGTTTCATAATTCATAAAGTCAGAAATTCAGAATGTCTCAAAATTTTTATATTTATGTAATTTTGTCTTTACTGCTTTGAAAAACAGTATTATAGTGCCACCATGTGGCCTTTTTTTTATTATAGTCTTAAATTTAAAACAAACTACTTTGAAAAACATCTTTTTGTTTTACTAGTAATTCAGTAATTAATTTTTTAAACTGTTAGTCAAAAGGCATTTTTGAATTAAAAAAATAGTCTTTGCTGTCCCCCATCATTGATGTGCCTGAATGTGTAACTTCCTTTAGCTATTTAATCATGTTTAAATTGAAGACATAATTTTAAAATGTTATCCTCTTAGATTAACTTTGTTAGAAGTATCAGAATTCCATTGCACTAATGATACATAATTACATATTTCTGATTAATAGTTCACTTTACCCTTTTAAAAACAGACACAGGGCAAGAAGGGACTGTTTAGTGGGTTATACCTGAGCTGCATTTAGGAGTAATGTTTCTGAGCTGTTATGGTTCTTTTGACTTGTGCCCTCCTTAGAACTAAACAAGTGAAAGCTTGATAGGGTTCAGGTGAAGATGAACAGGGGTTTAATTTCTTCACTGATTTTGTTTATTTCCCATTCTGTTACTTCTACTAGGAGCTATGTCAAAAGACAGAATTTTGTTTGGTGAGGGGAAAAATAAAATATAGGACAATGAAATAAATGCCCTTTCTAAATGTAACTTTCATGTAATTCATATTGTTTCTTATTAATGCTAGTGATCTTTTGGTGATTTTTGAAGAATGAATTATGAAATTCCTGACATGAATATTTTAATGAATTCTTTGTATAGTTATTTTTTGTTGCAATTTCATATTTTCAGGAAGTTGTATGCCAAGTCTCAAGCAGTTTATTAAAATTCATCCAAGAATAAATTCTACCATAAGTAAATTTCTATGGAAATATTGCTGTTGTGTTATTTTGGTATCATAAGTCTCAGTAATTGTGACAGAACAACCTTGGAATTTAGAGAATTGAAGCAAACTAGATTTCTTGATAATAAAAATCAGTATCAGACTACTGTTAGCATTTCTTAAAGTTTAGTTTTTATATTTGAATTAAATGAGCATATAGATGAAAGAATATGATAAACTAGTTAAGACGAAATATTTAATGGAGTATACCTCAAGAATAAAGATTTATCAGTCCTTAAAAGTTTTGTAAAGTTCTGTTTAGATTTTTAATTCTTTCCATGCTTAATAAATACCTGACTTTGATAAATAAGTTATATCACTAGTATATAACATTTAAGATACTTCACCCCCATTTTCCTGTGTGTCATCTTTATTTAATATTGTAGGTTTTCTTTGAAATAATCTGATTTTAAAGTAATCATTTTAAACTGTCTTTTTATTTTTTTTAATAGAAAAAGTTACGCCGATCACAACATGCTCGCAAGGAAACAGAGTTTTTACGACTCAAGAGGACCAGACTTGGCTTGGATGACTTCGAGTCTCTGAAAGTTATAGGAAGAGGAGCATTTGGAGAGGTGTGATTCTTTTTAAAAGAAGTCATTGCTATTGAAAATATATATCTAAAGATAGTTTAAAATATGTATAAAAATGTTTAATATGTATTAAGAGGTGGTTTAATGTATTAAAATAGTTTAATAGGATTCCTAAATTGTGTCAATGGCAAATTGCAACATTGCTTTCTTTAAAGGAACTTACCTTTTGCTCCTAAATTAATAGTAGTGACTAACATTTATAATATGATCAATGTTTACATTTTAGGTGAGGCTGGTCCAGAAGAAAGACACAGGCCATATCTATGCAATGAAGATATTGAGAAAAGCTGATATGCTTGAAAAAGAGCAGGTATGTTCTTTAACACATGTAACCAAAGGAACATCCACTGACTAGGTATTAGAGTAAGGGTTGATATTGAAATTTTTTGAAAAAAATCCAGGCATCTTACTATATAATCTATTAATCTTTTGATAGCCTGTTTCATTATGTCTTGATATAGCTAAAATTTCTTCTAAATTTATAATGTAAATATGTATTAGTCCGTTCAGGCTGCCATGACAAAATACCACAGATAGGGTGCATAAAACAACAGAAATTTATTTTCTCACAGTTATGGAGAGTGGAAATCTAACATCGAGATTCTGAGTTCGTTTTTTGGTGAGGGCTTTTTTCTTGGTTTGCAGGTAGTTGCTGTATCATTAAATCACCACATAGCCTTTCCTGGGTTTGTGCACACAGAGAGAGAGTGTGAGGTCACTGGTGTCTCTTTATAAGGACAGGAACACCCCCCCCCCCACCAACCTCACTTAACCTTAATTACCTCCTTAGAGGCCCCATCTCTAAATCTAGTTATGCTGGGGGTTAGGGCATCAGCATCTGAATTTGGAGAAAACACAAACATTCATTCTGTAACAAAATACCTTCTTCAGTGAAAATAAAGGACAGTTCTCACTACCCTCAGTCCCTATCACATATCAAAAAAGCAAATTCTCAGGAGAATTTGCTGATTTTACTTATTTCCTAAATCTATAACCACTCCAATTTCATAATCTGGGCTCTATCTCTGTTTCTTGTGACTTTAGTTTACAGAGTGGCCACAAATCTGAAATCATCCACCTGTGGTTCCAGTCTGAACATATACACTATAGAAATCTAAATTCAGTGCTAGTGAAGGACTCAACAGTGGGGGTACAGAGGAAGATGGACCTTTCTGAACCAAATGCTTTACTTCAAGTCTTTTAGTCCCCACCTGAAACTTATTTTGTTATTACAACAATGTAATATAAATTTATTTAAATGTGGCCCACTTGAATTTTTATTTCATTCTTTTACTTTATTTCTATTTCATTCATTCAACAAGCATGTATATGCTAGGTTCTGGAATATAATGGTTAACAGGACAAACCCGATCCTTGTTCTTTTATTGTAGTGGGGAAAATGGGCAGACAGCTATTTCAAATAGTCATGATTGATTAGTCCTATGAAGAAAGTTTTTACAAAAGGATAAAATGCTGCAGATGCTCGGGATATAGAAGGAAGAATTTGATCAGGAAAGATTTCTCTGAGGAGGGAGTATTTGCTGAGAGAATAATGAAAATGACATATAAAGATCTGGCAGAATGAATATCCAGGTAATAAATGCAGAGGCCTGCTCAAAGAAGGGGAAGAAGCCATTATGGCTGGAATTAAGTGAGGGGAAGAGTGGTTACAGATGAAGTGGGAGAGGTAGGCAGGGACTAGATCTTGTAGGGCTTTGAAGGCCAACATGCACAGTTTGGGTTTTATGCTAAACAAAATTGGAAGACACTTTTGTTTAAATAGAGGAGTGGCATGTCTGATTGATGTTCTACATAGATGAGTCAGTTCCTTTGCTTGCTTACAGGAGAAACAAGAGTTGAAGTAGGGAGATCAGTTGAGAGACTGTGTAGCAGTTCCAGCTAGTTTGTAATCGTGGCTTATACTGGGGTTACAAGAGTAAAGCTGAAGAAAAGTTAGATAGATTAAGTGTATGTTTAATGGAAGAGCCAGCAAGATTTTTTGTGATATACTCTATGTTCTGGGGTGAGAGGAGGGGCAAGGGTAGTGAGGAAAAGGGAAGAACTGAGGGTAATACCTACAGTTTTACGTAGAAGTGGAGTGTATGATGGTAACATTTTCTGATTTAGAAAAGACTGAGGGAGGAATAGGTTTGGATACAATGGGAATCAAAAGTTCTCTTTGTGGCATATTAAATTTGAGCTTTCTCTTAGATATCCAAGTAGACCTATTAAGTTGACAGTTGGCTAGAATATGGGGGAAAGATTGACTGGAAATGTAATTTGGAAGCCACCAAAATATCAGTAGTATTTAAAGTAATAGAACAAGATAAAATTGCTAGGGAACAAATACAGAGAAGAAAAGGGAGCCTGGATCCAAGCCCTAGGGAACGCTAGTCAGAGAAGACCCAGAGAGAACATCTAATCAGATGGGGTAGGGGGTCCTAGGAGAACGTTTTGGAAGCCAAAAGAAGAAAGCGTTTGAAGGAAGAGGTTAGTGGTGACTATGTTGAATGTTACTAAGAGAGCAAGAGAAACAGGCCACTAGATGTCACAATGTGGAGATTTTGAATACTTTGGCAAAGATAGTTCCAATGTACTGGAGGGCAGAAGCCTAACTGAACTGATGGAAAAGAAAATGGGATTGGAGAAGTAGGGATAGTGAGTATAGGTAAATCTTTCACATGAAGCAGAACCAAAATATCAATAGTATTTAAAGTAGATTGGTAAAGTGAGATTTAAGGTCAAAAGGAGGTTTTGGGTTTTTTTTCCCCTTGGTAGGATGATGATTGGAATAATCCATTAGGAAGAGAAAAATTGACAATGCAGGAGAAAGAGGGCAAATAATTAGAGCAGTACAGTACACTGGAAGACAGAGGAGTTGATCTCTGATAGGAGTAGACACCTGTTCATTGAAACAGGAAGGAAAAGGAGAGAAAATTGGAACAAACACTGGGTGATTGATCTGATGATATAAAGTGCTAAGTTCCTGCCTGAGTGCATCAGCGTGGGGTGAAAGAGGGAAAGATAGCTTATTGGAGGCATAAGGAGAGAGTCGTGAAATAGTTATAACTTGAAGTGTCGGGAAGCAGACTTGCTAGGGAAATACAGTTGAATGCCCACTGAGATTTGCAATCATGAATGTAAAGTGAAACCAATGGGTATAATTAGGTGATTTTTCTCTAGTAATACTTCGTTGCTCTGGGGCACAATAGACATAATAGACAGAAATTGGGAGTTAACTCGGGTTGGTGTTTTGCCAGCCAAATACAATGGAGGGAGAGAAGGACACAGAAATTCAAGGTGTTTGCAAAATTTTGAGTGATCATAATGATGGAATCTAGGCTGGGTAGAGAAATAAATGAGGTTATGAGGAGAGTAAGAGAGAAAAAAATGGTAGAGTCCATGGGATGCAGATGGAAGTATAAAAATAAGAGGCCTGAAAAGTTAAAGGTGGAGATCAGAAACAGAGTTCCTTAAAATTGAGACTTTTAGAGGGGGTATAATGATGATGAGGAGGACAAGAAGGTGATGAGTTGTAGTGGAGGAAAAGGTCATTGGAGGTGAGAAGAAGTCAAGGAACTACATAGATAGGCTATTTGATGGTTCATTCTTATGGATATTGAAATCCATCCATGAGTGGAAAGGATGTAAAGGAAATCGGAGAGCTGTGAGCTGAAGTGAAGGCATGAATGAATGAGGGGGATTGACCAGGAGTTCTGTAAATAATAGCAATGAGGAAGGATGACGGCTGAAGTAGTCTCAGCATGTGCTTCAGAGGAGCTGGAGGGAAGGAGAATGTCACAAGCAGCACCAATGAGAATGAGCAGAAAACCTACCCCCTCACCAAGTAACATGCGAGAGAAAAATGGCCCACTCCTGAGAACTCATTCTGCAGGGAGACAGAACTCTCAGTGCACAGCTTGGTTTCAGCTAGGCTGAGAAGGTGATAGGAACTATCCAGAGATCAGGTGATAGGGGACTTTGTTGAAGACAGACTGATTGCAGGACAGGTTTGGGAGGCTAGGAAGGTTGACATACTGAGTTGTTCTAGAGAATTATAGGTAATGATGGGATAAGGATCTGAGTCAAGATATAGAGCTTTAGAGACAAGGAGGTATAAACAGAAATATGCCATAATAGAATTAGTCCTGGATAGGCTTTTAGAGGAAGGACAATAGGCAGCAGTTATTTCCAGGTATAGTCTTTATTTACTAGCTACTTTATTTAGTAGCCACATGTGGCTACTGGACACTTAAATGTTAGCTAGTCTGAGTTGAGATATGCTATAAAAGGAAAATACACACTAATTTTTGAAGACTTGGTACCCCGCCCCAATAAAAGAGTGTAAAATAGCACAGTAATTTTTATATTGATTATGTATTGAAATGATAACATTTTAGCTATATGAGGCTACATAAACTATATCATTAAAAATAATTTCACCTATTGGAAAAAATTAATAATTTCACCTTTTTTTTTTTTTTTTTTTTTATTTTTTTTGTGGCTATCAGAAAATTTAAAATTACATATGTGGTTTGCATTATGTTTCTTTTGGACTGCCCTGGTCTAGAATGTTTTGCGAGAGGTTGAAGAGCTTCTGACCACTCTTTGTTCCTATGCAAGGGTCATCTCATTGGAGCCAAACATTGAGTCTGTTTCGCATTTTGAGGTTTTTTTCCCCTCTACATAAATTAATCTGCGTTTGTCATCATCGAATTTAATTTTAGAAAACCTTTTCCCATTTAATTCTAATATGACATTATTTTAAGTTTTTATCACATTTTCTTTAATGCTGACCACCCCACAAAATTAAGTAGCACCTTCTCACCCCACTATTGTGATAAACTCCCCAGGTTACTATGCGTAATACTTCCTAACCTTTGGCAACATAGTTCCATTTTGAAAACATATCCTGTAATCTGGCTTTAAGATATTTAAAAATAGTCAACACCAAAATTTTAAGATTTTTCCTTTACCATCTTAAAATGCTTTGTAAAAGGCAATAGGTAAGAATTTTGATACCAGTTTTTACTTTATGAAACAGAGTCAAAGAGATAAAGTTTTTTAATGCCAGAAAACAAGTTTTTAGTTTTCAACTTTTATTCTTACTTTTTGATTTCAGAGCATTTACCATACCAGATAATAAAACGGTAATCTCAAATAGTGATATTTTAAGCAGATCATATTTTGTTATCATGAAAAGGTTTATAAAATCGGGTTCTTGTGTATTTTGGATCAGACGTCATAATGGTGCACAATGAAGATAGTAACAGCATTAAATGAAATCTTATTGTTAATTACTCTTTGAAGAAAGAATGTATAAATATGTTAATACAAAAGCATCTGAAAATTGATTATACCAACCCCACAAATTACTCAGTTTATAAAATTTTTCAACCTATAAAATGTTCACATAACATATCCCTAGTAATTGTGTGTCTGACAAGTCAGCAAAATGCTACACTAATGTGCTGTAGATCATATTTATAGATATTATAGAGGTTTTATGTTATAACAAAATAATATAAAGTTATTACAAACGTTTCTACTTTAGCCAAATGGTTAAAGACCAAGTCAGGCCCGTGTTTGACTAGTAACAGTTAAAAATAGTTTGCTAAGGACCCTGACTTTGTCATACCAATCTGTAGAGCATTACTTACTACTTTTAACTTCTAAAAGTCAGACTAGGGCCTTAAATTTATATAAAACCAGGATCCCTGGCTAGGTGGAGAATCTAGTTAGAAAGTTTTTACAAAAAAGAAAAAAAAAGAAAGTTTTTACACTAGTCATTTTTCTGCCTCAAAGGCTTCAACTTTTCCCCTATTATACCTGTAGATCCCACCATTTCAAATCAAATCAGAAGTCCTTTATATTTAATGAGAATACAAACATGCATCTATGTTTCAAATCTTTTCTAAAACCAGTTTTCCTTTGTGACTTTTAAGGAACTGGATAGATAATTGTTAGGAGATAAGCTCGAAAAATGTGTAATGTGTTACAATTATTTTTTTCAAAATACATCTAGGTGGCTCATATCCGAGCAGAAAGAGATATTTTGGTAGAAGCAGATGGTGCCTGGGTGGTGAAGATGTTTTACAGTTTCCAAGATAAGAGGAATCTTTATCTAATCATGGAATTTCTCCCTGGAGGTAAAAACAAACATAACAGCAGTGACAGACTGACACAAGCAAATCATTATATGTAATTATAATTTTATTAAGTTTACATTTATTTTATATCTCTAGCCCTGAGATTTTACATTGTTAGTCATGCTTTTCCAGTAGTTCCTCCCATAATAATGTTAATTTTAACCACGAATCAGATTATTTTGATGGAATGATAAAGTTTGCACATTTTAAATACTACCATTCTGAGTTTACTGTATATAAATCTAGAGTTAAAAACAATAAGTCACTAAAGAAAAAGACAGCCCAATGGGAAATGATAGACAATGTACTGAAGAGAAACTCTGGCTAGTCTATAAATATGTAGGAAAATGTTCAGCCTCACCCATGTTCAGGGAAATGCAAATTAAAACAAGAATGAGATACTATTTCATATTCATCTGATTAGTAAACACATTAAAAGTCCAATGAGGCTATGTGGCTTCTCAGATATATAAATTAATCTCTAACTCTTATGGAGAACAGTACAGATTATTAGTAAAGTGGAAAATGCATGTATCCTACAATCTGGCAATTCTACAACCAGTTGTATTCCCTAGAGATTCAACCCCCAAATGGGCATAAGAGAACTGTAAAAGGATGCTCATTGCAGCATTGTCCCAACAGAGAAAAACTGGGTGCAAGGTAAATGTACACCCGTAGAAAAATGGATAAATAAAATGTGGCATAATTATAGGATGAAATATCTTACAGTATTTAAAAGTCAAGAGCTGTATCCATTTCGACAGTAAGATCTCAGGAACAGAGTAGAGTAATAAAGCAAGCTTTGGGATAGTGTGTAAGTGAAACCATTTATGAATTTTTAAAAAACCCACAAAAGACTAAATTCATAGATTAATTTATATGAGAACATTTTTAAAATAAGCTGGAAAAGGATACACACCAAACCAAATCCATGATAATGGTTACTTAGCAAAAAGGGAAAGGGGAATAGAATGGAAATGGAGAACAAAGAATACTTCTACATGTAATTTTTTAAAAAAAGATTTGAAACATCATGAAAAAATTTTAACAGTTGTTAATTCTGAGTTGTAAGTTCACCAGTGTTTGTTCTTTGCCACCTTTTAAAGAAAAAAGTTCCTTGACAATAAAAAAAAAAATCTAGAGGTGAGTCTTTTAGTGGGATGATGTCCTATTTTTGCTGGCCCAAAGAGCTCTGAGTGTTTTTGAAACTTGAATTTGAAAGAATATCTTATTCTCAGGTATGCTTACTGATTAATTTTTCCAGTTTGACATGTTTTCCTTAGCAACTTATTCTGGATGTTGAGGTATTACTTCTTTATCATCTCTGATTTGATTTCACATACTTTTAACCTTAACCCATTAAATGTCATGAAACTTTTGCTTATGCAATGACATTTTTTTCATTTGGCCCCAGATATGGTTGGATATATACTGAGTAAGTCATGAACTGCAAAAATCAGGCATATGTTGTATAGATACAAAGAAAGCTTTTACAGGATATTCCCTTTTGAGGCATTTCCAATACATACTTAACTTTCCTTTATTTTTCCTTTATAGGTGACATGATGACGTTGCTAATGAAGAAGGATACCTTGACAGAAGAGGAAACACAGTTCTACATTTCAGAGACTGTTCTGGCAATAGATGCGATCCACCAGTTGGGTTTTATCCATCGGGACATTAAACCAGACAACCTTTTGTTGGATGCCAAGGCATGTCAATAAACTGCTGAATTATTAGATTGGAGTAGTAGAGCTGATTTTGTGATTGGAAATGGACAACTGCAATGTATATTATTGCTAAACTACATTATTTCATAGAATGATGCAATAGGAGAGGACTCTGGAATGAAATGACATTAAGGGAATATGGCCGGCTATCTTTTTATCTTCCATTTTCTACTTTTCAAAATTATCATCTTCAAATATTTATAATTTTACGTTTTACTTTTATGACTTCTAAGCTAAGAATTTTTATTATAATTGCATTTAAAAGAATAGTTTATAATAAAGCTTTGTTTCAAAGTTAATATAATTATCGATTTTACTAGTTTTTCAATGTTTTTATTTAGGGTCATGTGAAATTATCTGATTTTGGTTTATGCACGGGATTAAAGAAAGCTCACAGGACCGAATTCTACAGAAACCTTACACACAATCCACCAAGTGACTTCTGTAAGTTTGGGTTTTTTTTTTTCCCAGGTTAAAGTTGTATAGCGGGACTAATTTAACATTATTGAGACCTGAAGGTTCTCTCTCTGTCCTCACTCCTTAAATCAATGTATTTTAAATGTATATGTGTGAATTTGTTTTGGAGTGAGAGTTTTTCCCTCATCATTACAAATCTGTCTTGTTGAAATTAGCATTTCAGAACATGAACTCAAAGAGGAAAGCAGAAACATGGAAGAAAAACAGGAGACAACTGGTGAGTTAGCTAGTGTTTTTAAGAAAGAATTTTGTGTTCCAGTCCTAAAATCTTTTTAGTTTTTGCTTATTTTGTATCTTTCACAATGATTAGTACTGACTTTGTAACAGTGATAGAGCTTATTCTGGGATAACAGTTTTCCTAGTTTCTCTGTAATATTTCCTTGCCTATAAAGTAAAATGCTGATTTTTACTTTATAATTTAACTTTAGAGTATTTTATCAAGCATATCTATAACTAAATAATCTGGCTGTTCACTAGTAATTCACACTTTATATAAAACTCACTGAGATAAGTGTGATTGTAGTGAATGCCTTGTGATTTCTATTTTCTGTACCCGTCTTGATAAAACAAATATTAATCAGCACATGTAAGGTGGTTGTGTTTCTAAGAACTTCTTTATAAACAAAGTTAACAGGAATCTTGGTGTGTTAACAGTCTTACAATAAATAGAATTAGAAAGGAGACTTTATCCACAGATAAACTTAAATTACTCCTTTAGTGTGGAATAACACTATTTTTAAGCCCACACTATTTCTCCTCTATTACTTAGCAAATCTAATTGCTTCTTTCGAAGTCTTTTCCCTTATGCTGTTAACTAGGTCTTTGAACATTCTCAAGGTTACAAATGTGTCTTTTGACTTTGTTTTTCTTGTATAGTGTTTAGCACAAAGATACACTATAAATATTTGTTAAATTCAACCAAGTGATATAAATGATAATAATTCAGCATGCCCTCAGGAAGATAGACGGAAAGATAATAGTCTGATACCTTCTCAAACCAAATAAAATGACCATTGCATTATTGAGCTCATTCTCTCATTAATTAGCCCAAGTAATTGCAGGCTCCCTGGGCTTGTAAAACATTTTGGTGTTTTTAAAAGTTTGAAAAATGTTTAAAAAATGTGTTTACTATGCATTAATGACAGAAACTCCTTTCTACTTTTAAATGTGTCACTTTAGATCAGATTTTACAATTGAGAAAAGAATTGCAGTATTTCCTACTTTTAAAGGGAAATTTGAATATTGCTTAAATACGGTGGGAATTCTGTATACGCCTATTACAGAATATTTACAGAAATTTACTCATGCACATTTTACTATTCTTGTGGTCATCATCATGACTCATATAGCATTTCCCAAGGGAAAGGTAGAGGGGACTCTGTTGGTATTTGGGGCAGGAAATTCCTTTAGAACCTGTATCTTTTGCCCACTAAATGCTAATCATGTCCTCCCCTAGGTCATTGAAATGATAAAATCTGTTGTCACATATTTTCAAATGGCCCATAGAGTACTACCCCTAATTGAGGACCATTTCATTAAAAAAAATAGTTTTCGTAAGATTTCATATTATTTAGGAGTGAAAAACTGCATACCTTCCTAATGGATGAGCAGTGGCCTGGAATCAGGTTCATAATGAAAATACTTAATGTTTATAATAGTAGGTTGTAGTTTACAAAGCACATTTCTTTTATCTTGATATCAACTGTTCAGGCAGATACTGTTATTCCAATTTTATGTAAGTGGAAGCTGAGGTTCAGAGAGGTTGAATAACCTGCTAAGAACACAATAGTGAGTGGGGAAGCCAGACCTACTGGGCTCAACCTTTTTATTCTTTTTGAAATAGATTTAGGGCTAAATATATAACTAACTTAGTTGAGCTTCTTGGGGGTGGTGGTGGTAGAAATCATGTCTTAACATTATTCAATTCAGTACCTATCATTTAAGCCTTATGCATGATAAACATGAGAAACAAGTATTAAATGAAGAATTACCTCCTGTATATATCGCTTTTTACAGTAGTGAGCCATATTCAGATCTTTCAGAAAATATATTAAGAATGCTGGTTTGACAAGCTGTTCCTTTGCAGGCATATTCCACAGTTGGGACACCAGATTACATAGCACCAGAAGTATTCATGCAGACTGGTTACAACAAATTGTGTGACTGGTGGTCTCTGGGAGTGATTATGTATGAAATGCTAATAGGTATGTTTTATCATCCATTTATGTATACACTATATAAATTTCCTTGAATGCCACTGACTGAAGATATTGCAGATACCGTAGGCTAAAATATCAGAACTCTTTTAAACTGATTTCTTGACATCTCCCCATGTGAAATAGACAGTGAATACCAGTGAACTCCCTAGGAATCCTGTTTCAGGAAGGGGGTATTAATCAGAACTCTCATGTATCAAAATTGTATCTTCATGGCTTTTCAAGTACAAGGGAAACAATGCTTTAAATTCTTTATTTGATTGACTATATTAGCAATTTTATTATAAATTGATGACTGGTGGTATTTTTTATTGTTAAATAGAGCACTTAAGGCTACTTTGTTTCTTGCAACACTTTTTATATTTATGTATAAGTAGGTATTGCATATTTGATCGTAAAAGCTGATAAAACTTTTGTTTTTTCTTATATATAGGATACCCACCTTTCTGCTCTGAAACACCTCAAGAAACATATAGAAAAGTGATGAACTGGAAAGAAACTCTGGTATTTCCTCCAGAGGTGCCTATATCTGAGAAAGCCAAGGATTTAATTCTTAGGTTAGTGGTTAAATCCCCAGAGAAGATTTTGATATCTTAAAAATTCACAAGTACATAAAAGACTAAATTGCCCATTTTACTTTTGTGGGAGAAAAATGACTACCACTGGTATATGCATTCAAGGAGATCAATAAAGAAAAAGTGTTTAAAAAATTCAAACTCTAAAAAGGAAGTATGCAGACAAACTAAGAGTTAAGAGGTCTTATATAGTTTCAAGGGTCACTCCTATTAGAATACAGTGATCCTATCTCATTAAAGAGGAAAGGGAAAATAAATTGTTAGTAGCAGTTCATATCATAGGTCTTTTTAGGAAATCTTACCTAACCAAAGAATTTCATTCTGTTTCTCATTTAAGATGAAGTGTTTTGGTACTATCATGAATGGCTGGAAGGAAGATAAATTGGGACAACTTAGGGAAGAGCCATTGGCAGCATATTATCAAAAATCTTTAAGCTATCTATGATCTTTGACCCAGCAATTCTACTAGGAATTTTGCTTATGCAAATAATCAGATGTGTGTAAAGATTTGGGTATAATATGTTTATTGTGATAACATTTTTAGTAACGAAAATTGAAAACCATCTAAACGTTCAACAATAGTGGACTGGCTAAATAAATCATAGTATTTCCAAATGCAAATTTTAAAAAAGTTATAGAAATATTTTTAATGACTTGGGAAATTTTTCTCAAAGTTTTAAGTGAAAAAAAAAGCCCTAAAATAGTAACTACTATATCAACACACTATTTTAGAAATTATTATAAAAGACTGAAAGGAAATGGTTTCAAACTGTTTACAGTGGTTATCTCTGAATAGTGCAATTATAGATGAATTATATCTTCTCCCATATTTTCCACAATAAACAGTTAACTTCAGTAAAGAAAAAAGAAATGTTTGAAATAATGCAAATAGAATATTTTAGGTATAATTTGCATATGATAATTTCTCTATGTCCCTTTTCTAGATTTTGTATTGATTCTGAAAATAGAATTGGAAATAGTGGAGTAGAAGAAATAAAAGGTCATCCTTTTTTTGAAGGTGTAGACTGGGGGCACATCAGGTATGTTCATAGGCTTTGAATGGGGGAGGTCTGAGTAAAAAATAAAAATGAATTTTTAAACTAGATTTAGCGATTAATTTGTCTCTGATTCTGCTAGATTAAATATAAGAAGTAACATTGTTTATGTTATGAAATCAGTGTTTTCTGGATCATATAAGTGAGTGAGACAATAGTGGCTGTAGCTAAATGACTTGTTTTTAGCTAATGTACACTTTAAGGGAAAAATCACATATTGTGAACCTGTTAAGATTTTTATATCCAGAATTACATGATGAAGGCTGTTAGCACAACCAAAATGTATTTACATTTTACATTATAACATTTAAATTTTGTCCTCTTTTGAATATACCATACTGTGTCTTCTTTATTTATAAGAAGATTTAGTCCCTTTTTTAAACATTGGAGAATAGTTAAATAATGCAAGTAACTTATAAGAATTTGCTTATAGTTGGTAATTGTGAGCATTGGCCTTTATTCGGCTTATGGCCAAACTACATTCAATACTTCTGGTCTGCTCCCATATAGCAGCAGTTCAGAAACAAAATCTGATCATGCCATTTCTTTCTTTTGCACTTAGAATAAAATTAAGGGTCCTTAACTATGTTTCAGGACTGTGGGCTATGGCTCTTATCTCATCAGTCAGTACAAGTTACATCTTATATGATCTTCTTTACTCCTCCCACCTCATGGCTTTGTCGTTTGCTATTCATTCTGACTGAAATGCTCTTCTCCTTCCTGCCCTCGTTCCTGGCCCTACCCCTGCCAAGCCAGTTTCTTTTCGTCTTTTAAGACAGTTTATGTGTTATTTCCTCCATGTAGATCTTCAGTGGAGCTTCTACTATGAGTTAGGTACTCTACCTATTATAATAATATAGCTAATTTTTTGATAATTTATTATATGTCCAGCACTGTTCTAAGTACTTTATGTAAATTTCTTATCCTCATAGTAAACCTTATAAAATAGGTACTATTATTTTCTTTGTTTTACAGATGAGGAAACTCAGGTATAAAGAAGTGATTTGTTTACAATGCCACAGCTAGTAAATGATCTAGCTAGAATTACCAACTAGAATTGGCCTCAGTTTAATTCCAGAGTTCTGACTTTTAACTGCTATGTCATACTATACTATACATATATCATGTCATTGAACAGAACTGATTTTATCCCTTTGTACAATTAGAAGGGTGCTTAGAGACTGCCAGTCCAGTTTCTTGGTTTCATAATGAGGAAACAGTGGCAGAGCAGAGACTTGCCTGCCTAAGGTCGTGCTGCTAGTTAATGAAAAGAGATTAGATTGGAGGGCACCAGGGTCTATGGTTCTTTCCACTTAACTGATATAAATTTATTAAGTATAAATAAGTTGGAATAATTCTGGGAAAAATACATACATGCTTTTACATAATTTTGTAAACTTATCACTTAATCGATCCAATAAATATTTGTTGAAAATACAGAAGCAATGAAAATTGTAGTTTGTTTTAATTATTTCTATACTTAAACATTTTTAGCATAAGAAGGCATTTTCATGACTAATATTTTTAACATAATGTCCCTGATTCCCTTAAAATTTAAATGACTGAGAAGTTTTTATTTTTATTTTTATTTTTTCATTTTTTATTTTTTTTTGACTGAAGTTTTTAGATTCAGATTTCATCACAAGTATGTAGTTCCTTCACCATTTGAGCCCCTTATTTTCCTGAGCCCCCTTTATTTTCCCAAATAACTTTCAATCTATGGATCCTCTCCTAGAAGAATTTTATTTCTTAATTAGGTAGGTTATAGTCCCTACAATACCCAGCTTACTTTATATGATTATAAAATCTTTTAAATAAAATCTCTTCTGTTCTACTTGCTCTTTTATTAACATAGGTTTTCCATTAAAAAAAAAAACAGGAGTAAATAGTGATACAAAGAAATAAAAATTCCAAGTAAATGATAATATTTTAATAAAAAATTATTATACTCACCTACGAAGTCCACTTAACTATTTTAAAATCCATAGTAATTTTCTTTTGTTCTTATAGTATCTATAGAACAGCATGAAGAATTTTCAAGTAGAATTAGTTTTGGAAAATTAAGAGTTCAAGAAAATTTACCATGGTTATTCAATACCTTTTCATAGGGAAAGGCCAGCAGCAATCCCTATAGAAATCAAGAGCATCGATGATACTTCAAATTTTGATGACTTTCCTGAGTCTGATATTTTACAACCAGGTAAGATAATCTACAATACAGCTAACACTATTAAAAGTCTGTGAAGATGATGTTTTCACTAATGAAATTCCTTTGCTCTTGGTTAATGTTTCCATCTTTCTAGTGCCAAACACCACAGAACCAGACTACAAATCCAAAGACTGGGTTTTTCTCAATTATACCTATAAAAGGTTTGAAGGGTTGACTCAGCGTGGCTCTATCCCTACGTACATGAAAGCTGGGAAATTATGAATGAAGATCACATTCGCCCACAACCAAGAGAACTCAGGTAGCTGCATCACCAGGCTTGCTTGGCGTAGGTAACAATACACTGAAATACTCCTGAAGATGGTGGTGCTTATGACTACAAGAGGAAATTCTACAGGATTAGGATTTCTAAGACTACTATAGGAATTGGTTGGCAGTGCCAGCTGGCTTTTTTTTTTTTTTTAATATTTTATTATTTTTGTTAACTTTATTATACGAAGGTACTGGAATAAAAGAAACATACATCCCTTTCTAACTGCACTGCCTACATGCATATTAAGGTCCATTCTGCCTGTGTGTGCTTGTACTGTAACACCTCTAATCAATTCAGGAGAAACACATATCATTCAAAGCAACATAGGCTAACCTGTAGGTAACACTGCAGTACTGCTGTTTTACTGCAAATCTCATGGGTCTAGATAATCAGTAAAAGCCATCTTCTGTAGCTGGTGTTAGGAATACTTGCCCTGTTGATTTGGACATCTGTAGAATATATATGAAGACAATATCTATAATGATTTTAAGAAATTGAAAAAAAGGAAATACACTGGTTATTTAAAAAATAAAATTGATTATCACGTTATAACACAAACTCCTCAGTAGGGAGTAATAAGTTTATAATAAGGAGGAAGTTTAACACCTACACTCAAGCACTCCACTAATATATTTACTTTGCATTCGGAAATACTGATGACCTTTATATACATAGTCTGTATACTCATAGGGGAGAGATGTACTGTATTATATAAAATGTAAAGTTGCTTTTCTTGTGACAGGAGGACTTTTTTAATAAGAGGACATGGCAATATTTTAATTTGATTATGGTGAGTTGAATATAAGAAATGACCATGAAAGCTGCTTGTAGAACTAGTGTATTTTTATTAAACTATTTTTTTAAATGTCAAACTTCTCATCATGTAAATGAACTTGTAGAGTACAAAGAGCTATTTACTTTGGTTTTCTAGAAAGTCGTTACATATCACGGCTGGTTAACTTTTTTTTTATGAAAAATTTTTCTTTGATAGTACTTGTATTATTGTGCCATTATTTTCTTATACTCCAAATGTACCAAAGATCCTGAACAGAGTGGATGTTCCCAAGTGAGTAGAATTTTACTTTCCTGTGGGAATGCTGTATTCAGAAATGACAGATCTTTGATAGAGGTCGTCTTATGGAAGGCGGTGGAGGGGGGGCAGAATTGTTCATGTTTAGCTACATCACCGTGGTTACTGTAAATGGACTTAAGGAGGTAAATGCAGGCCAGAGGGGTAGTGATTACCGGGTAGGGGAGATAATGTCATCAAATTCTTTGAGTATTTCCCTAAGAATTAAATAATCTTTTCTAGCTCACCATTTTAATTCTAAAATGATTCTCTGCAGTCTTGCATTCTTAAGTACTAGTTGAGGAATAATACTTTATCAAAGAAGGGCCTAATGTTTGTCTTAACTATTGATAGAATGTTTTGAAGATACAACAATTATAACTATTCCACATGACCTGTGATCAAAATCTAAAATAATTTTTTATTTGTAGGGATATTCTTAATGGGGAAGAATTGCACAGGATCATTATGCAAATCTACAAAAGCTTTTATAAATGTTGCTGCTCGGTAATTTCACAGTGTTTTCAATAAGGCCGTCCTGGGGTCTCCCCAACCCCAGCACACCCCCAGTTCTCTCTCTTTCTCTCCCTTTTCCCTCTCTTTCATTCTTTTATTCTAGCATTCGTTTAATACTTATTATGTGTTCATCTAATACTTCATCTCCTTTTTTCTTATGTCATTCATGTAGCTGAGTCCCTAAGAGAGAGAACTATTAAAATTCTAAGGTCATCTCAATTTTACTAACTCTGGATTTTCTAATTAAAAGGCTTCTAATATTAAAAAAGAAACTTTAACTTCTGCTCAGTTTTATGAGATTTTTCTCACCCCACCTCACCACCACCACCACCACCACCACCATCACCCCTTTTCTTAAAGGACTGTTTTGCTACTGTGGTAGTGAATGAGTAAAAGGAAACTGCAGTATTCTCTAGTTCTAATGTGGTACCTATTCTAGTACAGAAAAATCATTAATTCAAGTTGTCAGAGAAAGATAGATAAAGAAGCTGAATTGAATCAAAGTTTAATTTTTTAATTGAATAAGAGTAGAGCATTTTATTTTCCTTCTCCCTTTTTTAAAAGAGTCTCATTTCCCTGCAGTTAACAGAGTGATTCACAATCTTTGGGGTTTCCTCCTCATCAAAAGCATTTCTTAAGTGCCTATCTAAAAGCAAATAAAGACTGTGTTTGCCCTTTGGAAGCTAAGAATTTGATTCATGATGCAAATTAGCTAGATAATTTGCGAAGAACTCTTGAGATTGAATTTTCCCTATTATACATTTCTCATATTTTAGGCGAACCATTTAATTTAAATGACAAAACCCTATCTAATCAACTGGGCATAATGACATTTTCTTTAAATTAGACTCTATTTTGAATTAAAGAGTTTTATTATAAACTGTGTGTTTTTGGTTTTTCTAAGTATATAGAAAGCTTGTACAATTCAGATTTATTGATTTCCTGATTTAATGTAGACTTTGACTTTTTTTATTAAAAACCTTTGTATTAAAGCAAGTTATGTTATTTTTCTTTTATGCTTTTCTTTTCTATTAACATAGCTTTAAATCTTAAAATTTATTGAAGCACAGTGCTATCTGAATAGAAGGAATTTCTTATAAACTAACCTTTTCTGAATGGACTATATAGCTGATTTAATGTTATTAGTTGAATTAAAATAAGAAATGTGGAATATTCAAAACTTTCTTTGGTTGCTGAGGGTTAAGATAGGGTTTCATTTATTTCTATAAAAGCATATTTTTCCTGTTTTTTAAACACCTGTATATCTTTGTGAAAATCTGTAAAATTTAAAATATTTTTAAGTACATTTATTTTTTGGTGTTTTGCTGTAGAAAACCTATAGACAATCCAATCAATCAATCAGTCAATCAATCAATGTCTACTGGTAGGAGAAACAGCTATCCTTCTTTGGTGATCTACAAATGAATGAATTGAAATTTTAATCAATAGAGAGGTCCCTGGTTACTGAACATTTTCTCTCTTTGAATTGCTAAGATTCAGAACATTCAAAATAACTGATTTGCTACAACCATGGTTATTTCCTCGTCTTTAAATCTCATTTTCTCTTTAGAAGTGCACTTATTTCTGAAAAAATTTAACGAAACACCTAGAACAAATGTAAATACAAGACACTTGAGACTATTACAGATATTTTAGATTTTTATGAAAAAAATGTGAGGGGATATTGCTTCTTTAAAAGGGAATGGAGTAAAAAATAGATCTTAGTTATTTTTGAAAAAGCAATATAAATTATTCAGCAGTTGTCTAGAAAAATAATCATTAGGCTCTTGAGTTCTGTGTTCAGTTACTGAATTTCAAAAAAAAAAATGTTTTGGTGGCATGAGGCCTTTTTCACTGAAGGTAAGAAAAGAATAAAAACTGTTTATAAAATTTTCTGTTGGTGAGGTTTTTTGGCTTCTTTTTTGAATTTTGAGATAGGTGTTACATAAAACTCAAGAAGGACTATTTTGTAAATGTATCCAACTTTTGCACTTAATGATCACATCAAGAACAAAATAAATATTTAAAGTTTCAATTGTGTTCTGCTTAAACAATCAAGATAGTTGTACAGGTTTATATACAGCTACCGCACTAGGCCTTATGATACTCTTTCTGCTAGGTTTGGAAGGAGCCAGTCAGAATCCTGCTACTCCTCCTTGTGTTCTGATTGTTCCCTGACTTACATCATTTCAGTAATGCCATAGAGAAGACAAAACAGTGAAATGTCAAAATTTGGACTTGAGCAAACTTGGGAGACTCTAAATTCATCTTTCGAAAGCATCTTGTGATAAAAAGAACTTATATTTGTATACAAAATGCTTTCACTTATTCATTTTGGTTTTTTGCTACTACTCTGTGAAATAAACATAATTACCATCATTTTACAGATGATGAACATGAGGCTGAGTGTGACTGACCCAAACACAGGTAATAAATTGCTCTTGAACCCAAATTCAGTGCTCCTTCAGCTCCCCCAAATCACACAGCATGCTTTATTGACAAATTCCCTCATATGCTTCTAGACCTCAGAAAAATACATGGAGAGCTAGTGACACTTGTCTCTTTGGGTACTTTTTGACTGCAAGTTTCAGAAGACACAAGTAATTATAGTTTCAACATTAAGGAAAATGAATGTGTCTCATAATGCCAAGACACAGGGAGCTTCCAGAATCAATTTATCATCTCAAAAACCTCAAGGATGCAGGTTCTTTCCATTTTTTCTACTTTGTCATCCTCAGTTGGCTTTGTCCTTGGTCTTGTTTTCTTATAGGCTAGATGGCTACAGGGACTCCAAGCAATCCTCACACAATATGTATGTCCTTGAAAACTTCTTGTGTATCCCCTTTTTTAAGAGCAAGGAAAATCTTGTCCGGAAGAATTCTAAGCACAGTAACTCACAGATTTTATTGGCCATGATTATGTAATCCATTCACTACCTGTCCTGGTGACTGACTTGAAACTAATCGGGATTCACCTCTATGATGCAAGGGTGAGGCTCATCCAAAGTACACGGCCACCTGATAACAGATCTAAAAGGAGTTCTTTTAACAAGCTCCAAGATCATCAAAAAGGTGCTACACAGTTTTACAGCAATGGTTCTAACCTGAGGCCACTGCACCTGGACTTTATTGCTGGGTCTGCCTTTGCCTCTGTATATACTGAAGGCTGGTCCACTAATATCTTTCCCCAACCCACCTAAAACTGGCGTACTGAGTTCCACTGTGCTAGATAGACTATGGCTCAGCTACTGGGGGCCTGGGTTTCTGGTCTTTTGGAAAATCAGGAGCGGGTCTCTGGACATCATATAAACAGAATGGAAATATGGCTCAGTGACCAGGACTTGGTCTTCATAGTGCTTTTGCCATCCCTCCCAGCTCCCATTCACCTCTTCGTTGGTCCATCTCCCTTCCAAAGCTCTTACATTGGTAATAGAGACGCATGTCAACTCCACCCCCATTCCCCACCCCCACCCTCCCAACATACACACAGACCAAGATCCAGACAGGTGGTGTGGCCTAATTACTATTGACTCAACTACTTTGTCTAACTGGACACAATGGGCTTTAACTAATAGAAGTCAAACATTTCTCAGGTAAGTTTGTGCTAACTACCACAGTTATCTCTGAATTCCTTTACTGTTCACATTAAAGCATTCCTTATCAAACCCTTAAATGAAGGATGCCTTTTAAGTCTCTTCCAAAGGGAGAAACCCATAACAGGAGAGGGATACTGTCCATTGCCTTTCTTGTCATCTTGGGTAAGAAAATTATGAGCAAAACACCAAAGAACCTTCCTGTACTGTTATATACAGAGGACCTGGGATACCATATGTGCTTTAAGAGTGTCCAAAACCTGTGAGAGTAAAAATCAGCTCAGCTTTTGACACATACATACAAACACATAATCTTTAAGGGAAAAATAATAACTCCATATATAGAGATGTCTGTACAACTATTTTCCAATTCTTGTCCTAAGTTTTGTTTCTCCCTGTGTTTTTCTCAGAATTTTAAGTTTACTGCTACTCTGTCTTCTGGGTACTAAAAATACACGTATACACACAACTTAACGCCTGCAACAACCTAGGCTTAGGAAAATTCATTTTTGACTCATTGAAGCAATATTTCCTAAAGTAGAGTACTCAGAGAAATCTACTAGGGTGCTTACTTGACATATAAGGATTTAGTGTGTCTCCCTCCAGACCTACTAAATCAGAATCTCTGGGGGTGGGTCTAAAGGTCTGCACATTCTCATGCACATGACACTTTGGGAACCACTGAGCTAAGGGAAAAAGTACACTGGTTGGACTTTTACAAAATAAATACTTCCTCATGGATTGTGGGAATATCTATATGAAATAAAAGATGCACAGTAGGTGAAGTACAAAAGTCGGGTGCTTACAGCAATGCGTGGCACATTGAAAGTGCTCCATAAATATTTGTGAACAAATTAATTACTGTATTTTGTGGGTGGCCCTACATTCCATCTAAGGCCAATCTCAAAATGTTTTCACTTTTAATAAAAAAATCGATTCTAAAAGCATTGAAAAGGAATGTAGCTTTTGCTAAAGTTATTTTCCAGAAAAATAAGTGGGTTTGTATTACACAGTGAAACTCCCTAAATACTCTTTTAAAAGATCTTAAATTTCCACTCCCTAAGGCAGCTGCCACCACAAACCTTACTTCTCTCATGACTATACTCTCCTACAATTACCTTCTCTGCTTCCCTTCAGAGGCCAAGTTCAAGCAGATTCCTCTAAACACATTTGGCCTCGCTGTTTCTCCCAGCTGCACTCCCACTCATCAACCTACTCACTCAGCAAGTCCAAGAATTCGCCCCAGTATTCACTCTCCATAGAATGCTGGGGGTGGATGTCGGGGGAGCAGGGAAGAAAGGGTAGTTTAAGTATTAATAATTTAGTTACTTTCCTCAATCACTTAGGAGCTCATTAATAGGTAGTTGTTATTTTTAGTTTTATGCATCATTAGGAATACATTGTATCTTCCTTCAATTTACACTATGAAGTAGGTGTATTTTTTTTTGTCCTGGAGCAACTAAAATATCTAAGTAGTCTTAAAGGAACCCCCATATATATTGTTGCAATCCCAGCAGGAGGTTGACAAGTGTAGGAAGTTACAGTTTGTGAGGCAGAGGCAGTGGTTCCTAATTCTAGTACTGTTGTTGCATGAGTACCTGACAGTGAAGCAAAATGAATGAATGAACTAAGTTCACTCTAAGATTGGTGATGCTGCTTGAGGAGCAAAGCTGTCCTGGGCTCTTGGCAAGGAAACCACATTGACCAGAAGGAACTATACATGCATTCTCCTTATGTTTCAAATCACTGCTGTCACATTTTGCCCAAGGAAAAAATATGAGAAAAACTACTGGTTGGAAATGAGAGATCCATCTGTCCAGACATTGAGTGGCTCTTTATCTCTGTTTTATCCTATAGGTTTAATAGAAATACTTTTTAATTTTTTTTAATCATGTCTTAGTAAAGCTCCAGAGCATAAAGACAAAGTAGCAAGCAGGCTTTCAACTTCAACAATAAAGGGAACACTATGAGAGTGACTTGCTCCTTTGAATCCCTTGGTGTTCTGGATTCCTTCTCTCCGGCTTTCCAGCTTTTGGTGGAAGTGAATCAGCATTTCTATGAAATGAGCACTGCAGTGATTCAGGGGCAAGCTTATTGGGCACCACCGTATGAACTTCTAAAATGGAGATCTGACTTTTACTCTCTGGCTTCTACCATCTACTGAGTGATCCTGACCAATATACTCACCATCTCGGAACCCTCCGTGTTTGCTGCTGATAATGCAAGAATGATAGGTGTTCAACCACCTCACAAACAGTGCTTGTGAGGCTCGCATGAAATGATAATGGGAGAATGCTTTGTAAGCAACACACTGTATATAGTCTGTACTGTACATTTTAACTGGAGTCCTAGCAATTCTGTCTCAACATTAAAGGAGGATTTAGACATTTAACAGGTCTAAGAGTAGCCCCTCACCTCTCCCCACTTTGGAAAAACCATCTCAAAACAGTATACACTAGTCTGGAAAGCCAGGGTTTGAATAACTGCAGGGAATACTGTGCCAGATTTTAAGACTATCTGCCAGGCGCTCTGAAAAAAAATTTTTTTTTCCTGAGCTGCCAGCAGAAGTTGGAGTTGGTAGATTTTTGGGTAGTGTTGCAAGTCAAAGCTAGAATGGAGATGTTTCAAGAATGGTTTTGATTAGGATATGTTGGCGTGCTTTACTGAGGGCAGCACAGTTCTTATTAGCACCTCCTTCCCCACTTAAGACTGCATGAGTCCCGTCATGCCTATTTCTGCCTGGGAGCACGCTTCCAATCCCCTTGCCCAGGGTCGGCCCTAAGAAGCCCTTGGGACACGTAAGCAGCCAGTTAAGACGCTATAATCAAGAGTCCTGGCAGGATAATTAAT
Organism: Pteropus alecto; assembly: GCF_000325575.1. NCBI lineage: Eukaryota > Metazoa > Chordata > Mammalia > Chiroptera > Pteropodidae > Pteropus > Pteropus alecto. The sequence goes on from NW_006436288.1 coordinate 11,008,112, forward strand.
AGATTTAGGCTGGTTGAAGCAAAGGTTTAGTGTTGTTCTTCCTTTTCCTAGACAAACTGTAACCAAGAAATCGGTCTAGGGACCAGTGGGCAAGGAGCGAACGAACGTATTCCGCACAGGATGGAGGGCTGTCTGTTAGGGGATCCCCAAAGGATCCTGCTTCTGGATTTACCAAACCGTTGCAGGATCTCAAAGGATTTCCTCCGTGACCCCTCTCTGTTATCACATCCTCGGTCTCTGCAGCTAAACTCTTCTTCCGATAGCAGAAAAGAAAAGGGGGTGAGGGAGCTGCTCACCCCCTTAAAAGAAAAGGGGGCAGCTCCCTCACCCCCTTACCGCGTCCCCCGCTCCAATATCTTCCCCCACCCTCATTCTATCATCTCCATTCATCTTTTACCTTTTTCGCCAAGGGAAACAACTCCAACCTTCGGAACACTCAGACATCGAATCTTAAAGTGATCATGGAAACCTGTTTTAAATAGGCCGGTGCCAGAAAGGTTCAAGGTGCCGCCTCGCCCGCCTTTCCGCACTTTGCCTCTAGCCGCTGGGTGGGCGGGGCGGTGCCCACTGTGACTCCGCCCACGTCGGGTCTCTCTCCAGCCCCAGCCCCGCGGCGCCCAGACCAGCGGGCGAGCCCCAGTCCGCATGCTCTGTAGCCCGGGCCGGCGGGCCACGGGTTGGCGGCCGCAGTGGCGACCGCGGTGGCACCGGCCGGAGCCCCACGGGTGCTCGCGCTCCCACTCTGGGGTCGCCACCTGGGCCGGCGCCGGGCGGGCTCGCGCCTTTCCATGCTGCCAGACCTGGGACTGCGGAGCCGGCCTGGTGGCTCCCGCGATGGCGGCGGAAGAAGAGGCTGCGGTGAGAGGTGAGGCTGCGGGCGGGCGTCCTCAGGTGGGGGCGCGGCGCCAAACGCGCGGTGGGCGCCCCTGGCCCGGCTGCGGGGCGAGTAGGAGGCGCAGCATCGCCAGATGGCACACTTTGCTGGGGCCTCCTTTCCAGCCCGGCATCGCCTCTGTTTGACTCCGGAGCTAAGGTCGTCCCTTGGGGCACAGGTGCGGCTCAGCTGCCCGCGAGTCCTCCCTCCTAGGGAGAGGGAGATGGGGAGTGACGCCCGCAGTCGCCGCTGGCTTTCACTCTGCCCGTAGCCGGTTTTTTTTTTTTTTTTT
>NW_006436288.1:11009296-11011554 GCF_000325575.1 Pteropus alecto
GTCCCGGGCTGGACGTTTGGGGAAGGTGAGCTGGCGAGGGACCATCCATCCACTCTGTGATGGCTAGCAGCCGCCCTCCGCCGACCATTAAGAGCCCACCTCGCAGTCTGCAGGGACTGCCGCGAGGACTTGTTAGATTTCATATTTTGTATAAACCAGTTGTCATTAGTCATCGAAGGAGCTAGGGTTCTGCGAGCGCATCCACTCTGAACTGGAAATACTTCCATTCCCCGCTTCAAAAACTGACCCGCCTTGGGGCGGGCAGGTGGGCAGGTGAGTGCGTGGAAGCAGGTTCACATTTCTCAACGCTCGAAAACGACAGCCCTACGTAAGCGAGAGGCAGCTCTTGTCTTTTACCATTACAGCGTTGGGAAAGCCATCAATGGAGTTCGTTTGTTTTGTTTTCTACTTCTGTGGAGTTTTTGTGACGTGAGTTGGAAGCGGTGCTGTCTTTTTCCTCGTTCTAATATTCACTGGCAACATTGTTCGGTCTCTTCCGTGGGACTCCTAACAATTACGGGATGATTAAGGCAAACGGGAGGCAGACAAAACACAGAAATAACTAAAGAAAGACTAGCAGAGATAAGTTCAGGGACTCAGTTGAATAAGTCTCCACTTTCCTTTTGGAATATGGCGATGACTTTAGATTCTTTGAAATACAGCAATGAGAAGAGGTGCTTTTGAAAATCTAATTCAGTTGTGGGAATTTGGATTACGGGGAGATTGCCAGAATTCTGTCGTTTGAATATTTGAAGTCTTTCTGGATGATAAAAGATTTGAGTAAGCACTGATTTGAAAAGAGAATGCAGTATGTACAGTGTTAAGCTGGGCCACCCTCTCAGCTATAGGCTGGGACTGAGCTCTGCCCTCTACTATGTCACCCGGGTTGTTTACTCTTAGTTTCTTCAACTGCAAAATGGGGATAATTATAGTATATCTTTTAAGATTGTTAGGATTAAATGAAATATAAAAGCACTTACATACATATAAAGTTCTTAGCTGAGTACTTGGAAATACTAAGTGCTCCATAAACATTAGCTTAATATAGTTAGCTTAATATATATATTTATAACTCCAATTTGCTTTGTGAAACTAATGAATCTTACCTAGACTACGAAGAAAATGTTGTTCCACACAAGTTAAAGTTAACCAAATTTAAATAATACTTGGGCTTCACAATAAAAGAAAGTAAAAGAAAGAAAGAAAGGAAAGGAAAGGAAAGGAAAGGAAAGGAAAGGAAGGGAGGGAGGGAGGGAGGGAGGAAGGAAGGAAGAAAGGAAGGAAGGAAGGAACTTTAAAAACCCTGGCAAAAAATAACTAAGGAAGGAAGGAAGGAAGGAAGGAAGGAAGGAAGGAGAAAGAAAGGAAAAGAAAGAAAGAAATGTGAAAATGCACCTACTAATTAAAAAGCAGCTTTCACCAAATAAGTCTTATGGACTTAGGACAAGTTTTTGGACAAGTAGTTGATAGTTATTTATCTGAACAAGTATGGACTAGGGAGTGATCAAAATTAATCCTTTCTTTGGTGAGAGTAGCAAGTTTCAGCAGGGGCCAGGAGGGCCAGCGTTTATTGAAGTCCTATTATTACCAGGCTTTTCATAAGGGATACCTTCCTTAGTCTCATAGCAGCCCTGTGATGTAGGTGGCATTATTTCCATTTCACAGATAAGATGAGAACACTGAGGTTGGCCCACAGTTAAACAGTTAGAAAGTGTCAAATCTAGTTAGAATTTGTGACTACTGCCCATGCTGTCTCACTGGGTGGTGCTAATGAGCAATGTGCTCATTTCCAGACATCCTTTATTTAAAGAAGGTGGAAAAAATATCCTTTCAAGTTCCCCCATCCCTGAAAGGAAGAACAAAACAAAACGGGTCTCTGTGTCAAAATCCAGGGCCACGTTTTCCTTACACAAAATCCCTGCAGATTCCTTTTTCCTAGGCCGTTTGACATTTTAAGGCCTTTGTAATAAAATAAAAATCTAAAACTGGTGGTGGAGAGGAAAATTCCCCATAATTTGGTTATACTGCTGGCTTTGAAGATGACCACCAAAAATCAACTGGTGCCTTACATAATAGCCTGCTCACTTAATTCTTTTGACATTCTGTGGTAAACACTAAAATTAAGCAAGCTGCTAAGTGACTTGGCGTCCTCCTGGTAAATGATTCCAGAATCTTTGGAGTTCGTGAAAGTGCAGTCTTGGGAGTATCAACACATTTCCCAGACTGATTGCTAGAGATGGTCTTGATTGAAGCATCTG
>NW_006436288.1:11011592-11031307 GCF_000325575.1 Pteropus alecto
CACCTGTGATGTTGTCGGACCCAGCTCTTTTGAGGTGTAGTTCTGCAGTGATAGTGGCTTAAGTTCATTTATGTGACTCAGAAATCAAAAGTCATGTCCCAATCAGCTTTGCATGAACTTCTGTTCCTGGCCTAGATCCTTAGGCAAAGTTTCAGCCTAGATTACATTACTCAAGATAAACCAAGATGGACTAAAATTGCTTTTCACATATTTCACCGGGAAGAAAGAGAGGAAAAGAGACGGGGCAGGGGTGGGGCGAGGGCGGGGGAGGGGAGTGAGTGAAGGAGAAGAGGGGTGGGGTACAGAGAAAGGAGGAGAGATCGAGGGAAGGAGATGGGGAGAAAGGGATTGAAGAGCCAAGGGAGAGCGGAGGGGGAAGAGATGAGGGAGAGGGAGATGGACAGAAAATGAACAGAAGAAAAGCGCTGGGGAAAAGGGAGAGTAGGGGAGGCGGGGCGAGGAGGGATGGAGGTGAGGAGGGAGACACTGCCACCCCATCAAAGTTGACCTCAAGAAAGAAGAATTGAATGTTTAAAAATATATCAGGAAAGCCAAAATATCAGTAAGTAAGTGCAGTGATTTCACTTAATTTTTTGCTTGTGAAAAGACTCCCAGGTTCTAAAAAGCACGCTTTCTTTCTGTGCTGTGAATGTTGATTATAGCATCCTTTGAAAATCTTTCCCCTTACATAATGTTCAGGAAATCATAAATCAGGTAATAACATTTCAGTCTGGCAGCCCTCATTTTAGTTGTCCTATTTAGTTGAAGACCTCCAGTTCTCTGCTGTGACAACCGACTTACTCAGGTGCCTGGGATCTGGGTCATTAGTCAGCATCTGCACTGTCATCAGCATTATCAGGGACTCAGTGAACCAGTTGCCCTGCAAGAGACAAATGGACCTGAGACATCTGCCTACTCTGGGAGGCAACGATTTCCTGTCCTGGTTTTTTCAAGTCCACTAACTAAAAATCTCAGATTTTCTAGCCTTCCTGTACCCCTTGCCTTGCCCAGAGCCTTCTTCCCAGTGGCAGGAGGCTGTGAGTAATCAGAAGAACCTACAATTTAAGCTCTTAGTACATCTGTGACCACAGATACAAGATGTTTTCTGTAGTAGTGAGTAGTAACTTCTGGATATTTACTGATAATTTGTGAAACACTTAGCTGTGCATGCCTCCCCCCTCACTTGGGTGAAGTCACATTTAATGGTCTCTGACACATTACTATGTATATTATATTACTTTAGGCTATAATATCTCATTTATCCCACCCCCAGTTTTTACACTTAAAATATTTTTAAACTTCTTAAAATATTTAAATCAATCTAGTTATATAATATTAAAATTCTCCTTTGAAAATACTTGTGTCAGTTGGCATGTAGGACATTTGTCATTTATCTAAGTAAATTATTGAGATTTCGTTTCTTTAGTCTTTAATTTTATGGTTTAATTCTCCAGAAAGCATTTTTACAGAGAGATGAAAACAAAGAAGTCAGGAAAAGGAAATGTAGAGAGAATCAGTCTTCCTCTCAACATAGTTTGCATTATTGGGTATTTAAAATTGAGGGTCAAGGTTATTGTCATAAAGCAGTAATTTCAAATACATTCAAACTGTCTTACACTATTTCATTTATTTTTTTTAAGCAGATAAGAGATGTTCTTTACCATATGTTCTGAGCACATCACAAGGAAAGTGGAGAATCATTTACTGGCTTCGTCTTTCAAAACATCTCCACTTTATATATTCTGTACTCAGTAATGTGAGGGAGTCTGCCTATCCCTATATGGTTTAACTTTTCCTCTCTTCAGGCGGCTGGCTACTCCCGGAATGCCCCTGTCCTCCCTTGAGATGTGCCTGTAGAAATCCATTGTTATCTGGAAGGCTGAGCTCAGATATCACTCTTTTTATCTGGCTGTGGAGGAGGAAGAGGAAGAGATCTGGTGCAGGAATATCAGCCCGAGCTTTGGAACCGGGCCCTGGGAGTGTGATTGAGTTTGATTATTTGCTATCTATGTGACCTTGGCCAAATTATTTAACTTTTCTGAGCCCCAATTTCCTTATCTATAAAATGGGGGTAAAAATACCCAACTTGGAAGTTTATGTGGGAATTAAATGAGGTTGAGTGAAATCCGATCTTCAACAAATGATTTTTCCCCTTCTCCTACAAAACCTTCTCAGAACACTCCACCCCTGTCCATGGAAATGATTTCTCCCCTCCTTTTTTCACACTGTAATTTTTGAAATTTTTCAGCCAGAGTTGATATTCAATGTTATTTCGTATTAGTTTCAGGTGTATAGCATAGTGGTTAGACATATAATTTACAAAGTGATCTCCCAATTAGTCTAGTACCTACTTGACACCATTCATAGTTATTATGACATTATTGACTGTATTCCTTATGCCGTACTTCACATCCCCGTGACTGTTTTGTAACTACCAGTTTGTACTTCTTAATCCCTTCACCTTTTTCACCCTACTTCCCCAACCCCTCTCCCATCTGGCAATCATCAGTTAGTTCTCTGTATCTATGAGTCTATTTTGTTCATCTATTTGTTTTGTTTCTTTATTTTGTTCTTTAGATTACATATATAAATGAGATCATATAATATTTATCTTTCTCTGTCTTATTTACTTAGCATAATACCCTCTAGGTCTACCCATGTTGTTGTAAATGGTAAGATTTCATTTTTTTATGGCCAAGTAATATACCATTGTATGTACGTACCACCTCCTCTTTATCCAGTCATCTATTGATAGGCACTTAGGTGTCTTCCATATCTTGGCTATTGTGAATAGCGCTGCAGTAAATATAGGGGTGCATAGATCTTTTCAAATTAGTGTTTTAGATTTCTTTGGATAAATGCCCAGAAGTGGAATTGCTGGGTTATAAGGTAGTTAGATTTTTAATTTTTTGGGGAACCTCCGAACTGTCAGAGCAATGTCAGATAGTTCACTGCCTATGTTTTCTTCTAGGAGTTTTATAGTTTCGGGTCTTACATTTAAGTCTCTAATCCATTTTGAGTTTATTCTTGTATATGGTGTAAGAAGGTGGTACAGTTTTTTTGCATGTATCCAGTTTTCCCAAAATCAAATTCTGTATAGACCGTCTTTACTCCATAGTATATTCTTGCCTCTTTTGTCATAGATTAGATGACCATTATAGGCGTGGATTTATTTCTAGGCTCTCTATTCTGTTCCATTGCTCTAAGTGTCTGTTTTTATGCTAGTGTCATGCTGTTTTGATTACTATAGCCTTGTAGTATAGTTTGATATCAGGTAGTGTCATACCTCCAACTTTGTTCTTTCTCAATATTGCTGTGGCTATTTGGGATCTTTTACGGTTTCATATAAATTTTAGGATTATTTGTTCTAGTTCTGTGAAAAATACCATTAGTAGAGATTACATTGAATCTACAGATTGCTTTGGGTAGTATGGATATTTTAATAATGTTAATTCTTCCTATCTGTGAGCACAGTATATGCTTCCATTTATTTGTATCTTTAATTTATTTCTGTAATGACATAATTTTTTGAGTACAGATCTTTTACCTCCTTGGTTAAATTTATTTCTAGGTATTTTATTTATTTATTTTTTTATGCAATTGTAAATGGGATTGTTTTCTTAATTTTTCTTTCTGATAGTTCATTATTAGTATATAAAAAATGTAACTGATTTCTGAGAATTAATTTCGTATGCTGCTACTTTACTGAATTCATTTATCAGTTCTAACAGTTTTTGGCAGAACCTTTAGGGTTCTCTCTATATAGTATCATGTCATCTGCAAATAATGACAGTTTTACTTCTTCCTTTCCAAATTGTTGCCTTTTATTTCTTTCTCTTGTCTGATAGCTGTGGTTAGGACTTCTAATACCGTGTTGAATAAAAGTGGTCACGCTGTAGTGTTTTATGTGTACCACTTATATTAACACCTGTGCCTGCTTGCCACACGTTATTCAGATAGGTTTCTTAGCTCCAACCTTGGGTTGCACCTTCCTAGGAGAGCAGGGTTGGTTCTAACGTATCTTTACAGTCTCCAACTCCTTGTACCTATTAAGTGCCTAATAAAGGTTTTTTGATTTTAAATGAATGATGGCTGGTTTGAGGTGTGGACAGGGCTGGTTCATTCATCAAGTATCCACTACTATACTAGGTGAACAGAGATGGAGAAACGGATAAAGCAAGAAAAGGGTTAAAGAGCTTACAAAATATATCAGGCTTGGTGAAAAGCAGCCAACGTATTTGTGATACAAGGTAGAACCTAGTAAAATATATAGTTTAACTGCTAGGAGTTAACTGTTAGGAGCTTCCCCACCCAAAGTTGGGAGAAACTATATCTAGTTCATGGGGGAGGGACTCACAGAAGGCTTTCAGAGAAAGTGCCAATGTTCACATTGATGGATAGATAATTTTTAGGGAGGCAGCAAAGAAGGGGGTTTTTCAGTGCAGAAATTAGGCATGAAAATGGCAAATCATCAGTGACGTGCTTGAAAGAACTGAGTGAGTATTCTTTTTGGCTCTGGCTAGGTAAAGTGGAAAAGGAAGAATTGATCCTTGAAGTTGCATTGCTATTGTTTGAGAGGCCTTCCCTCCCATGTTTGTGATGTGGCAGGACAGTCATCCCAGAAGCCTGAGTTACAGTCAGGGGATTTGCCTGCTCTCTGAAAGGAAAGGTACTTGCGTCTTTTTGGTCCATGGTCAGCAATAGAGCTTTTGAAAAGGTTTATTGTGGCATGTTTCTGATTAGAAAGAAAAATAGCAGAGGTCCTGGTTCCTGCCAGGTAATTGGCTATTAAATCTTAGTGTTCACTCCAAGTCCTTCTGGGCCACTTCTTTCTCTCCTTCTTCTTCTTTTCTTCCCTGAAAAAAGTAGCTTCTTATATCTTTGAATCCATTTCGTATTATTTGTCCTGATAAGCATCACAAGTACTATTTCATTTATTCCCATTACAGCCTGTTCAGAAGCAAGTATCCAGACTCCCAATGTATATTTAACATAATGACCTGTATTGTTCCACTGTCCTCATCACTGATGTACTCTTGATATAGACATGTGTTCCAAGTATGCTCTCAGAATCACCCCCCGCCCCTCCCTGCAGCTCCATGGAACTGCTGAAAATGACCCTCGCCTTGACCTCCAAGACAAACACTTAGTGAAGGTTTATAAACCAAAAAGAATCCAGTGCCCTAATGTGAAAAGAGCACTAATAGAAACACCTATGTGTGATAACATCAGAAGGTGTCCTTATTTCAGTTCAGATACCGTGCAGAGGATCACTGGCTTAGAAGTTACTTAAAAGCAAAATCTCTGTATACATCAAAATACCTCTTCATCTTTATTTTCTCAGGAGGAGAATATAAGGAGACTAGATTGTTGTTGAGCCTATATACACAGCCATGGGTATTTTACAGAAATAGACTTTGAAAGATCAGTATACAACAAACAGAATTGAAATTGAACACTATACAGAGTAGATATCAGTGGATGTTTGGATGAGTAAAAGATTGTAAAGATAAATAATTGTTTTGTCAAAGATCTAGAGAAAAGTTTGTTTGGAATATTGAATATGATCTCTAGCTCTACATTCGTTTCTCTTATCAGCTCCGTAGTTGAAGAATTAGATTTCCTCTCTGAGTTACGTGGTACCCAGAGGTAGGCTGTGCTTACACTACCATGGAGACAAACACTATTGCATTCTAGCTAGGCCATCTCTTCTACAGTGAGTCACCCTGGCAACAACCTAGAAAAGAGAGGCCAAACCCAGTTTTCCATGCATCCTGTGTTAGTGGCTTCTTTAGGACAGTTCTTTTCTTTAGTTTTTAATGAGTTCAACTAGCACTTTTGGCTTATCTATTCCTTTTCACAATAATAGCTGCCTCTGGGACTTGTGGTCATAAGCAAAGCAGCCTGATTTTAGAGGACATTCAAATTCATACCTCAAATTTTAGAAGGCCTCTAGGATACTTATCAAGAGACTTTTTTAAAATTAATTTTTATTATGCGACATTGGTTAACAAAATCCAATAAGTTTCAGGTGTACAATTTAAAAGTAAGGTGCGTGCGTGCGCGCGTGCGCGCACACACACACACACACACACACTCATTGCATTGTGTACAAGAGAGTTAAAAATAAATTTCATTAGCTATTTGGGAAGAGCCTGAAAGCAGCTTTAGATTCTGATCATTATTGTAACTATGGCATGTTATGCCTAGATAGTATGAAAGTCATAAATGTCACCTTAGGTTTTATTTTAAAACTCATGTTGTTTCAGTCTGGAGAACTTTGTAACATTTGCCTATTGCAGTGTCAGTGCTCCCCGTCCCACCTTTTTAAAGGGTCTTTATTCTTTCTAATCACTATTCAGTGAAAAGATAGATACACAATATTTTTGTGAACACTGATGAATTTTTTTTCTTGAAGTTAAGCCGAAGGTATCATTTTGTTGATACCTTAGATATCTTTTATAGGTTCTGGGTTGAATTTGGCATATCCAGTCATACCTGACTAATGTTAATCATGATATTAGCCTACATCGTGTCTTCCATTTACTCATAACTTGCAAGAATTGTATTTTCCCATTTGTAACAGTGATGTGGGTGTAGACCATCCAAATCTAAATGCATTTTTGCGCCTTTTGGAAAAACCTGCTGATGTTGAAAATGCTAAGCCCTGTATTCTTTTTATGCATGAGGATCAGTCAGGCCTAGAATAAGTTAGAGACTTTTCTGTGTCGATGTTTAACTGAAATTCTGATGAACTGCTCTTTCTTGCTTCTGCCCGTCCCTGGATTAGGTTGTAATGCCTGTGAAATGTTGGCCTTCTCTAGAATAGTCAGGGAAGCATTCTTCAGTGCTTCCATCACTCCGATTACAGTCTGTATCATCACTGACTGCTTTCCCATGATCCAGTTTCCTAATAGTCATCGTGGGTGTTTCCACTTCCCCATTGCCCCATTTCAAAAGCTTAGCATGTATCATTCTCACCCTTTGGTTCTGCTAAATAGTTTATAATCCTTAACCTTTACCAAGTATTTACCATGTGCTAGGTGTTAAAATGCTTTATGTGGTATAATTCATCGAATCCTCAGCAGCTCTGTCAGGTAATTTCTATTATTATTGCATATTTCAGATGAGGAAATTGAGACACTGAATTTAAGTATATTGCCCAAGGTAAAGGTTGCAGAGCAAGTAGCAGGACCAGGGTTTGAACCCAGGCAGACTGGCCTCCAGAGCTCTTATGCCTTTAACCTTTCCTTCGACGCCTGCTAGATGTTTGGATGTGGTGCCATTTCTGTGAAGTGCTGATGTTTACAGTTGAACTTCTGTAGGGAGGGAGTTTGGAATACTGGCCTACTTTTGGCTTTGAGAGGATTTGAGCTCTTTCACCTAATACTTGTGTGATCTTAGGCATGTGTATCAGCCAGGGTTCACCAGAAGAGCAGAACTAGTAGGAGATTTATTGTAAATTAAGAGATTTATTGCAAGGAATTGGCTTATCCAAGAGCGGGGGCAGGCTGGGCAAGAGTGGAATCTGCAGGGCAGGCTGGCACTTTCGGGCATAGGCCGAAGTGGCTGTCGTTGGCGGAATTTCTTCTTCGGGGAAGCCTCCATTCTGTTGTTAATGCCTTTCAACTGATTAAATCAGGCCCACCCAGACTATCTAGGAACTGTTATTATAGTCTATAGGAATACCATCTTTGACATTGAACATCACACAGGCAAGTGAGTGGGTCATGGACCTCAACACTTCAGATCATTATCTGGGATAATCTCCCTTTTAGGGAGATTAAGGTAAACTGATTATGGACTTTAATCACATCTACAAAATACCTTCACAGCAACACTTAGATGAGTGTTTGAGTAACTGAGGACTGTAGCCTAGCCGCAGCAAACAACCGCCACAGCAAGTTACTTCATTTCTCTGAGCCTGTGTCCCCACGTGCCAAAGCACCACTGAGGACTGTTGTGAGGATTGTATAAAATAATGTAAAGGGTATAGTGCCTGGCGCGTAAGGGTTCAGTAAAAGATTAATTTATGTGTGATGGTGGCGGTAGTGGGGAGTGGGAACAGCAGCAGCAGTGGCTGTGGTCTCATCCACAATAGCGACTTAACCCCCATTTTTGTCACTCTCCTGATCATACTGGTTCACTGTAGCGGTTGGCTTCTAAGTGGTATTCCTGCCTAAAATCTCTTCTCATCTTCTTCATTTTTCCTTCAAGGCTATAATGGAGGCTTAAAATACCTCCTTAACTCTCTCAGTTTGAAAAAATGTCTTATGTTATAGCTTTCCTCAGTGCATGAATCAGTGCAGTACTATAACTCCTTTATCTATACGTGTCCCTCCTGCTTGCTTGCTAAAAGCTGGCGGAAGGGAATATTGCCTTCTCAGTGACGTTGAAATTCATTCTAAGCTTGTTTTGTTCCTTGCGAATTTCTGTAGTGATTGAGAGTGGGACATGCGTGAGAACTGTTGCTCTGAAGAAGCTGTTATATTTAAGTTCTCTTTTTCCTCTATTTAAACTGCAGTGTAACACACAGCTGGGCGTATTATTTCAAACTCAGCCTCAGTTTCCTCAGCTGTAAGGTGAGCAAATTGGACAAGATGATTTCTTTTCTTTTCCTTCTTCTTAATCTTTTATTACAAATGAATAAAACAAGAGATTGTTTTAGGATTTTCTCCAAATATTTTATAGGATGTTTTTTTATCTGTAAGAGCAAAAGTAGTTTGTTTTTTTTTTCCAGATCAAACCAGATACTTAAAAAGGCAACACTTAATTGAATCAAATACTAAATAAAAATTATCTAAGTAGTCGAATCAAATAATAAATAAAAATTATCTAAGAAAATCTTCCCTTTCCCCACTCCAGCAGATGAGAAACAGTGTGTGAACAAATGAATGAACTTAGGAACTGTTAATATCTATAGAAATACCATCTTGGACATTGAATGTCACACAGGCAAGTGAGTGGGCCATGTACCTCAACACTTCAAGATTATGTACTAGATTTTCTTCATTGGTGTGTGTAAATGATACCATTTCCCAATAATTTTGTCCTTCCCTTCCAGTTTACCGTACCATCAGCTTCACTCAAGCCTTTAGTTAATACCTGGTAGAACTCCAGGATACACAGGAAGATCTATTAGATTTTAAGTTCCATGAGGGAGAAGTCTCTTTGGTCATCATCATATTCCCAGCCCCTATAGTAGTGTCCGCTTTACAGTAGCTTGAAGAATACATACTGATGGAGTGATATGCAGGACATTATAGGACCACAGCTGACAAGTTCCATTCACCAGGCGCCTATCCCAGTCGGGGAATAGGCTGGCTCTTTTCCTATCATCTCTTTTCTACTTGGTTGCGCTGCAAACTGGAAAACTGGTTTTTGAGTTTATTCAATGGTTTAGAAGTCATAAACTTTATATCTCTCTGTATCCAGTCTCTCCCATTGACACCTATACAATTGGTTTGTGTTCTACCCTGAATGCTATGCCCTCGTGACCAGATATGAAGAGCCTTAGTATATACTGTGCAAGAGATCCAGGGTACCCTCTCATTTTAAGGCCGTCATTAGTACATAGTCCCCTGGAAGCAGTATAAGCAATCTTCATCTTACCTCACACACACTTTGGGATATATATTCCCTTGCATTAAACAAGCCTGGGAAACATGCCCCCTCCTTACTCACAGGAAGGATGTGTCATGTAGGTAACCAGATCCCCTCAGTTTTGTTTTAAGCCTTGAGGCCCAATAGTCAGCAACTTAATCCCTGAGACTCTCTGATACCCTCGCATTGATCACAGTCTTACTGCTTCCTCCAGCCAGCCAGTTCAGTTGTCCTATCTGCTGAGTGACCGAGTCCATTCTAAGCATTCTTGTCTCTTCCCTAGTGTCAATCTTTTGCTTTCCTCTGTCTCTCTTACTTGGGCTCTCACTTTGCCTATACTGTATTTGGTCACAGTGAGTAAATTCTCTGCCGTTTTCTCTTTGGCTTTTTTGTTCAACATGCCACCCGGACATTTTGTTTAAAAATGTAAATGTCATGCTGGTCACTTTTGCAGATGGCGTATTTTGAGGAGTCTTAATCAGTCTGTTCGATACGATCTGAATGCAAAAAGATGCTGATAGGGCGATACAGAAGATTAAACTTAGCAACAACAAAAAAGGGCTAGCACCTAAGTATAAAAAGAGAAACAGATGTATGACATGGTAAAGATGTGGCTTAAAACAGCCTGTAGAAAAGACAGAATTGAGTTTACTCAAGGAAAGCCCTATTTGGGACTAAGGAGACTTCCACAGTGGTCCTTCCTACATCAATGTCTGGTTGTCTGATAAAGGGCAAAGAACTTAATTCATTATGGAAGTATGTTTTTGTCTCAGATAAAGAGAGCCTTATATTAGACCATCTTTAATGTCAATTAAAGTTCTAAAATTATGTAAGTGAATGAATTAACAGTGTAAAGGCCCAATGAATAAAATAAAGGCTTATAAATTATGTACTGATTATACCTAAAAAGTATAGAAATAAAAGTTCTACTGTCCTCTGATTATACCTGATTATACCTAAAAGTATATAAATAAAAGTTCTACTGTCCTCTCTATGGACTAGACAACTCCTGGGTGTTATATCCCAATCACACCACACAGTGCAGGACTTTTAGCCAAAGTATGTCCAGCTGAGAGCAACCAGTAGTGACAAGGCACCATCATATTGGTAAGGTTTGAAAGAATCACATGGTTTGGTTTAGGAGAAGGAAGAATTTAGGACAAAAATGTGGGATATTTTATGGTTGTCAACCAAAGTTTGAGTTCCATACTGTACATATGAGAAGGTAAAACTTCTTTTGAAAAAGTCCAATTTTACCAATCAGATTTTTTTATCAGGAGGTGCATTTTCTAACACCTGACAGATACGTATCCATTGATTCAAAAACTAAATGTCATTTTTAACAATGGTATAGGATTTTACTGAGTGCGTTTGTTTTGTCTCCTGTTCATGGTTTTCTCTTAGCCTGAAATTCTCAGCCCAATAAATGCTTTTAAATGTCATTTCCTCCCATAAAATAGAATTAAGTGCACTTCCCTCTGTGTTCTTGCAGCATGAACTTCTACCCCCATCTAGATCAAATTTCGTTCTGTATTTGGTTTATATGTCTATGTAGCTACATATGCATAAACATATACAGGATTATAACCTTGAGAGCAAGTACTAAATTGTAACCTTTTAAAATATATCCTCCGCCTAGATTAGGCTCTTAATAAATACTGTGAAATAATAGAATATTTTAAATTTCTGCTGAGCGAAAGCTTTTCCATTATTTATGTATAGTACTATCTCTAGATGGTGTTTTTCTTAAATAATGCCAAGTAGTACTTCATTTATTTTTATTATGTGACTCAGCATCTTACAATGATGTGTCAGTGGTAAGAAAGAGTATTTGGTTTCTATTGTAATGCGTTAGCACAAACCTATGAAACAATTACTGGTTGTCTTGCTGAGAAGCTAATTCAGACCTCCAAGTCCCATATCACATGGTGACTTTTTTTCCAGCAGATAATCACGAGAATTTTTTCTTCTTTGGAATTAAAAATGGTAAAAATGAAGTAATGGTAGTAATAGTTGGCCTACTTGTTTGTGAAGTAGGTACAGTGGGGAACTGCATGTTCGTTATTGTGGGAATTTCACCTTTCCAAGCAGGCCAGTAAGGTGAATCTGGAAGTTCCGATTTCACACCTCTTTTGAATGTCCTGGGCAATAAAATGAAATGTAATTCATTCTTTCAGCAAACCCTAAGCACTATGTATCAGGCACTATGCTAAAATTTGGGGATAAAAAGATAGAGTATCTCATAAATCTGTCCTCTGCCTCTTCTGTTGATTCCATGAGCTGAATGCCATTTGGAATCCTGAAGAACAGGATCTTAAAGAAGCAATAAAAAGTATCAGCAGTGATAAAATTGAAAAGTAAAAGCATTTAGCACTGAGGACACATCGTCACTTCTGGGATATTCTTGACTAATATACTTAACCTGAATTTAGTCATGAGGGAATATCCAACAAACAAACTGGAGAACATTCTGTACAAAACTGCCCAGCACCCTTAAAAAAATGTCAAAAAAAAAAAAAAAGGAAGGCTGAGGAACTGTTACAATTTAATGGAAACTGAGGGCACATAACAGACACTAAATGTACCATATGATCCTACATTGTATCCTGGACCAGCAAAAGGACATTGGAAGACAGTTGGCAAAAGCTGAATATGGTCTATAAATTAGATAATAATACTTAGAGTAGCGTTAATTTCCTGGTCTTGATAATTATACTGTGGTTAAGTAAGACATTACCATTTGGTGAATCTGATTGAAGGGTATATGAAAATTCTTTGCATTATTTTTGCAAATCTGAAATTATTTCAAAGTTAGAAGTTTAACTTTTTCAATTAAAAAGACTAAAAAGATTTTCTGGGCATGGCCTCTCAGAAGTTAAGAACAAAGGTCACTTTCATATTTTAAGGAAGTAACTTAAATGTTTGTTGAACAAATTGTTCTTAACAAAAAGTAATTCAGATAAAAAAAGTTATTCAGAGGATAATTTAAATTTTGTATAAATTTTAACATATAGCTCACTACTGACAATGGAAGTAGGTAAGGGGACAAAAGTTTTTAAGTTGTATGAAAAATGGATTTTTTCCATCCTGCGATTGTGCTTCTGTGAATGTGTGCACACACGTGTGTATATATATTCTCTTTAAAATATAATGTCATGTTCTAAATTTTGAACCCCTTTGTAGTTATTAGCCTAAACCAGGTAACTTCTTGGTCTCCCTTGCTTGTGACTCCCAAGTAGCTGCTCATTTCCCACAACTTATTTCTATCCTTGAGGAGTTGATACTGAATGGTAGACCTTTAACATATTGTTAGATTAATTACCATCACCAGGGTGATGCCCGGAGTGGAGTGAGATTTAATGCTAACCTCATTTTAAATAAAACCACAAACTTCCTTTGTAAAAGGCAATCACAATATCTCTGTTAATCTAAATTCTGAATCATTTTACTGAGTGTGAAATATCATGGATTACATTCGTCATTGAGAAGTGACCAGTTTGGTGAGGAAAGACAATATGAAAATATGAACTTTTCACCTCCAAAATGAGTTACATAAAAGCAGAGCTAAATTTCAATTTTTCACATATGGTCTCATCTTCTAAATAAGTATATGTAGAGGCTGAAAGTAAAGTAAACTGGAAGGGTAAAAAAATGAAATCTTTACACATCCAAAACCAATAAAATGTTATATACCAATTTTACTTCAATGGAAAAAATGAAATCTTTATACTAAATTATGAGTCACCTTCTAATGTATAAAAATTCACTACCTGAACACTGGGTTATTTCCAAAGAACATATCCTTTCATCCAGAACTAACTAGTTCCACTAAACTATATTTTCTCTTTGTTTATAGAAAGCCCTTTGTTTTGAATATAATTCTACTGACATAGCCAGATTTGATGGAACAGAGCTAGTTATGGGACAGTTCTCCTCCACTCATTAGGGAACACAAAGACTTCTGGAGCTTCAGATTTTGATTTTGTGAAAAGAATATTATTCTGCCTTCCTAAATATAGTCTATTTCTTATTTTAAAGATTAATAGGGAAGTAGGATTGAAACGTGAAGATAATGCTCCCTAAAGTAAAAGTCAAAAAATCTTTATTTGTTTAGAACTTCTGTGGAGGAAAGAACGCCCTTGCTTGAGTGTGTGTTGGAGAGGTAAGAGAGAGGTGGGAGGGGTTTAGTATTACCAGGGTGTGTTTAGTGAATTTTTTCCTGTTGATTTGCTATCAATAAGAAATTCTCCTTTTTTTTCTTTTGTGGAAACAGATGGTGTTCTGCCATTCAGAATCTATTAGAATGGTGTCTAGGAGCTGAAACCATAATTAACCTTACGTGGTATTTGGTGATTGCAAATCGGTCCCATTTAGAGAGTCTAGGCCTAGAAGTCTTAGGATACCATAAAAAGAAACTTACTTCCTAAGTGGCCAACAATCATTGTTAAAATTATTCTTCCCACTTCTTTATTGTGAGACCTCTAATACCTACAGAGAATTATAAAAGTTATGTGTGTAGTTTTAAAAACAAAAACAAAACAGTTATCTGTGAACTCACAGCCACGCTGAGAAATAGAACATGAATTCCTTAAAATTCCATGTCCCTCACAGAATTCTGTATTTAGTGTAAGGTTACCATGCTTTTCTGTGTATTGTGGCAAACTTTGTAGATATTACTAAAAAACATACTGATTAGTTTTATGTATTTTTGAACTTCAAATTTTTAAAAAACATGCTATATGTTTTTGGCTGCGACTTTTTTTGCCCAGCATTATTTTGAGGTTCATCCATGTTGATAAGTATATTGCTACTTCACTCATTTTTACTGTTGTTAGTATTCTATTCTGTGAATAAACATCTGTTGATGAAAATTAAATAATTTCTAGTTTTCTCAGGTTTTAATTTTTGTTGTTTAATTATAATACTGTTAATGCATTTCTTATACATGTCTCTAAAGATATATCTAGTTTTTCCATGTACCTAGGAATGGAATGCTGAAACATGTTATTTGTGTGTGTTTGACTTAGGTAATGCAAAACAGCTTTACAAGTAGTTGTAGCAATTTACATTCTCACCAGCAGAGCATGCGCATCCTCATTTCTCCACATCCTCACTTACACTTTTAAATTGCAGCCACCAGATGGGTATGTATCACTGTAGTTTACTTTGGATTTTCTTGATTTAGTAATGAGATTGGGTATCTTTTCCTTTGTGTTGAGAGTTGGAATTTCTTTTTTGAAGTGCCCATTAAAGTCTTTTATCCAGTTTTCTGTTGGGTTGTTGGTCTTTTTCTTATTGCTGCAAAGGCATTCTTTATACAGTCTAGACGTAGCCCTTTGTTGTTTGTATGTGTAACAAATACCTTCTCCCAGTTTGTGGTTTCATTCTTTATGGTGTCTTTTGATCAACATCAACTTAATTTTAAGGAGGTCGAATTGATCAATCTTATTCTTTATTGCTTATTGCTTTCACTTTTTAGGATTTGGGAAATTCTTTCTACACCAAATATTTTTGCCTTTTATATTTAGGTCTTCAATCCAACTGGAATTGGTTTTCATATATGGTATAAAGTGGGGAGTCTGGTTTTATTCTTTCCCGTAGAGAAAACCAATTGTCCCAGGACAGTTTATTAAAAAGCTGGTTTCTACACACTAATCTGAAATTTTACCTCACATTCAGCAGACATCCATATGTGCATGTATGGGCTCTATATTTCTTTTCCTTTCATCTATTCCCCCACTGAGTATCCACTAATACCATAATATCTTAATTATTATAGCTTTAGAATGTCTTGATATCTAAAAAGGCAAGTCCTCCCACATTTTCCTTGGCTATTCATGACCCATTGTACTTGCATATGCATTTTATATTCAGCTTGCGAAGTTCTACCAAAAAAAAAAAAGAAAAAAAGACAAAAAAAGAGTACTTATTTTGAGAGGAATTACACGTCTGTTTTAGGAGAATTGACATCTTTGTGATATTGAGGCCTCCAGTCCATAAGCATAGCATATCTTTCCATTTATTTGGATCTTTTTAAATGTTTTAAACTTTTATAACTTTCTCCATAGAGATCTTACATAGAGATCTTATAGATCTTATACATTTTTATTAGATTTATTCTTTAGGTACTCTATTTTTGGGGGTTATTATAAATTGTATCAATTTAAATGTCATTTTCTGTTTGTTACCAGTGAATAGATAGGTGGTTGATTTTTTTATATATTGATTTCACATGCAGTCACTAATTTTGATAATGTATCTGTTGATTTGGGGGGGGGTTCTGTGTATTCAATTGTATTTCCCAATAATAGCAAAAAAATGATTTTCTTCCTTGCCAAATTTTATATCTCATATTTCTTTTTCTTGCCTTACTCTACTTACAGGTCTTCTAATATAGTGTTAAAAAAGGGGTGGTGATAAAAGGTATTCTTGTTTCTGATTGCAAAGAGAGTGTTTTCAATATTTCTTGATTAATATTTGAGATATTAGCATTATCATTGACATAATCATATTTTTCCATTAATCTGATGTTGTGGTAAATTACATTGATTTATTAATATTAAACTACACTTGCATTCCTGGCATAAAACTATCTTTGTCATGATGGGTTATTCTTTTTATATATTTGTGAATTTTGTTTGCTAATATTTTGTTAAGACTTCTATATCTTTGTTCATGAATGAGGTGGATTTATAGTTTACCATTATTGTACTGCCATTGCCAGGTTTGAATATCAAAATTATATAAGCCTCATAAAAAAAAGAGTTGGGAGCTAAGATATTCTTTACTTTTTCTACATATGGGGATAGTTTGTATAAGAAAGAATATAGGAATATTCAGGATTTTCTTTTTGCTTTAGTTTTTGTTAATTGAAAAATTTCTAAAATATTTTAACTGTTTCCAAATATTTAGAATAATGTTATTTAAGAAATTTTATTATCTTTTTGATCTCTAGTACATCTGAAATTATTACCCTACATCCATTCTTATCTTTATTCATTTATATCCTCTTTTTTTCTTGAAAAAATCTTGCCAAAGGGTTATTAGGCTTTCCAATTTTTGGAAGAACATATATTTAGCTTTTTTGGTCTGCACTTATTTGCATTCCATTTATTTCTAGTATTTATGATTTCCTGTCATCTAATTCTTTTGATTTACCTTACTTGTCTGTTTCTAATTTCTTAAATTATTAGCTCATTAAATTTCAGTCTTTTTTTAAACATATAGGGTTAAAATTTCCCTCTAAGTAATGCTCTCAGTGTCTCCACACATTTTTGTGTATAATATTTTTATTTAGTTCCAAATATTTTATAATTTTACATTTGAATTCTTCCTCATCCATGAGTTATTTGTGTATTTCTTAATTTCCAGGTTTTTTTTCTGGTTATCTTTTTATTACAAGTGTCTAAAATAATTTCACTGTAATCAGAAAATGTTTTATGTATGCTACCAATCTTTTGAAATTGTTGAGATTTACTTGCTTTTTGGTTGAGTATATTGTCAATTTTTATAAATGTTCATGGGTACCTCAAAACAATACTAAATTTTGAAGTTGCTAGGTATATTGATCTGTATATGTTTATTATATCAAGCTTGTTCATTGTGTGGATCAAATCTATATCATTTCTGAATGCTCGATCTGTCAGTTATTGATAAAGATAGGTTACAAATTTCCCATTATTATAGATTTATTGCATTCTCTTATTGCTTATATGTTTTCAATCTATGCTCTAAGATACAAATGAGTTTAGATTTGTTGTATGTAAATTAATGAGGCAGTAGCTCACATTTGGACTATATATAATTTTTAATTTATTGATTCTGATTTTATTTTATGACATGTAATAAACCACACTTTAGACAAAAAGAATTTTACTATCATATTTATCAATTCAGGGTATAAAATATTCATGTTCCTTGACCTTGTTAAGTCATTTCTGGAGTGCTATCCAAAGAAATAACCAGTAGATAAAAAGCTTTATGTACCACAATACATATTGTGATGGTGAAAAATAAAAACAAACACATCTAACAATAGAAGAGTGGTTAAGTAGCTATAACACATCTACATGATGCTACATTATGCAGCCATTAGAATAATTTATAAAGAATTTGTAATAACACTGTAAAGTTATTATCACAGTGAAAGTAGACAAAGCAGAATATACACTATGGTTTCAAATAATAACAACTATAGAAAAAGTTCTAAAAGGAAATATTTTTCAACAGTAACGTTGGTTGGTGAAATCTGGTCTTTCCCTCTTTCAACTTTTTTGTGTTTTCTGTATTTTCTACAGTATTCATTTTTTTACAATTAGATGGGAAAAATAAACTTAAAAAATATGGACTAACAAATACATTTCTAATTTGAGTGTACATAATTTATGTTGTTATTTAGTTGACATTTTTAAAGTTTCAAGATAGGAAAACCATTTAAAATGTGTGATATGGATATGTATAAAGTAAAACTTAATGTTTAAAATAGATTTATTGTGCTTTATCTCTCACAGCTGAGGCGTTGCTAGATGACAGCCAGTATATTGCTCCCATGGTTTCCAATCAAATGAGCCCATGGACAAAACCAATAGCTATTGGATCCTTCAGCCCACATGTGACAGAGTTTCCAAGAAAACGAAAAGGAAGTGATTCAGATCCATCTCAGTAAGTGAATTTATTCCTCTAACCCCATGGAATCTTTAACTCTAGGGAAAAAAGAAAAAGATTACTTTTTAAATTGTTAATTATTTTAAATGACATAGTAACATTTAGATAGGAACAATTATTTATCCACCTGTCTCCTCTGACATTGACTGACCTGGAACTTTTCACTCCAACTCTGAAGGTTATTAAATATCCAGGAGGGTCAACTGGAGTCTCAAAGACATAGGAGCATAAGGTTAATTTGCCTAATGTTTATGGTCACAGTGTGAGATTTGTCTTCCTAATTGACATACTTAACTGTGGAGAACATCTTCCTGCAGGTTTGGCTTAAAATAATAATTACCACTTCGCTTCTCACTTTACTCATCATTTATTTAATAACCAACCCTTGGTTATCTATGGCTAGTTGAATCATAAAAAACTCTTGCTTTTCATATTTATTAAACCAAGTAGATAAGTCAGTATTGAGAATACTTACTATCCTTGTTTATTTTTGTTGCTTGAAATTGCTTGCAGCCCCAAATATTCTTTTATGACTTTCCCAAAGCTAGAGTTTATGTGGAGAAAGTAATATGACAAAATATAAATCTAAAGCAATTCATTTTAGGGTGGTACTTTCCATAAATGTGAAAGTTAATGATAGTTGTCCATCACTATTGAAGGGAAAAATTCTGAGTAGGGGGACAAGAAGAGGACATAATGAAACATCCTAGCTCTCTTTAACTCAGTTCTTCCCAATATACTTTATCATTTAGCTTCAATTTTCAAGACAGCAGAATTAGTGTTATTCAAATTTAAGTACTAATGCACTTTCCAAGACATATGTAAGTCACTTGAAGATTACTGCTCTTGGTTGTCTGTATTCTCGGTCTCCTCTATTAATGAAAACGATCATAAATAACTGCAGATGGCCAAGTGACAGTCTCTCTAGACTGTTTGGTGTTTTACATCCTAAATTATCAGTTGGTAGTACCCACTTACCTTGAGCTTGAAGTGACTGTTAGCCCTTTTTGTTTTCCTTTTCCTTTAGAATCATAAGCACCACTGTCCATTCTTAGTATCTAAATAAGATTATGGCTGTTGAAGTGAGAGCAGTGAGTACTAGCGGTAACATAATTTTATGCCATGTAGGGGACATGGTTGAGAACTTAGTGGTTTGTGGAATAAATAAGGTCATTGGTAGGACAAATATAACTATGCAAAGCACTGACCGATAATGAATGATTTTTTGGCAGAAGGCAACACTAAAGATTTTAGAAATTTTAGAAAATGAAGCTAGGACTCAGAAATATCAAGCAGCTTGCCCAACATTACACAACTAGTTAGACTGCCCAATTGTTATGAGGTAGTTTATTACACTCTGCTTTCTGTCTCTAACTGGACAAGATGGAATACTTCTAGCTCTTGAGGATAGGCTGTCCATTTCCCAGTATGTCTGGGTAGGGACGACC
>NW_006436288.1:11031494-11051422 GCF_000325575.1 Pteropus alecto
CAGGAATTATGACAGAAAAAGTGGTGAAAAATCATTCTCAGAATCCCTTTACCTATCTCCTTTCAACAAGGATAGAAATATCAGCATCCAGTGGCAGCAGGTAAGTCCTGCACTATCAGTCAAGCATTATTCATAATTGAAGAGGGCATATCGTGGCAGAAGAAAGAGTATACACCCCACTGATTTGCTCATTATCTATCCCAGAACTTTTCCATTCTGCCCCAGTCCTTCTTTCATCTCATCATTTTCCAAAATGATGGTTGTCAAAGTGCTTTATGGATTTTACAAAGTACTGATTAGACAGCATCCTTCCAAGAGACTCAGGGCATGAAAACCAGTCAATAGATATGAAGTTGATTTCATCGATGGAGCCTGAGAGTGTTTGATATTTATAAACAAAGAATAATGTAAGAGAAAGTTCACGTTTTCTTTAGCACTGTTGGTTTTGAATGGAGAGCTGATTCTTTAAAAGGGTTATTGATGAAGATTCCCTGGAATGTAGTCATTAAACATTTATTGAGTGTGTGACACCCAGTTGACTCAGAGATACAGATACGACACAGAACCTTGTAGAAATGGGAGATATACAAATAATTGTTATACGTCGTGGTAATTGCCACAGTAGAGATTCTAGGTATTATGGCCATAAAGAAAGTTGGGGATTTAAATCATGTTGGGATCAAGAGTGAAGGACAGCTTCCTGGAGATGCTGACTTAAGTTTTAAATGAATAATGGAAATGAACCATTTAGAGCAGGAGTAGTTAAGATATTTTATGCAGAAGAATAGCTGTGCAGAAGCACAAGGTATCATTAGCACACTGCTGATCTGGAAGCAAGTGGTTGTCACAGCAGAGGAGAGGTGCACATAGAGGTGGGTGAGCCATGAGACTTGAGGGATAAACATAGACTGGGTCATTAAAGTCTACTGAACGAAGGAATCTAAAATTATCTTGAATGCGATAAGGAAAATGGAAGGATGTTAAGCATGAGAAGAACTTAATCAGATTTACGTTTTTAAAAATTGCTTGCCTTTGTACTTTTTAAAAAACTTTTTATTGTAGTAAAATACATAACATAAAATTTGCCATTTAAACTATTTTTAAGTATACAATTCACTGTCATTAGTTATACTCAATGTTGTGCAGCCATCACCACTATTTCTAAAACTTTGTCATCACCCAGTCAGCAACTCTGTACCCATTAAACAAAAATTTTTCGTATCCCTTTTCCCCCAGCCCCTAGTAAGTTCTATTCTACTTTTTAGATATGTCCTATAAGTGGAATCATATAATGCTTGTCCTTTTGTGTCTGGCTTATTTCACTTAGCATAATGTTTTCAGATTTCAGCCATGTTGTAATATGTATCAGAATTTCATTCTTTTTTTTGTGGCTGTGTAACATTCCATTGTACTTATATACCACATTTTGTTTATCTCTTCACCTATCAGTGGGCATTTGGGTTCTTATCTTTTGGCTATTGTGACTAATGCTGCTAGGAACATTGGTACACAAGTATCTGAGTCCTTGCTTTAGATTCTTTTGGGTATATACCTGGGAGTAGAATTGCTGGATCATACAGTAATTTTATGTTTAATTTTTAAGGACCCACTAAACTCTTTTCCACAGTGGCTGCACCATTTTACATTCTCGCTAGCCATGTGCATGGGGTCTATTTTCTCCACATCCTTCCTGACACTTGTTACTTTCCATTTAAAAAATTAAAAGCTATCCTTGTAGGTATGAAGTGGTACAGATTTACATTTTTGAAGGACCACTCTGAAAGCAGCATGGACTGAGGGAGGAAAACCCAGCAGGCAGAGAAAACAGCTGAGAGACTTTTACTGATTAAATTTTCTGAGCATTGGTCTGAGAGTGTGGCCCTGACAGGAAGAGCCTGGAAAGGAAGAGACATATTATGACACATTTAAAAGATAGAATCTCAAGATTTCATGATTGTTGGTTGGGGAGAGCAGGAAAATAAGAAGTGTCCAAGTTTTCTGACTTGGTCACCTAAATAGAAGATGGTATTATCTATCATTCATTGAGATTGAGGAAAAGAAGAATTCAGTTTTGGACACAAGAAAACTGTGATATATATGGGATCTTCAAGTAGGCATTTGGATATGAGGGTCTGGACTAAGGGCTGTGGCCTGACCTGGATAGAGATTCAGACAGCAAGAATGTACAGAAAGCAGATGTGGGGACTGGCATGGGGGCAGTCACTGGGGAACTGAAGATATACTCTGGGAGTACATGGACCTCAACACAGTAAAGGGAAGAGGGGAATCCTACCTGAAATGTGAGAAGATGTGGCTCTAAAGTGGGAGTAGTATCTCAGAAGCAAAGGAAGAAAGTTTCAAAAAGAGGAATGTATGAAAAATGGCAAATCTGGAAAATGTTTTGATTATATATACTTCCAATTTAATTTGTCTTTGGTCGATTTAGGGAGAGGTCCTACATTTCATTCAAAATGTAGTGAAAGTAGTGTTCAGGAAAAGCTTGCACTGTTTTTTGAAAAAATTATGCTACTGTAGTGTAAGATGCTACAGTAAGAAATTGCATCCAAGTGATGTGAATATTATTAATATCAGAAAGCTTATTAAAATTCACATGTAAAAATATTATGACTATAGACCAAATGCCAGCATGGAGGAAAAAATAGCAGATTTATTAATTATCTAGGTTTGTGCTGCAAACAAAGAAATGAATTATTTGACTAACACGATACGATCATGCCTTTATTCTGTTTTACCAGAGACCATTAAATAAAGGTATTGAATTTGGATTTCATAAGTACAATAGGTTTAGATTTCATCAAGGAGGCAATTTCAGTCAGTGAGTTAATTTTCTAAAACACATATATAATCAAAGCAAAAGCATGATTTAAAACAGCCAAAGCTTACCTTGTAAAATTGAAATGTATGTATATATAATTCCAGACCATTAGGAAGAAAATCACTACCTGTGGCATTATTTTCTGTTTTAGTTCCCAAATATGAAGGCAGGCTAAAAAGAGAAAAGAAGCTGACTTAATCTGACTCTCTCTTTTGCTTCAGAGAAGTTCTTTAATTTTATATGTACCGAGCAGACTGACAATGATGAGAGAAATAGCAAGACATAGGGGAAGGCACACCATCCTGGATAGAATTAGCTTCACCCAGTCTCCTGTTAGGTATGTGACCCTGAGCAGTCATCAACCTTACTGGCCTCTATTCTTTCTTCTGTAAAAGGGGAATAGTTAAAACTACATGATTCTCCAGTATTGTGAGAATCAAATAACATGTGAAAATATTTTTGACAAAGTACCATAAATATGAAAGCTATCCTTTATTTAGACCGTGAGAAGGAAAAGCACCCAAGCTTTTTTTTTTGAATATTTATAAGCATCTCTTTATAAATTTTATTAAATATTCTGTAAACAGCATGTATTTTTTAAGCAGGAAAATATTATTAAAAACTCAAAATAGTTCTAATAAATAAAATAGATCAAAGATAAGTCAAAGTTTTTTCAAAGCCTAGAAAATGATTAAATTATACTATAGTTAGCCAGTGGGCCACTGTGCAATCATTTCAAATTATGTTCTCCAATAATTGAACTTATGGGAAAATAGTCATGTAATAGTGTTAATAATACACTATGATCTGAATTTTGTTGTGTGCGTGTGTATATACACACTCACACAGACACACTGTGGCTAAGTTAAATAGTCAAAGCTGTTTTTTTGTATGTATCTAAATACATGTTTAGGAAAGATTATAGGGAGACCCATTAAAATGTTAACTATGATTATTCCAGGTGAGATCATGGGTGCTTTTCTCTGAAATTTTCAATGTCCATTTTAAAAATGATACATTTGGAAATATAATTTTAAACTACATATTTTTCAAAAACTACTCACCTGCATAATTTTTTAATGTCGAAAGTAGTCTATAACTATCAGTGGTAGTGGTCTGATGACTGCATTTCTGAATGAACACACACACATATGTATCTATATTTGTATATAAATATTTATACATAAATATACATTTAGCATATTCTGCTAGCAAGTATACTAATGCAATAATATTGGCAAGTGATCAGAGTTTCCAGTTTTTGATATTTCTTATCATCCAGATGTTTTTAGGCAAAATAAATTTCTTTGATTAAAGATCTGAGATTCTTAATGCATTTTCAGCCTTTTTTAATACAGCTTCTATAAAATTTTTGGTTAAGACATCAATTGTTTTAAAAATAAAGTTATTTCCATGAAAATTATGTTTTTTCTCAATATTGGCATGGGTTAATTTTTAAATAGAACACCAAGGATTGTTCATTGTCAGTTAATATAATTTTTATTATCTTGATGGGGCTGATGTGCTTGTCAGCTTTAGTAGGCGAATAGCTCATGTGGAAAGTAAAAATCATTTCAAGTCATTAGGAGCTCAGGGTAGCATTTATAACTAAATACTTAATAGGAATTAAGTCCATTGGACTTAAGCTCACATTTATTTTTCTCTCAAGGATTATAGAAAAGCTGTTTCATGTAGTTTGATATTTTGCCCTGCTTTTTTGTAGAGTGGAAGATGGTGAACAACAAGTAAAAATGAAGTCCTTCAGGTACTTTGAACTGTTGAGATGGTACCTGGTGGGTGGAAAGGTCACACATGTACACCTTTAGCCAAAACAAAAGGTGAAGTCAAGATATAATGGATTCATGAATATTAGGTTTTTCTCATATGTTAGTTATGCTGTGAGAAGTAGTGATTATTAAGTAACCATTACCTTTCTTTTCTATATACTTGAATAACATTCGGCTTATGTATCTTTAAATTTTTCTTGAGATAGCTGTTTATTAAAAACTTAGTTTTAGCACTAGAGAAAAAGCTGATTCATGCTATAAACAAATCAGAATTACTTATGAGAAGCATCTGATTATTAGGAATCCATCATCTTAAATTCTTTGTCAATTGTTTCAATATTAACACAGAATTTTTCTGCATCTGGCAACATGGCTAGATATCAGCTTTGCTTTTTCTTTTATTCTGTTTTATGGATATGATTCTACAAAACATTGATATGATTCAAAATGGGGGTAACAGTATATAGACTTAAGAGCCAGGGTCCTAATAAATTTTTAAGCAGAGAACTAGTCTCTGGATAAATATGCCCCTTCTTAATAAATCCTACAGAAATCTTTTCAGTTGTACTTCCTTCAAGTACAGTACCTCATTCAAAAAGTGGCTATTTCACCTTCGTCTGAGATACCTAGCTCCCACTGTCATCATTCATTGCTCTCTCCAGTGGCCTTGCTCTCACCTCCCTCCAAACTTCAGCTCCGAGAGAGAGCACACCCCTTCTGCTGTACATTCTCCAGATCAGGCATCTCTGTCCATTGTTACTGTCTATTTTAATGGGTAATACTGGTAGAAAAAAGAGGTGATCATTTTAGCAAGAAGATAACTATAACACTTTTTAATTATAAAATTTTAATCTGAAAGTTGGTCATGGATAGACCAATGTATGAGTAGATAACTCAATTTTATATAAATACACATGTAATTTGAATTCCATATAGTTTACCCAAAAGTCCATATTTTGTTCCAGGAGTGGCATTGTCCGAGGGGGAATGTTTTGGGGAGAGGAGGAGTATTAGCTGCATCAGTCTCCATCAGTGCTTCTCCCCCACTTCAATGTGGAAAAATTACATTTTCTTTCATCTAATTTAAAATTGCTATAACAACAGATCAAGGCAAGTCTCCTACTTATCCTCTTTCCCATCGAATCATCCCTTTTAAACTCTTCTTATATAAAAATTAAGGAATTGCTATGATCTGAGCGTTATAGGAGAAAGAGATGTTTACAGTTAAGTGTGAAGAGTAAAATAGCCTAATTCTTGAAATCTAAGATATACATTTGCCCCCTAACATTTTATCATCTGAGAAAAATGTCTTATCAATGGCATCTTCTTGTTATTTGGCAGCATTTTTCTTTCCTTGTGATTTGTGATGCATTAAATAATTTATCTTACAATTAATGGTGGTTTAGATTCAGTAAATTATGGTAGTGGCACTGAGGAAGCTGAGAGAGGGAAGTGATTAATTATGTAGTAATCAAAGAAAGCATCTCAGAAGAATAACTGAGCTTGGCTTTGAAGGAGTAGGGTCTTCCCACGAATATAGAAGCCTAAGAAATAGCAAGACGTAGAGGAGATACGAAAGACGACATGGCATGTTTGAAGACTAGCAAGTCATCTGGCATTGCTGCTGTATAACATTTGGAGAAAAAGGAAAGACATGGAGAGATGAAAGGATAAACCAGGTCATGGTGAAACTTGGAATGTCATTAGGGAGTTTGGCCATTCCTCACAGGCAGTGGAAACACATTTTGGCAGTTTAATGCAATGGATTAGATGATTTGGTTTGTTTAGAATGATAATTCTGAAAGTATTGGGTAGGATAGACTAGAAGAGGAAGACATTAGAAAAAAGAACATCACTTTAAAAGGCTTTTAGGGGTAAGTGCAATGAGCTATATCACAAGGGCCTGAATTAAGGCAGTTACAGAGTGGGTGGAGAGGGGGAGGCATATTTAAGAAATATTTTAAGAACTGGAGCCTATGGGAGTTTGTGTTTATTTGGCCCTTCAGGGTGAAGAAGAGGAAGGGTATAGAATAAGTCTCGTGGTGTAACCAACCAAGATGAACTCTATAGAAGAGAAAAAAAGGACTAGTGGAGGAAAGAGAATTAAAATGGGGTAAATTGCAGAAAAGCATTCAGCTTGGGATTTCCTGAGTTTTAGGGTGTTTGGGAATCAGTTACGCACATAATTCTAGTTCCAAAAGTCAGGAACTGGATGAAGTATAGCAGTTTAATGGTTACTAGCTTATGAATAGTTATAAAACCTTATGAGGGAATGAGATCTCTTAGGGTGAAGCTATTGTGTGAGAAAAGAGTGGTACCAAGCAAGGAATCTTGAGGTCACAGGTATTTAAGGATAGAGGAAGGGCCAAGTAAAGAGACAAAGGGGACTGGGCTGAGGAGGGAGAACAGAGGAACAGGAGAGGTGACAGAAGCCAGGCAAAGAATGAGGAATGTCAGTTGTGTCAAACTCAAGGCAGGGATCAGCAAGAGATTGCATAAGATAAGGATGACCCTTGCTAGAATAGTTTTAGTGGAGTTGGGATTGTGAAAGGTTGGCTTTAATAGATGGAGAAGTGCCTGAGAAAGACTGGAGACTGCCTTCTTTCAGGAAGCTGGCCGAGAAGGGAAGACGGTAGCAAGCGGGAGGGAACCCCTAGAATTAGGGAAAGGGGTTTTATCAGAGGGAAGAGACTTGCACACATTTATAGACCCATGAGAGGAGCTATGAGAGAGAATGAGATTAAAATGTTGATAATTGTTTAAGCAAACACCAGAGAGAAGTTAGCTTTGAAAAGGCTACTCATCTCTTCCTCTAAGACTGAAGGAAAGTAAAAAAACCACTCACCACGCTCTCAGACAGATGTCTCTGTTCTTAAAATGTTTCAGGAAATAAGGTAGGGAAGAATGGAGGAAAGGTAGT
This sequence comes from Pteropus alecto, assembly GCF_000325575.1. Lineage (NCBI taxonomy): Eukaryota > Metazoa > Chordata > Mammalia > Chiroptera > Pteropodidae > Pteropus > Pteropus alecto. Next base: position 11,039,038 of record NW_006436288.1, read on the forward strand.
GGGTGGGGGTGAAAGCACTGTGAATCTTTTAAATGCCATTCCTATTCCCAGGTCGCTGTGGGTCTGCTGACTGTGAAGTATAAAAGAGGTTTCTTTTCCTTCTCAGAGAAGCTCATAGCCAAACTGAAAAACGGAGGAGAGATAAAATGAATAACCTGATTGAAGAACTGTCAGCAATGCTCCCTCAGTGTAAGCCTGTGGCACGAAAACTGGACAAACTTACAGTTTTAAGAATGGCCGTTCAATACTTGAAATCTTTAAAAGGTGAGTTTGAAAATGACCTCCATGCTTAGATTTGTGAAGCCTTTCCTGCAATTGAGGTCTCTCTGTTTGTTTTGTTGTTACTGACTGTCGAGATGCTATACAAAGGTGTCTTTCAGCTTTAGAGGCATTAAGTTGATGCTTGTCCATATTCTGTGTGTGGAGAGAATACTAATTTGGTTGTCAGAAAACTTCAATCTACTACAAGCTTTATCTTAAGATTACTGTGTGAACTTCAAAAGTCTTTACATTTCTACTTGTTTTCCCATATATAATATGAAGTTAACAATGCCTGCTATATATACCTCTCGGTATTTTAGAAGTCCTGAAATGTAGAATTATAATTTTAAATTCTTGGCAGATTTCCATATGGTAGAAGAAATGGCAGAGGCACTCCAACCAGCTAACTGCGTGCAGGTTGGGAAAAGAAAGTACAGGCCTTGAGTCCTTCAGTGCCACACAGAGCAATGCAAGTGTTCGGACGCTGCCTGGCAGTGGGAGCACGATTGGCGGTCTTATTTTCATAAGTCTGTTGTGAAATGAGATAAATAAGATTCTCTTTTACCTACAGCTGGCTCTTGCATAAGTTGCATGCAATATTTCTCTTAAATCTTTCGGCAGTCAACCTTTGTAGGCTCAGCTGAGGTCATTTGATTGCAAGCCTAAAATTACCCAAGAGTTTTTACATTTGCAATGTTCTGAAGGAGGAGGACCTGAGGGAGAAGCCATGAATCAATCAACTAATTCAACAAACACGAACTGAGCATCAGCTAGACTCCTGTTCTGTGCTGGGAATATAAAAAAATGAAAGAGGCAAGATCTCTGTGCTCTAGGGATTCATGGCTGGACAAGGGAGAGACATATATCCATGAAGAGAGCAGTAAAACCTAGTGGGAGGGATGTTAAGCGGAGGTACAAGTGAGAGGAGTAGGAAGGAGACAGTAAATCCAGAGGCGATTTCTTGGAACAGACCATAGGTTTCACCCTTGGCCCTCCTAAGCTGAAGTGAGGTGGACAAGTACTCATCGGACCCTTTAGTTAGTGCTACCCCAAGTGAGGTGACTTAAAGCAACTGGGCCTGCATTCTAGAGCACTTACTAGAGTGTACCGCCAACGTGCTTGACATCAGACACACCAGGTCATCAGAGGGCTGCGTATAGATCATGCTATTTTGGTCTATGCATGATTACTTTAAAGACAGAAGGATGGTGAAATGATTTTTTAAATATACTCGACAGCAGTGGTTCTGAAACCCTCCGGGTGAAGGGCAAGTGTTCCCCACCCTCATCCAGTTGATTACTGGAAAAATGATCATGAGCTGGGAAGCCACAACAACTTTACATTTCTTTAATAACGTGTCTAAGTGCTGATTCTGAATTTCTGTACTCATTTCACCACAGTTGGCTGTTAGCAAGGGTCTGCAGTCCATGTCTGGGTAGCCCTGCTCTGCATCATGCACTTTCGGAGAACCTGTGGGCATTCTCTGTATGTGGTCTTAATAGTGGTGACAGAGCACAGTTGTGCGTGCGTGTGGGTGCTGGAGGCAAACCTCCTGGCTCCCTGACTTAAAATTCTATGTGACTTACTCAAGTTACTTAACATTCTAATCCTCAACTTCCATATCTATAAAACAGGGATAATGGATATGCCTCATAGGGTTGTCATTAAGAGTAAAGAATAATGCATAGAAAGGGTGAGCACAGTATTCACAAATGGCAGAGGTGGTGGCAAGAGGAGGAGGAATACCTGTTATTGTCATTATCATTATCATTGTCAAATTGTCATTTTTTTAGCCCTTCGAACACACTGTGACACAAGTAAGCGACTGTGTTTCTTATTTGTTTTTGCTATCAGAAATCTGACAGTGGAATTTGTTACACTCTTTGGCAGGTGTACAGCATATCCAGCATGCATTTTACTAACTCGCCTCACCCTAGCTTCCGCTCCACTCTCACTGTCTTCTTTTTCTCCGTTCCATGTCCTCGCTCACTCTCACCTAGTTGGGGCTCACCCATTTTGCCCGGTTTATACTAACAGGATTTTGTCGGCATACTTCTGCCAACTTTGCTTCAGGCCAGACCTGTAAATGTCCCTGCCTTCCTCAAGTAGATTTATTGCTATACCCTGGTCTGGTCCTCAGAGACTGCATCTTTCAGCCCACCCTTCTCAACTTCCTCCTCCAAGGCTGCTATGTAGTAGTAACAACAACAACAACAAATCATTTCTGGGAATTCTGTGAGGCCTACCTAGAAGGTAGATTCCAAAAGAGAAGATTTTCTTTTGCTTATGCCGGGCTCTTAGGGGTGTTACCAGTTTGAGAAAACTTTACCAAGTTATACCATGAGATGTTTTTGATTTTCTGGTTTTGTTTTTCCTTACCACTTAGGTAATTGGTGAGTTTAGGCTGCAAATCTATTCAACGGCCAATTTGTGGTTGAAATGTCTCAGGGTGTTACCCTACTTTTTTATCTTGCGAAAGCAACTTTCCTAGCAGTCTCCAGGAGGAGGGGATTGTGGTTAGGGGGCTTGGGAAGTATAAAGGAGGGAATTGATTTACCTCTTCTGAATCACTCTTGCCCAGAGCTATCTGGGGACAGCAGCAGCTTGGCTTAACTGTCCCCTGTACCCGCTTGTGACTGTGAAGGGCTTTCCAAGTTAAGGTTGGTGGATCCTACTTTTGACCTGATAATTCCTTATCATTTTTGCCAGCTCTTCAGTAGCTTTAGAGACGTTCATCTTAATACAATAAACTTTGTGCTAAGGGCTTAAAACAAATCATTTTACTTATACTTTATAATTTTTGTATATTATCAGAAGTCTCCATATGATGTTTAAAGGATCATATAGAAGAATCTATGACTCGATAAAATTTGTTTAGAATTCAAGAATCACCTCCATTAAGGGTAATTCATATGACTAGTTTTAATAAGCTAAGAAATTATAAAAATAACTAAATTCTAGAATATTGATGCATTTTATTGTATTCTTTTTACAGAGAGCTCTTACTGTCTGCACTTTTGAGTATAAATGAATAAGTAGTTTCAAGAATTTTCAATCTAACAGTAGGAAATTTTAATCTAGTAATAACAAAGGGAGAGAACGATTACAGAGGAGGTCTAAGAACATGTTAACAGAGAGAATGCCATTATTAATATCCTCACCAGCAGCAGCAGCATCACTAATGTTCATTGACGACTTACTACGTTCCCAACCCTACTATATTTTTAGTAACTTTTTCACTTGTTTATTTTTAGGTATGACAAATTTTTATGCAGGAGATAATTATCGACCTTCCTTTATTCAGGAAAATGAGCTCAGACACTTAATCCTGAAGGTAAGTAAGGAGATATAGTTGTCTAAGTTGTATTTTCCCTTTGATTTTTATTTGAAATCTGAGAAGCAGATTTTCTTCAGTGTGCTTCCTGTTATAAACATATAGGACTCTATGTTGCTCCAAATTTCCTTTAACATAAAAATTAAAGTTATACAAGTAACCATGTTATATTAATTTGTGCTAATGGAAGTAGAGACAGAGGATGGGCATTTTCTAAAAAATGGAGCAAGGCTTGTTTTTAATGCTAAGCTCTTTATACTGCTTAATGCCCTCACTTCCCGTGTCTAGGATCTATTCCCCACTATTATCACCTCTTTCAAAGCCATCTACCTTGTATCCTATTCCTTCAGGATCATGTTCTCTGCACATTAGCCAGTCACTGCTTACTTAATGAGTTATTAGGTGATGCTCTGACATTTCTGTCCTCATCACTTCATATGTATGGGTTTTCAGATTCACTGTTCTAGAGGATTATTTGACATGGAAAATATGACCATGTCATTGGCTCATCCTCCCCCCGTGCCCCAGGAGGTAATAAGTGTCTTGCTCTTGTGCTATGACTACTGGGCTTTAAGCCATAGTATGATTAAACAGAAAGATTTTTCATTTATGTTTGCCAATTTTTAAAAACATTTTATAAAAGCCCCTCTTTTATTTGAACATCTAAATGTAAATATAATATTCCTGACAGGAATATAAAGGATTTTTTCTTTTTACAGACAACAAAAGATTATTAAAAATAGTGAAATGTATAGTATGCTTTGGAAGCTTTCTCACCAATCTTTAAGTGTTTTTTCAGCCATAACTTAATGTAGCCCCAGTAATGCCCCTGTAGAACATGTCTGCTGATTTCACCTCATGTTTATATCCAGTTGGTAAAAATTAGTTCAAGCAATGTCAAGAGACGGGGTGCCAGACTTACCCTGTGTGTCCAGACATATCCATTTCTGGTTAGTTTGGTCACAGAGGATTTACTTGGTAGATCTTATGGGAGTAGCTGACATATTAGAATTTTTAAAATTTAGTTTAGAATGATACCTTATCATTATCTAGTGATAGTTTACCATTATTGAAAGTATAAAGAGGTATACAGAAGAATATTTTTATCTCTTCCTCATTCCCAGTCTGCATATTCTTTCATCTCAACACATCCATACACAGTCATTGTTATTGATATGTTTTGATGTCTTTACACAGTTTCTGTATGCAGTAGAGTAGAATTTGGTATAGATAATTTTTATATTAGGATATATTTCAACAAAATATTTTGTGGCTGAACTTCTCATGTCAAAAACATTAGTTTAAATTGGGGTCCAATATGATGTTCTTTTAAATCTTTTTACACATATCTTAAGAAAATTTCTTAATATTAATTTTATTAGATCTATGACCACTGTTTATTTTATTGCTACAGTAATTTCCACAGAATCTGAATGTGTGTGAGACAGATGATATTTAAAAATATTTACTTTCATATTTTTAAATCCTAGACTGCAGAAGGCTTCCTATTTGTGGTTGGATGTGAAAGAGGAAAGATTCTCTTCGTTTCTAAGTCAGTCTCCAAAATACTTAATTATGATCAGGTATCCAAAACTGAGGAAATTTTCACACTATGTTTAGTTTTTTTGAACAAATATATTTTGAAGCTGTCTTTCTGAACCCTTTCTTCCCATTGGGCTGTGGTATTAGGTTCTGCTGAGTTAGAACTCCAGGAGAGATCGAAAGATATGTGGAAATGGTATAGGTTTTTATTACTGACAAGAGTGTTCACTTCCTGACCTTCAGCAACTTATTTCATTTTCCTGAACCTCAGCTTCCTCCTATGTAAAAAATGGAAATGATGATTAAGCCTGTTACTCAGGATGTAAAGACTGAATAAAATGTCATATTTGAATGTCTGAAAAATATTAGTCACCCTTCTCTGTTTCAGCAAAGAGATGGCATTAGTATTTATTATTAAGTTATATGCATTTCATAACAGCTTTTCATTTAAACTCTGGCAACAAATCTGAAATACATTTTTTATTTAACTAGCTGTGTGATTGCTTTATCTCCTCATTACTGAACTCTTTTTAATTTAAACTAGTTGCTTAAAAACTATAGCACTGACAGTAATCCAACAGAGTGAATAAACTAGCACCCATGGTTTCCTTTTAGAAATCAAATAGCCCAAAGATTTAATCTTAAATAATGCTCATTACTTTCAGCCTATATTCCCTTCAAACTTAAAAATTTGAAGAGAGAGAAGGCATTCATAGGTAATGAACTAAATATTAGAGAAAGATATTATGAGCCAAATGAATCATGCGGCTGGTCATAGCTGGGTACACAAAAGCAGGGCAAGACTTGATTATTCTTTTTTCTAATTGGAAATGGAGAACATCACACACATATGCATGCACTAAGGTAATCGACAATTCAAAGTAGCACTGACTTCCAAATTAGGGACATGGATGGAATCCAGTCTTACTGGGCACTGACTTTGCATTTCAGAGACCATTCAGGAGGCTCACTGACTGCTCAGGACTTTGGGATGACCATGGTACAGGGTCTGGTCCCCAGCTTTTCAGATTCAGAAATCTGATTTGCTCTAAAGCAGAGTTTTGATCAGATTTATATTAACCAATCACACAATAGACTGCTGTGTAAATCAGATTGCTAGGTTTTCATTTATTTGTTTTAGTATGAGGTATCTAACTGCCAGGTAATCTGGGCTACTTGTACCATCTGATCCATTTGTTCTATCTCCTAGAGGAATATCTACTTGGGTAATAAAGGAGTTCAGAAGACGCATGATCACTATGGGTCAGGGAGGACTTTACATGCAAAGTAGAATGTCCGCTAGGCTTTAAGAAGTGCAGAGAAGGAGAGGAAGACATTTTGCATTGAGAGAGAGAATCTAAGAACTCTAGGGAGTAAAATGCAATTGACTGGATTGGCTAGGGAATTGAGTTTGTAGAGAAGAGAAGGGGTAATGAATTCCAGGTGACAAGACCATGGAGCAAAGGCCCAGACCTAGGAATGCTCTGCATGTTAGAAGTGAAATGGCAAGTGAAAGGTGTCCCAGGTGGGATTTTGTTTTTCAATAGCATGGTAATTTTTTTTAACAGTATGATAAATCTCTGAGTCATGCCATAAAATCACAGATATTCAATGACTTCCATATGATACTATAATTGCTTTACTTTTACCCAGGATGCAGTTTAAAGAAAATCATAGTATAATTTAGAAGTAATGTATACAAATTGGGAGATATTAACAAGAGTAAATAGAATATTAGTGGTTAGGTGTTTTTGTGTGATTTGTGTGTATCTAATTATGGTTCTGTGTATTTTTTCTATTTACAAGTATGACCCTGCTTTTAACATTAATGTCACACAGTGTAGTAGATGTATCTTTGAGCTTAAGAAAAACCAACTTTAACAAAAGAAAGTATTTATCATACGTCTTTATAAGGAAACGTAGAAAAATTATGGTACTGATTTTAAATGAATGTCTACTTTATCAATAGGCTAGTTTGACTGGACAAAGTTTCTTTGACTTCCTACATCCAAAAGATGTTGCCAAAGTAAAGGAACAACTGTCTTCTTCTGATATTTCACCAAGAGAGAAGCTCATAGATGCCAAAAGTAAGTGCTCATTTCAACATGCTTACTGCTTAATGTAATTATACTTATTAGTTAAAAGTACAGCTATATAATGTTTTTGAAAAGTTATCTAATTATGGTTTTATCAAGAAGAGAATTATGTAGTAAGCTTCACGATCAACCTCAGAGTTGAAAAAAAACCAATATAACTGTATAGAGAATTCCTATATTCATACTCACATATAAAAACAAATACTATATGCATATGAAGATGCTTCATTTGAGGAAACTGTGATTGCTTCATAGTTGCTATTTTTCATATGCTAATAATATCTTTATAAGAAAGTATCATTTGGGGTAAAAAAATTGCTAGAGATTTCATTATTCAATTATATGCTGAGAGATAATTATTTTCTTGTATGAGTTAGGTCTATTCAATATGAAATACCTTCTATAATTGTGCTTGGGAGGTATAAATATTCTTTGTTTTCTCCAAAAATTCTTATTTTCTCTGAAAATGCTTAGTGCCAAGTAATTAAAAAATAATGATGCTTTATGCCATTGATCATTATAATTGAGTTTTTTCATTTTTTAATTTAATTTTTATTTTATTTTATTTTAATTATCTTTATCATCTACCCCCAGGAGAAAAATAAAGATAAATTGCAAGTGTTTATAAGTTATCAAAATATGATTGCTTAACAAATACATTTTTTTTGGTATGTTTCACTTCCTGGCTTACTGTACAATGATGTCATTGCTTTAAATAACCATTTCTTTTTTTAATTTGTAAAAAAATGTAATAGATGTTCAGAAAACGTTAGGAGATAATTTCAAAATTATTTGAAAATATTTTTTTCTACCTATTCTCTTGCCTCGTTCTGCTATGAAAGCTGGCTTCCAAGTTAACAGCAATTTCCAAACTGGAAGGACTCGTGTGTGTTCTGGCTCAAGACGATCCTTTTTCTGTCGGATAAAGAGTTGTAAAGTCTCTGTCAAAGAAGAGGATGAATGCTTACCCAACTCAAAGAAGAAAGGTATCATTATTTTGAAGTGTCAACTGATATAAGGCATGGATATAAAATTAATGCCCTAAATATGTTATGTACAGAACAAATAAAATATATGGTCAAGGCAAATAATCTAGGCCAAAAGCACCTCAAGAAATAAGTTGTTTTTAACCAGAATTATTTAGATTGGCTGATCATATCTTTCAAATTTATCAAGTTATTACATATTTTCTTTGTTGCCCAAGACTTTAATGGTGCTGTTGAAATTGCAGTTCGGGGACTATCAAATGGGAAGAAATGGGAAGAGATGGAAACAAAATTTTGTTATGAAATTCCATTACTACTTTTAAAATATAAGTTAGGTCTCTTTAAAAAACTACAATAGTGCAAGGGCCTGATTTGATTCATTTGGGTGAACATTTTTTTTTTTAAGTTTATGTTTAAGTTTATTGGGGTTGGTGAATATTTCTTAAGGTTCTAGGTGTCGTTTTAATTTTCATGATATTGTGGTTCTTTGGTAAATATTTCTAGTTCTGTTTTCTCGTGATTCTTATATAGCTTGCAGGTGTTTACATTTTGAATTGATTTAACATCTATTTTACTTAATTGGGACCTTTTAGGGACTGCAAAATATCATGATGTTTTTGCGTAAGAACGTATTAACGTATTCAGATATAGAATTCCTTATGCAAATTTTAAGGTAAAATTTGCTTTCACGTCTTTTAAAAGGATCTTCATGTAGAGCAAGATTCAGTTTATTTACAAGTTTTGGTTAGAATCTTTTTTGGCAACTGCTTAAGGTAATAATCACTAATACTCACTTTTTAAGCACTTACTCTGTGCCAGATGCTGTGCTAAGTGTTTTAATCCCCACAAAAACATTCTTACCTGTGTTTTAGAATCGGAGAGGAAAGACAACTTGCAGAAACTTGCAGAAAGTGAAGTAGGCAAAACTTACTCAAACCTAAACCCCCTACTCTTTTGTTATATGATAAAGAGACAAAAGCAGAATGAATCAGCAGTCCTATGGGTGGGTCTGTTTGTAAACCATCAGTTGCTTCCCTCTTGTCCTTGGCTCTGAGTGGTGGGGAGCTGTCTAAAGTCACATGTATGGCAACCTGAGGGTTGAAATCACCAGCTGGACTGGTGGTACAGAGGCTGTGGAATCCAGCTGATTGGGACCAAATTTTGGCTCTACCACTTGCTAGCTGTGTGACTGTGAACAATTTTCTTAACCCCTCTGAGCCTATTTCCTTATGTGTAAAACAAGGATATTCACAGGGTCGTATGGTTTTGTTTATTGGCTAAGTGCATAGATTCTGGAGGCAAACTGCTCAGGTTTGAATCCTAATTCGTGATTAACTACGTGACTGAAGATAAATTACTAAATTCTTTGGAGCCTCACTCTTTTCAACTGTAAGATCAGAATAATAGAACCTTCCTCACAGGATTGTTATCAGGATTAAATGAGTTAATATGTGTTATGTGCTTAGCATGGTTCCTAGCATAATAACACCTGATAAATGCTGTGAGCTGTTATAAATACTATTAGAAATAATGCACCTAAACTTAGGACAGTGCAGAGCAGATGGTAAGTGCCATTACTGTCATTACTTCAGGGCACTTGCTCTCTCTGCCTTCCTTCTCAAGTCAGTCATATTAAGTGTATATTAATCTTATATTGGGTCATGGCCATATAACATGGAGCTAGTTTCCAAGGGCAGGAATTATTTATGTGGGTGGTCCAAGGAGTCATACTCTATGTAGACCTGAACTGTAGGACATTTTACCTTTATAATTTATCTAGAGATGGTCTAATGCCATGTTGAATAGATACAACCATAAGTGAGTCACCTAATCTACACAGCAATCCATATAAGAGAAAAACATGGTAGCCAATGCAGCTCCCTTAACATGGCTGAAATCTTTGTGGTGTTTGATGCAAGTTATAAATTGAGTAGAGGCTTATCAAGTTTTGTAAGTGCTTTAAAGATTATCAGACTAATCTGTCTTTCCTTCTGGGAAGAGAAGAGTTTCCACATGGACTTATTTAGTACTAGTATTTTAGTCATCTTTGTCTTGGTGCATGGCTAGTGCCCAGTGTAACCATTTTACTCCTGAAAAACTTGATTTCATCCTCTACCCCTTGCTCTATCATCTTACTCTTTCCTTCTAAGACTTGTAACCTTATAGGTTTGATTCTCAACGTCTCTATTCTTTTTGAGAACCACTGCTTTAGACTCTTCTCTCAAGTATGAGATTCTCTGGGTGCACAAGAGAAGTAAAGAGCAAGAACGGTGAGGAAGAAGGGATGCCCTGGGCAGCATTGCCCAAGACGGGCTGAAGTTCTGTTGGTGATTTCTTCCCCACTTACATTTTTTCACAGCTTCTATTACAATCTTGTTTCTAAAACGGTCTGTACATATTGGCTATACTTAAGTAAAAATGGTAGAGATAAGCTGGAGATCATTATCTGACATAGTAGTCTCTAATTAAATAGATTTTTGTTGGTCAACAATTATTAATTTAGACCCTCCTGTGTGCTCGGCACCATACCAGATGCAAAGAATACACTGGAAACAGGGAGACAAATCATTATTTACTGACCCTTATAGGGACAGGGGACAGCCATTTGACAAGTAAATAATATTTTAGGTAGTAGAAAGTACAGTGAAGTCAATAAAAGAGGATAATGAGGACAGGAACTAGGAAGAAGTAGTTACTTTAGACAACTCAGAGATATCTATTAAGTGACATTTGATCTGAGAACTGAATGAGAAGGAGTCAGCTATGTACAAATCTATGGGAAGAAATTCCTGACAGAAAGACAAGTATAAAACTCCTAAGATAGAAAAACTTGGGATTCTGGGGACCCAACAAAGATCAGTGTGACTAGATCCTAAATGATGAAGAGAGTGTTAGGAAGAAAGGCAGCTGGGGCTAGATTCGTAGGCCCACTACATGGGTTAGGGGCAGTGGTGTGCTGGTCAGTATGCAACAACCAGCTTTCTGAGTGTAGTTCTGATAAGAATGTTGGTTGATGTTTTCCTTTACATTAATTAACCATGAAGACATGTTTTTGAAACTTAACTCATTTTTCAGTATGAGTAACTGTGCTAAAAGTGATAATGGTTTTTTAATTACAAGATTATTTGCTTAAATTTATTGTGCTATTCACTGTATAACTACAGATACAACACACAATTTAAGTTAATCCAAAGTGTTTTGTCCATCACTTTCATAAGTCTACACAATCAGGAAAAAACAAATCAAGCTCTGATTTATAGCTTTGCCAATTTCTGTGGTGTAAATAGTCACAAGGTAGCTAATTTAAAGCTGCCTACATGAGGTCATTGAACATGGAGTAGTGAAGGGATGTGTAACATACCATTATATGAAATCATGTTCAAAAAGAATTTTTAAAAATATATATTAAGTATACAATATGAGCCAAACACTGTTCTATATGCTGGACCCAGAGCAGTGAACAAAATCCTTGCTGATCAGTGCTACGAAGAAAAAGAGAATGAGAAGTTAGATTTAGAAATAGGCCTTCACATCACTGTTTCACATTATATTAAAATGTGGTTTTAAAAAATAAAGCATACCATCAACAAAGTGAAAAGACAACCTACTGAATGGGAGAAGATATTTGCAAATGACATATCTGATAAGGAGTTAACATACGAAATATATAAGAAACTCAATAGCAAAAACAACAACAACAACAACAAAGAATTTGATTTAAAAATGAACAGAGGACCTGAATAGACAGTTATCTTAAAAAAAAAATAGGTGGCCAACAGACATACGAAAAGATGCTCAATGTCACTAATCATCAGGGAACTGCAAATCAGAATCATATTGAGCACTCACCTCACACCTGTTGGAATGGCTGTCATCAATAAATCAACAAATAAATGCTGGCAAGGATGTGGAGCAAAGGGAACTCTTGTACACTGTTGGTGGTATTATAAATTCGTACAGCCACTACAGAAAACAGTATGGAGGTGCCTCAAAAAATTAAAGATAGAACATATAACCTAGTATTTCTACTTCTGGGTATTTATCCAAAGAAAACAAAAACAATTCGAAAAGATATATGCACCCCTATGCTCATTGCAGCACTATTTACAATAGCCAAGATAGAGAAACAACTTATGTCCATTGATAGATGGACAGATGCAGATAAG
>NW_006436288.1:11051665-11059933 GCF_000325575.1 Pteropus alecto
ACTATAAGAAAGAATGAAACACTTGGATAGACCTAGAGGATATTTTGCTAAGTGAAATAAGACAGAGAAAGATAAATACCATATGATTTGACTTATAAGTGGAATCTCAAAAAAAAAAAATAAAACAAATGAACAAACAAAACAAACAGACTCAGATATAGATAACAAATGGATGATTGTCAGATGAGAGGCATGGGGGATGAGTGAAAAGGAAGAAGGAATAAGAGGTAAATACTTCCAGTTGTAAAATAAATGAACCAGGAGGATGTAATGTACAGCACAGGGAATACAGTCAGTAATATCAGTGATAGTTACTATACTTATGGTGATCTCATCGTAAGGTATATAAATGTTGAATCACTATATTATACACCTGAAACTAATATAATATTGTATGACAACTATACTTTAAAAAAATTTAGAGCGTAATTAATTATATTGCTTCATTATGTATTATAATTTTTAAAGAACAAAAACGTTTATCATTAATAAAGTTTGTTCTTAAAACATTGTTTTTCATCCATTTATATTTTTATTTTTAGTTTTGTTTTTTATAATACACATGTTAGTACAAAAGCAGATGTATATAGTTTATACACATGAAGGGTGCTTAAAATTTTTGTATAGCATGCAAAAGAAATATATATGAAGGCCATCACTTTGGAGATTAGAGATGAGTCTCGGGGTTACCCCTAGGAACGTCTCTGCACTTTTAGTAGACCCTTAGCCCGATAGTAAGGAAGAATTGTGCTGCATTAGGTCCAGTGGAAGCTATGTGACCATTGCTATCACTGCAGATTATGAAGCACCAAATCACACACCCTGGGTATGCTCCTCTTAGGACTTCATATTAACACCAGAGAGGGGCCAAAACATGTGGATCAACTGGGAGAACCTCAAGAAACATTTCAAAGGATCTATTCCCCAGACCCTACAGGATGATCAGTGGAAACATGGAAGATTTAAGAAGGCAGCTTGATGACATCCTTTCCCACCATAATGAAAGTTTAATCCTGAGCTGGGAAGTGCCCAGTTTGGAAGAAAAGATCGAGCCTGCCAAGCCTATGGCCCTAGAGGTTTATCAGACTCAGATCTCCAAGACAGAACACCAGCAGGAGCACTGGGCCATCATGCTGAAGGAAAGGAGAATGCAAGCCTATCAGCAGGTCCTGGGCTATTAAGGCACAAGCAACACCTCTTTCTAGGAAATCCTCCTCGACACCCTCCTTTTTCTGGTTGGACCTGAGTCCCTAGCACCCACTTTTGGTAGTCCATTAATATTCCTGAGCATGTCTCTTATTTCCTATCTTTTCTACACTATATTGCAGTTATATTTTCTATGTTTGCCTCTCACACTAGAATGAGAGCTTTATTTCTCTTTTCAAGGTGCCTAACACATAGTAGACTCTCAAACATTTACTGAAGGAACACGTGACCATCTCCTTGTCCTTTGTTCCTGACTGACCACATAATTGGTTTCAAATCCACACGGACAGTTGAGAATCCAGTGAATTAATCTATATGATAGTGTTTTTGTTTCACCCAAGAAGCAATTTAAACAATTTTATCTCAAGAAGTTTTGATCACATGCTATAGGCTCAATTGTGTCCCCCTGAAATTCATATGTTGAATTCCTAACCCCCAATGTTATGGCATTTGGAGATGAGACCTATGGGAGATGATTAGGCTTAGGTGAAGGAATGAGGGTGGGGCCCTAATAATGTGATTAGTGCCCAATATAAAAAGAGACACCAGAGGGTTGGCTGTCTGTGAGCACACGGCAAGATGGTAGCTATCTACAAGCTAGGACAAGAGCCCTCACCAGGGCTATGTTGCCATCCTGATCTTGGAATTCCAGCCTCCAGAACTGTGAGGAAATAAATATTTGTTGATTAAGCCACCCAGTCTGTGGTACTTTGCTATGGAAGTCCTAGCTAAGACAGCACACAATTTGGATCATTTTCTGTACCATAATTCTCATGAGAAATCGGAAAAGGCTCTGCAGTGGAAACCAAAGGAATATGGGCCTTACTGAAAATAAACGTAGGTTAATCAAATGGGCATTTTACAATTTGGCTTGAAATATGGAACTACAAGCTACAAATTGGTGGTAGGACTACCTTGTCTGGGCTCGCTCTTCTTTCTAGATTTTTCATTTTGATTTTTGTGAAATTCTAGAACTGTACATGACTGAATATATGTATCTTGGAGGATTTTTCTTAGGTATGGGAGCCCAAGTCAGTCACTGATGATAACCTTGGAAGTATAACACTTTGTGTCTGGTCTTTTGACCCTTTGCAAAGATACAAAAAGGAAAGTGACGTGCTTTCCATGAAACTACATGGTATTGTTACAGTATTTTGAAGCAGTTTTGTAAACTTTGAATCTTAAGCAAAAACACATGTATATAATCATTCTTAAAGAATGTAATAATCAAACTTTAGTCCTTCCATGTGGTTTCTAAAAGGATTTTTTCCATTATAAGTTTCAGAGATTTATAGAAGAGCCAGGGAAAATTTCTTTTCTTTGAAATAAATATTGATAATCTTACTGGAAAAATACAGCTATTTCAAGAATACCTGGCAAATGGTCAATTAGAGCTGATTCATAGTTGAATTCTGTGATGAGCTAAAGGAGCCAACTATTTTTAAGTCCCTCCAGGTTCTCATACTAAGCTCTGCCTCATAACAACCATGCCGGTGGTCAAGCTTTGGGACAGAGTAGAAAGGGCTTGGGTTCTGAATTCAGTAGCTTTTTAATTGTCTGCCACTTAATAGCTGTGCAACCTAAGGCAAGTTCCTCTCAATACATGGAAAATGGGTGTTATGGGCTGAATTGTGTTTTCCCAAATTTCCATGTTGAAGCCCTAGCTCTCAATGTGACTGCACTTGGAGGTAGGGCCTTAAAAAAGATAATTAAGGTTAAACGAGGCCATAAGAGTGTGGCCCTAATCCAGTATGACTGGTGTCTCATAAGAAGAGGGACACACCTGGAATGCACACTCACAGAGAAGAGGCCACATGAGGACACAATGAGAAGTCAGCTGTCTACAAGCCAAAAAGAGGCCTCAGGAGAAACCAAACCTTGATCTTGGACTTCTAGCCTCCAGAGCTATGAGAAAATGAAGTTCTATTGTTTAAGCTACCCAGGCTGGTATTTTGTTATGATTGTCCTGGCAGACTGATACAGTTGGTATGATACAGCACCTCATGGGAATATGGTCAGGATAACACATGGCTAATGCAGTGCTTGTCTCCCAGTAAGCACTCGATAAATGGAAGCTATTATTTATGGCTCAGAAAGAAGAGAAGGAAAATAAAAGAACAAGAAGAAAATTAGTAATTATTTAAAATCTATACGCCAAGCACTTTGCAAAAGTAACTGAATCTGCACAACAATCCTGTGCAAACCAGCCCCCATCTTGCAGATGAGGAAACTGAAGCCTAAAAAGAGTATTTGTCTAAAGTCACATAGAAAGTGGCAGAACCAGTAATCTGGCTTTAAAATCTGTATTTTTTCTCCACTGTGCCATGCCACTTAGAGTAGCTTCCAGTATGCCAAAGATGAAAGATCCATTTTAGATGATTTCTGCAGTAGACATGCAACGGGGGTGGTGTTGGGTGGGGGGGAGCAGTTGGCTCTGGTTGTAGGAATGTATCCCCACCCAGACACGATGTCCACTCCCACATCAAGCTGGGCCACACGGATGCCTGCAGTCTGAGTCAAATATCTCCTCAAAAAAGGATTTTTTAGTCTGTTTAAACACTTGAACCGAGTACTCACTTAACACTTCAGAGCTCTGTGCCAAAGGCATGAGGTCAGTTTGGCCTAAGGAATGGTAAGGGCATGTGTTAAGGATCAGTATGGCCCTTCCTCAAAGTGCCTGGTTTGAAGACAACTGCATGCAGACAGACATGTAAACAGATGCCTGGACCAGGATAAGGTAACTGCAAAATAGAACCCTCATTCGCCACATGGATGACTTCCCATACATGAGATCATTTTGCATTCTACTTTAACCAAAGACAGTGTTTGTCAAGTGAAATAATTATATTTTGCATATAGTTGCTATTAAATTGTTCTTTCCAACAGTAGTTGGCCAATATAATTGTTTTAAGACCACTCCTTATTAATGATGAAAGTTAATAAAGGTGGTTTTTTTCCTTTTACTGGGACATGTTACATTAAAATTTCTGATTATTTTTTAAGACTATTTTTAGAGCAGTTTTAGGTTTACAACAAAACCAAGAGGAAAGTAAAGAGATTTCCCATATATTCTTGGCCCTCACACATGCATAGCCTTCTCCATTATGAACATCTTTCACCAGAATGGTATATATATTTTCCAAGGATGAAACCTACATTAACACCTCATGATCTCCCAAAAGTCCATAGTTTGTTTACCTTAGTGTTAACTCTTGGTGGTGGTCATTTTGTGGGTTTGGAGAAATATATAATGACATACATCCATCATTATAATATCATACAGATTATCTTCACTGCCCTAAAAATCTATGCTCTGGTTGTTCATCTCCTCACCACCACCCTTGGCAACCTCTGATCTTTTGTCTTCATAGTTTTGCCTTAGTGACATTTAAAAATAAAAGAATAGAGAGCAGAAAGCAGCCCTTTTAATGCTAATTGAAACTGAATTTAAGATTTATGGAAAGGCCATTTCCAAGATTAGCCACAAGTCGCTCATAACAACATGAGTTTGAACTGCATGGATCCACTTACATGTATATTTTTTTCAATAAATACTGTAAGTATATTTTCTCATGATTTTCTTAACATTTTCTTTTCTCTAGCTTACTTTATTGTAATGCAGTATATAATACATACAATGTACAAAATATGTGTTCATCGACTTGTGCGTTATTGGTAAGGCGTCCAGTCAACAATAGGCTATTAGTAAAGTTTTGGGGAGTCAGCGCACCTAACTCCTGTTTTGTTCAAGGGTCAACTGTGCTTTTCTCTTTGATTTTGTGTATATTTGAGATTTTTCATAATAAAAGGATTTTTAAAAGTAATAAGATTGACATGAAAAACATTTCCACCCTGGTTCTAACAGTAATGTCATGGATTCAAACTTTGAAAAAGCTTCTAAGATAAGGATAAAATTACGTATCTCAACTTGTGAAATCAAAGGCTGATGAAAGACTGCTACCAAACATCTTAGGTATTTAAGTTTATCTTGGAAAGATAATCAGTAATACAGCAACACATGGAGAATCCACTGGCTTGTGAAGTGTGGCGGATCCTGTCAGTACCACATGACTTATTCTCTCAGCACTTACCACTTCAAGGGCCTGCCACCTGGTTTCCAACGTCTGACACCTGTACTCTCTGCTTGATCCCTTTTTCTCTGGTGTTTGGAGACAGATCTAATTATCTGGGTTGATTGTAGTGCCATTAAATAGGATAGGGAATAGGTTGGAAAGATAATGACTAGTAATTTAAGGCATCTATGGACCATGGAGGAGGTGATGTGTTAGTTGTTGAATACCGGGTCCTAGGCATGGCTATCAGGAGCTGTTCCCTGCTTCATTCTCCATTTCCCCATCTCAGACAATGCATCAGCCACATCTGACTGCTCTCTTTTAACTCTCGGTGTACGCTGGCTGTTCCCTCTAATTGGAACATCTTTTTGTACTCATTTTCCTCCATCACCCAGGCTACTCCTGTTTGAACACCTTCAGTGACAGAGCACTCACTATCATCAAATAGCAGGGCGTTAGTGGTTCAGAAAGGGAGGCTCTGGAGCCAGCCTGTCTGGATCTAAACGTTGGTTCCACCCTTCCCCGCTATAACCTTGGCATTAACTCTCAGTTTCCTAACACCATGGGGGTAACACTAGAACATCTCACAGGACTATTAAGCAGATTAAATGAATTATATACTTAAAGAACACAATGTAAATATATATATGCCTTACTGTTAAAATGTACAGCTGAAACTTACTGGATTTCATTAACCAATTCACCATAAAAATAAATTAATTTAAAAAAAGCATTTAGAGCATAGCACATAAAGTGTTCTATAAATCTCTGCTATTACTATTGCTATTTTATAAGATAGCTTATATCATCATCTATTAAAAAATGTTTTTAAAAGAATATTTGTAGTAACGGTTTTACCAAATAGTGCCGATTTAAAACAGTGACTGTTCTGGTCTTTTCTAAATCTTTACAAACAACGGTTTTAAGTAATTTTTACTGGCCCTTTTTCCCTTCATTTTAACCTTTAAATCGCTTTTTGGGTGGATTGCCATAATCTGTAAACTGCCGCCTTTTAAGCTTGGGTTGCATTTTATTGTTTTCTTAAGCATTTATTGATACACATATAACTTTGTTATAATGGTTATAGTTATGCCAAATTTTGAGTTTTTATATAATTATTGATATTTGAGCATATGGATTATTTCCAATTTTTTTATTATTCTGCTTGGACCTGTTTGACAAGCTTTTTCCTATGAGTTAATTGCTTGGGATTTTTCTGAAAAGTGAAATTTGAGTCATTTTGTTTCTATAATACCTTTTATTATAAATTTCTCCAGTGTTCTCTAAAATGTTTCTGTAATTTATCTATAAACCATTATGTACTAACATAAGAAATTTAAGAATGTATGCATAATTGTCCTTTAAACTTTTGAATATAAATAATAGTATATCAAAATTTTAATAAGCTGAAAACAATTTCTTTGTGGCTAAGAGCAAGAGAGCATGAAGTTTAACTTTTTCTAATAGATATAAATTACTATATTTTTAAAAATTGACTTATAATAATTAAGTAGTTATAGATCTATTTAAACCTAGATTAAAGCAATCTGTTTACTTGATGTAATACATATAGTTTAGTTCCTGAGAAAAATAACTCATTAAGAATAAAATAAACACAACCAATGATTTTTTAAATGAAATGCTATTTCCCTTTCATGTTTAAAGAACATGTCATAGCACAATTATAACTACCATAAATGTTAATGTAAGAAATTTAAGAATTCATGATTCAAATGCTTTTTAAAAATTCTTTATCTTTTTCCAGTTTTATTGAGATATAATTAACAAATTTTCTTTTTTAAAAACTTTTGAATTAGATCATAGAAAATTCTGTACTATCCACTGTACGGGTTACTTGAGAAGCTGGCCTCCAAATATCATCGGAATGGAAGAAGAAAAGGACAGTCAGAAAGACAGTAATTTTACCTGCCTTATTGCCATTGGAAGATTACATCCGTATATTGTCCCACAGAACAGTGGAGAAATGATTAAAGTGAAACCAACTGAATTTATAACCCGTTTTGCAATGAATGGAAAATTCGTCTATGTGGATCAAAGGTAACAGTTATATGCCATAATGATTAGAGTTCAGTGGGATATTTAAGACTATTAAAATGTGACTCAGCACTGCTGGATTTTTTTTAAGGCTTCAGAACAGGAAATAAAGTTGAAATGAAATAACAATATGGATATATCGGTAAATTTGTTCAAGCCAAAATGGTGCCGAAGCTGGGCATGGTCTGTGGCCACAGTTTTATTGGTGAATGGTAGAGAAAGCATACTCTAGATTGGGTGGGTGTCCTCTGAGGTAGCCTCATGCCTGGATGTCAATTCTTTTTTGCAGCTCTGGTTTGGGTCTTGGGCAGTCAAAGGGAGCCAGTGATGCACATGACTCACTCATCCCTCAGTCCACTTGCCTGCTATCCTGACCACATATGGACCGACACTAATCTGGAAGTAAATTTTTTCACAAATTCTGAAGTTTCTTTTTAATTTTAAAACTAGGGCAACAGCAATTTTAGGATATCTGCCTCAGGAACTTTTGGGAACTTCTTGTTACGAATATTTTCATCAAGATGACCATAGTAATTTGACTGACAAGCACAAAGCAGGTATGCATTGAGTGGGGTAAGGTTTTGGTATTTTTTAATTGCAACTTCAACTCTTAATTTCTCATTCCTGTGAAATCCAAAACTTGAATTCATCTTCAAAAGTTTGATTTATATAGTGGTAGACTGTTATGCTGATTATTATCTTTTCTTGTTAAGTTCTACAGAGTAAAGAGAAAATATTTACAGATTCATACAAATTCAGAGCGAAAGATGGCTCTTTTGTAACTTTAAAAAGCCAGTGGTTTAGTTTCACAAATCCTTGGACCAAAGAACTGGAATATATTGTGTCTATCAACACTTTAGTTTTGTAAGTAATTTTTTATGTTGTTAAGACCTTTTATTAATTTCAAATGAGTTTTTTGCTTCCCTCTTATCAT
>NW_006436288.1:11060006-11086894 GCF_000325575.1 Pteropus alecto
GGGGGGGGGGGGGGGGGGGGTGTGTGTGTGTGTGTGTGTGTGTGTGTGTGTGTGTATTACTAATTCGTTTACTGTCTGTTGGCATTAGTTCTCAGAATTAAGCTAGAAGTTTGCCCTTTTAAAATATATTCCTTTTTGCTTAATTTGAAGTATGATAGTAAAGGTATTTTATTCAAGCATTTCCTTCCTACCCTCCATGGCTTTGTCTTGTCCCTTCAACAAATGATGTGGATGTGCCTTTAAACTGTATATCATTTTAAGAAATTGTTTTGTTCTTCACATCATTTTACATGTACATCTTTTAAGCTGAGTACTACATGGGACTGTACAGGAGTATTTGGCTGAGGTATGAGCAGAAATTCATCCCAAGCACTGCTTGCCAACTCCTGTCTATAGCTGTCAGCCTGAATGAAAAGCCAACTTTTCCTGATTTGCTCAATATGCTAGCATGGCCTTGTTCTAAGCATTTTTCTTTTTCTATAAGTTTTGTGTTAATTGTAATAAGGTTTCATTAAACCAGTTCTATTTCCTTATCTTCAATATTTAGCTTTAAAAAAGGCCCCCAAAATTTAGTACCTCCAGCAGTATCGTATTACCCATTCCAATAACCTTTGCCTTCTTATCATTAGCATAGTACTTGAGAGTTTGTAACTGTGAGAACATACATTTTATAAGGTAATAGGGCATTAATTAGGTACTTAGCACATTAATACCTTGATCTCTGGTGATGACATTAACAAAATGTGTATATAAAACAAATGGATCAAGAATTGACAAATCAAACACACTCAGCTTAAGGTAGTTACTTTAACAATTTCTTTCACTTAGAGTGTTTCTTTATTCTAGGGGACATAGTGAGAATGGAGAAGTATCATTACTTCCTTGCAGCTCTCAATCATTAGAAGGTAAGCTTAGTTTTAGATGATAGAAACTTATTACTTAGATTGTTGTTATTAAGTTACCATCTTTTTCTGTCTTGGAGAGGGAAAATTTCAAGGTGAAATTGAAAAGACTTCTATGGGTTACCTTCTTCAGAATTCTCACAGTACTTTCATCATACTTCCATTGTAATCTTACATTGTATTGCAATTAGTTGTTTGCACAACCGGCTCATCACTGGATTGTGAGTTCTTTAAGAATAGGAATGGTGTTTTATATCCATTATCTATCCCTAAGCAGCTAGCATATACATGTATATAGTTCCTTCTACTTTGTGACACTCAATAAAATGTGTGTTGGACAAATTAATAAAAAGCTTTAAGAGGGAATTTTTGCCTATCTGTGTTAGTTTTCCACCCAGGAATATTTTAATGCATCAAATGTATAAATAAAAATAAAAATATTAGGAAATATTAAAAATAAAGCAACATTGCTTTAACTTTAGCGTGGACATTAAAGTGAAAAGAAACTGTCAGTACCCAAGGGTTGGGTCATGATTGTAACCTCAGTGACTTTCTACACATTTGATTCCTGTCACTCTTCAATAACCATTAAACCATCATTAATTTTGTTTGTAATGCAAGCATGAACGTTCTAACATTTTAGAATGCAGGTAGTATTTTTTTTTTAGAGAGAGAAATATCTAAACTGAAAGAAAGATATTAACCACAGTTATATGCTTTTTTAAAGTCCTCAATTGAATTTTTCCTTTTGTTGTTATTTAGAATCCTCTAGACAGTCTTGTATTAGTGTGCCCGGAATGTCTACTGGAACAGTACTTGGTGCTGGTAGTATCGGAACAGATATTGCAAATGAAGTTCTGGACTTACAAAGGTAATGTTTGATTGCTACAAATATCACAAGTAAAATTATTATACTTACAAAACAACATTCAAAAATCAGTAAGTTTCCTATATACAAACAATAAACAGTTCAACAATATGATGGAAGATCACCTTTACTGTAGCAACAAAAAAGATGAAAAATGGTATTTAGATATAAATTTTACAAGAAGTGTCCAGAACTATATGAAGAAAAAACTTTAAAATACTACAAAGTTAGTCAAAAGATGACATGAATAACTTTCCAGATATGTTTTTTTTCAATAGAAAGACTCGGTATTATAAGGATATCAGTGTTCCTTAAACTAACCTATAAATTCAATGTGAATCCTGTCGAAATGCCATCATGCATTCATTTTTTTAGTATCCAACAAATGATACTAACCATATTAGAATATCCAGGAAAATTCTAAAAACCAAAAGTAATAGATTGAGACTAAGACTATCAAAAAGACTAAACACATATGGAAATGTGTTAGATGGTAAAAGTGGCATTTTAAATTAGTAAGAAGAAATGAATGAAACAGTTAAGAGCATTATAATAACTCTATAACCATCTGAAAAGAAAAGAAAGCTAGATCACAACTTTATTCTTTATACTCATTTAAATTCCAGGTAAATCAAAGAGTTCAAAGTAAAACTATAGAAGTATTTCAAGAACACAGGGATGGATTTTTATAATCTCAGTTTGGAAAGGCATAAAAATCATCATGTAAAATCCAAAATTTATTAAGAAAAAATATAAATTATATAAAAACTCAAAATTTGGCATAACTATAACCATTATAACAAAGTTAAGATAAATTATACACTGCAGAAAATATGTGTATTTCATAATGATAAAGTGGACTAATTATTTTAATATATGAAGTTTTATAGTATAAATTTATTAAACTTTATATATAATAATCTTTATATAACTTTATATAACCTTGATCTATGTTAAACTTCATATATTGTAAAAGTTATTAACCAATTTTTTAAATTCAATAATAAAAAATAGTTGGAGAGTGGACATAAATAGAAGATACAAATGGCCAAGAAACTTTAAAAATTGGCTCAATCCCACTCACAGTTAAAAATATATATACAAAACTAAATGAGATACCTTTTTTCATTTAGAAGATTGTCAACGATTTGAAAGTTTGATAATACTCAATATTGCTGAGAGTGTGAAAAAACGATGACTCTTAAACTGTTTGTGGGAATATAAATTAGTTGAAACTACTTTGGGGGGCAACTTGACAATACTTATCAAAAATGTGAATATGTATAATCCTAGACTCGGCAATTCTACCCCGGGAGCAAACAGTCTTATATAGTAATGCAAAGAGCGATGAACAAGACTGTTCATTGATGTATTTTTAACAGTACTGATTTAATTATTTATCATAACCATAACTTGTTATGGCATATCCATACAGTAGAGTACTCTGCAACTGTTAAAAATTTTGTAGCTCTATTTTTATATGGAAAGATCCTTAAAATATATAGTTAATAGAAAAAAAGCAAAGGAATAGAACAAAATAGTATGCATAATAACACTTTTATAAAAAAAAAAGATGTGTAGATATGTGAGTGTGTGTGTATATAGGCCCATCTCAAACTCTTGAGGCCAGATAGGTTTTGAACTCAGAATTTCTTTGGATTTCAGAAAGATAGTGTTTTGGAATTCAGTTTTTTTTTTTTTTAAGGAGTATGTATAGTACTCCCAGAGAACAGTTACATCATGGGCAGCACCTCATAATCAAATAGTATTTCCGCAACAACGTATTTACAGATTAAATGGTACAATGTCTGGAAAGAAGGGAGGTAAGAGTTTGGGGTATATACATTAAGTAAGATTGGGAAAGAATTATTGAAGCTGTTTGGTATGTGTATGAGATTTTACTAATCTACTTTTATATCTGAAGTTTCCTTAAAATATTTTTTTTGGAGTGAAGTTATGTAAATATTCATAGTAAGTAGGACAAAGTGGGATAAAAATAATTAGCCTCATATCAGTTAGGTCAGGTTTTGCGAAGTTCAGATCAATTTGGATTTTGCTGCCAAATGAGTTATCGAATATCTTTCTGTTTTCAAGGTGTTTTGGATTTTGGAATTGTAGAAAAAGACCCTATAACTCCATGATATAATATATATCAAGATACTTGTTCCACCTGTTCAGAATTTGTTACCTTTCATATTTGGGAGTAGATATTGGGGAATGGGAGATATAGAAAAAAGAAATTTTTGCTTTTTGTTTTCTTTTTGTACAGTTTGAATTTAAGTTTTTCAATTAAAAATAGTTTAAATGGAAAAAAAAAATCACTAGTAAGACAGTTGTCATGCCCTGATGGACACCTGGGTTGTTTCCACCTGTGGCTATTGTGAATAATGATGCCATGAATGTGAATATACAAATATATGTTCTAGTCCTTGCTTATGATTCTTTTGGGTATATACCAGAAGTAGAATTGCTAAATCACATGGTAATTCTATTTTTGATTTTTTGAGGAATTGTCATTCTGTTTTCCATAGCAGTTGCACCATTTTACATTCTCCACCAGTAGTGCACAAGGGTTCCAACTTCTCGCCAGTGCTTATTCTTTTCTGTTTTTTGATAATAGTCATCCTAATGGGTGTGAAGTGGAATCTCATTGTGATTTTGGTTTGCATTTCCTTAATGACTAGTGATGTTGAGAATCTTTTCATGTACTTATTGGCCTTTGTGTGTCTTTTTTGAAGAAGTGTCTATTCAGGTTCTTTGCCCATTTCTCAATCAGGTTGTTTTGTTTGTTGGTTTGTTATTGTTGAGTTGTAGGGGTTCTTTAAATATTCTGGATAGTAACCTCTTATCAGATATGATTTGTAAATGTATTTTTCCAATCTATGGGTTGCCTTTTCACTCTGTTGATACTGTCCTTTGATACATAGAACTTTTCAATTTTGATAAATTTGACTATACCTCTTCTTTTGTTACATGTGCTTTTGGTATCATATCTAAGAAATCGTTGCCATATCCAATGTCATGAAGGCTTTTCTCTATGTTTTCTGCTGAGAATTTTATAGTTTTAGGTGTTACACTTAGGTCTTTGATCTATTGATCCACTTTGTGTTAATTTTATATATGGTGTAAGGTAATAGCCAAACTTTCTTCTGCATGTGGATATTCAGTTTTCCAGCTGAGGTACCTCCATATATAAATGACTTCCCCACTGCATCCTGAACACTCTAACAGTATCCAGCTGTAAATGTTTGGCTCAATTTCTGCTCCTCTTAAAATGCCCTTCCATCACATATGGTCAGATGATTTTCAGCAGAGCTGCCCAGATCATTCAATGGGGGAAAAGATAGTCTTTTCAGTGTGTGGAGGAGGGTGGGAGAAAGCATGGTGGTTTCAGAGAACAAGATTTGACTGAGAGAGGAGTTGGGTTGCTGAGAGCAGTGAGGAGTTTAAGGTGACATCAAGTAGTGGGGGACTTAAAAAGCAGGTTTCTGCCTAGTGGACTAACATGAAGAAAGCTATGTTTCAAAAGATTAATCTGGTAGTGAAGCACATGGGGAAGGGGTAGTTTTCTTCAAGCCAAGGCCAAGTTGATCTGGTGGTGATTTAAAGCCATGAATCACAGAATGAGAAGCCAGGCAAGCTATTTAGATTGAGTGTCCTGTGAAAAATTCCCCAGACAGGCCACTGATCTTTTCTTTTGTTTTCCTACCTTATTCATTCCATTTCTGTTTTAATATCTCCCTCTATAATTTCTTGTCAATTGCTGTCTTAGGAATACGTAAAGACATAAAGTTATGTTTATGCCAGTGTGTGTTTCACATAATTGAGCACTTAATAATATATTATATGGTACTTGTCAGTTTTATATATTTAAGTCTAGTGAAGAGATTTATGATCAAAGTATATGATTATATTTATGTCATTATGTATCTCATTGAATTTATCCCTGGGGATGACCTATTACAGTAAAAGTATGACACATTTTCTACTTAAAGGTTGCAGAATGTTAGAAAATCTTTCTTTACTCTCAGTTCTGTTTGGTATCTTGATAAGGAACTGACTCTTGATGTGAATGCCTGTTTTAAACTAAGTGTGTTATATTATTCTATTACTTTGCCACATGCTATATTAAGATAGGTATGATACAAGCTTTTTACCTCAGAGTTTTATGTTTCTATTTTACAGAGTGTTTTTCAGCACTCCATGGTCAAAAATAAGTCTAGCACCGAACAAGTCAGTCTATTGTGAAAACTGTCGTGATATAGAGTGTTATGTTCCTTCACTGTATTTTTATCAGATTATGATATATTCAGAGAAAATCTCTTTCTAAAAATATGTGAGTAGATAAAATGTTTTATTATTTATTATTTTTAAAGGTTACAGTTTTCTTCATCCCTTGGTGATTCAAGTCCAACAGATTTAATGAAAGATACTCACACGATAAACTTCAGGAATGTAAGTACAATCATAAATAATATTCATGAAATAAATGAACAACAAAATTTGCTCCTTGTTATTTCTCCCTAGAAAATAAGCCATCCTATAAAAAAATACATGAACTCTTTTCTAGGTAGTCTGTGGTTTTAATAGGCAATGTAGAATAGTGGTTAAGAATGAAGTTGCTGGAACTGTACTATCTGGATCCAAATTGTGACTCATACACTTACTACTGCTTAACCCCAGTCTTGTTATTTAAACTCTCTGTGCCTTGATTTCCTCCTCTGTAAAACAGGGATAAATAATAGCACCAATCTCTTGGAATGGTGTATGAGATAAGTGACTTAATATGAAAACAAAAATAGTGCCTGGTACAGCATGTGCTCAATAAATGGCAGCTATTGTTATTTTAATAGATTCCAGTTCAGTGGATGAAATGTACTCCTTGTGGTCTGAAACAAAAGTTTAATATAAGCTACAAG
Organism: Pteropus alecto; assembly: GCF_000325575.1. Classification (NCBI taxonomy): domain Eukaryota; kingdom Metazoa; phylum Chordata; class Mammalia; order Chiroptera; family Pteropodidae; genus Pteropus; species Pteropus alecto. The sequence continues at coordinate 11,066,696 of NW_006436288.1, forward strand.
TATTTAATTCAGTTGAACAAACACTAGCTATTTGAAATGCATATACAAAAGTGACTAAACAGCGCTAATATCTAAAAGATTCACATACAATATAATTCTAATGTAGCCCCAACAACAAAAAGTTCAAAGTAGGTCTATAAATTAAGTGGTATAAGAATAGAGTAGAAAAGAGTAATTAAATTTTAACAGGGACAAAAGGAAACTTGCAAATATATTTTTACGTGAATATCATAAGTCTTTTGGTCTAGTATTTTAAGACTTTACTCATACATTTAGCAAATGTTTATTGGTTACCCATTTTGTGCCAGGCCATATGCTACAAACAGGAGTTAAATCATTTTAACAAAAGTCTCCAAGTCGTGTATGTATATAGGCACTTTATAAAGTACATCAACTTAGGACAATACAGGCAAAGGATTTCTTATTTTGATGAGTTACATTGAATATTAGATTGTTTGGCCTGCAACTATATAAGTGTATAACTTTTGGTAAGAGCCTGATTTATCCATTCTCCACTCCAAAGCAGTATTTCCCATTGTAGTTTCATAGGAGATATAGTTTTGCCATCATTTTTTAAAAACTGAAATAACTTTGACCCAGAGCATTATGGTCATGAACTTTTCCTTCTTTATCTCAAAAATTTTCTTATAGGACGTACATTCAGTTATGATATGAAGAATGTGGGCTTTAGAGTCAAGTAGATTGGTAGAGAATTATGGCTCTAACACTTTGGGTGAGATATTAACCTCTTTAGGCCTCAGATTCCTGACCTATAATACAGATACCTCACAATATTTTTAAAGTGAAATGAGATGATGCATGTGGAGTGCTTAATTACGTAACACTCAGTAAATTCAAGCTGCCATGTTGATGATGGCGGCCCAAGTCAGATGACTGCCAAGAAGTGTTTATTCAAGTAGAAACCTTACTACTTACTATTCTGTCTTTTCAGATGTCAAATAAGGAGTTGATTCCACTAAGTCCTTCTGAAGTAGGGGAGCTAGAAGCTACAATGCAAAACCACAGCACTGCTGATCCCCCCAGTCACGAACCGCTCCTAGGTAAGTTTTCTTTGGCAACTGCCTGCCATTTTGGTTTCCAGAAACTCCTTCTTAATCACTCTGTTTTCAGGAATAAGACATTTTAGTGAAGCAAACAAGTTGAAAACTAAGATTTTTCCCATTCGAAAGCCTAAATACAATCATCATACTTTTGATTTTAAAATGTATGTTACTTATATCAACTGAATCAGTTATTGATATTGTTAATACATACAATTTAAATAAAACTAAGGTATTTCCTACTGGGAAGAAGTGTCCATTAGGGATTCAAGAATTTTTAAAGGATACCAATCATAAGAAGCTTAAGATATAAGTATTCATTTTAACTATATTTATGCAAAGTCCAGATCAAGTAAATTGAAATGACAGTTTTATACCCCCAATAATTGACACTGACCTACTGTGAACATTTATGTTAAAATCAAAGGACTTGAAGGAATCCAGATCATCTCAAATTCTATTGTACTTTGAAAGATATCTAGAAAACTTTGGCTAATCCATAGCTATGTTTAACCCTTAATATCTAGAACCTCTTCCTTGTCTCTAACTTAAACCTCATTTCCTTAGTCCTTCCTTAGATCCTTTTTCAATTAAAAATCTCTAACTTAACCTCATTTCTTGTCTCTAACTTAAACCTCATTTCCTTAGTCCTTCCTTAGATCCTTTTTCAATTAAAAATCTGGTTACTCCCCTTGTTTTAGAAGGTGATGCTTTTGTCTCAGCCTTCTCATTTTGGGATTAAACAAACAGTTATTTTCACAAGGCGGATTAAAGTTAAATTTCTCTTTGCAAGTCACACACACATACACACGCCTCTAGCTTCCAACTCTCTGGGAGTCTGTACCTTTCCAAGCTGTTATTTTCTATTAGAAAACTCATAGATTAGCTCACTTATGTGTATTGAGTATGTTAAGTACAATTTATCTGACAGCAGGTTGTTATAAAAATAGGTTACCCACTTAAAAATTTATTAGGCTTCTGCAACTTAGGACAGTTTGTCCTCAAATACATTGTATAGTTTTCTAGTCTTGCTTTGCCTTTTTGATGATAATCATTTTTTTAACCTCCAAGTGTACTTACACAGGCCTGTATTTTAATTCTGTAGGTGATGGTGCCCAGTTGGATTTCGATGCCCTCTGTGACAATAATGACACAGCCATAGCTGCCTTCATGAATTACTTAGAAGCAGAGGGGGGCTTGGGAGACCCTGGGGACTTCAGTGACATCCACTGGACACTCTAGCATTTGATTTTTAACTCCAAAAATGAAAAACGTTTTTAGAGCATTTCATTTACAAAGAACTGTATATTCTACAGTACTGCATTGATACTGTTTTTATATTTCATTCCTATTAATGGTCTACCGATTTTTATAGATTGGTACCTTACTTTCATAGAGGTATGGGGAAATGTAATGTTTTCCTTCAAATAGAGCTGCTCAGAGCTCCCTATAGACCCCTTTACTCAGCGAACTGGCTTTAAACCTACTAGTTGCTATTTTTTGCTAAAATATTTCTAATCAAGAATATCACAAACATCTTACTTGGTTTGGTTTTTATTTTTCGATTCAGTTTTTTGAGTTTGGGAAGTTTAATATATTGGCATTTTCCTTGTGTCTAAGATTTATTTATAATTGACTTATAATAGTAGATTTTTATGATTTGGAACATTTCCATTCCTTGTATATTTCCTTAAATGAGGATAGGGCTTACATACTTTTTAAGAAAATGGTGATTACTTGAATATTTAAAGGGACAATGCAATTTATAGTAATGATCACAACGAATACTGTATTTGGTTATTTTAGACTTGGGCAAGCACAAAGCTAGGGTATTTATGCTCAGTTGAGCACTTCGAGATGGATTTAAATGAGATGATTTTTTAAAATTTAAAACTCAGAAAAAGTTGAGAGTTTCAACTTTGCTTACAGAAAAGGAAAGATTTTGGGCCCTAGATCTTGGTAATTAACCTTTGCAGATATAAGATTTACTATTAATCTAACCACTCAAGGTTTTCATTACAGAACAAACAGGTTTTTGATGCTGAAAAGGTATGTAGTAACTGATTAGTCTTAAAGGAAGAAACTGGCCCAGGCAGATTGTCTTGTATAAAGTCACAATTAAATTCACATATTTTTTAAACGTTTGGTGTGTATAATCCAATTCTACACATTTGGAAAAGTAGTGATAGGCTAGGAAACTAGTAGGGAAACCTTGAGGCTCAGATGTGGGATTCAGATATAATTCTCTTTCTCTAGATGGTTCTATACCTTACCAGCAGATTTCCCTCAGAGGCACTCACCAAAACAAAGCATTGTTTTGATCTTGCCTATTTCTTTAGGCTGTAAGTAATAGATTGAACTTTCATCAGATGCATTAAATGGCAAACATACCAACAGGCGATAACCAGAAGCATATGCTCCATTCAAGTGTGATATTAGCAGTGCCTCTGTGGACAAGAATATATTGGCACATTATCCTCTTAAGCCAATACAATGTTCCAGCAATGTCAGAGGGCAGTACCACTCCTGGTTCTGATAGTTTAGGACTTGAGACACTCAGGTATAGAATAAGCCAAAGAAACTCTACAAGATGAGGGAGACTGGTTTACAGTAGCCTGAGCATGATAGTTAGGTTTGAGGAAGCATGAATGATCAAATCTGTTTTCTAAGTCAGGCAGAGGGGCCTGCCTACAAACATAACACTTTAGGGGTCTGAACCATTGCAGGTTAAACTTGGCCTTCAGAATTGACCTAAGCCAGAAGTAGCAGGATAGGTCATTGTAGCTAAATGGCCTCAAAAGCAGATGAGGCAAACCTTCATGATGCAAGGATCTGAGAGGCAGAGTTTCTAGTAGCAAGCCACTGCTACCTTACAGAGTCGCAATTTTTTTCTCTTTGTAAGAGGAGTTGTTCCATAGACCAGTTGGCAGATAACCAATTGAATGCTCTGATCCTTTAAAAATTCACTCCAATATTTTTCTGTAGATCTTGCCCTGGACCCAAAATCCAATCCACACATTAGATGATACTATTGCTCTCCCAAGTTTAGGGTTTTCTTCAAAATGCATTCTATTTGCATTTGATTGCTATTAGGAGTGACAGATATTTTTATGGTTTTACTGGATATTTTCCCTCCTACCAATTAATTTCTTGCATTTTGGTGTAAAATCTCTGTACACTGACTGAAAGCATCAAAAAAAGGTACTCAATTTTTTTTTTTTTAACTAAGAATTACCTACAGCAATGTAGTGGGGTGGGAGGAGTGTCTAGAATCAGAAGAGCCCACTCAGCCTAAATTTAGCTGTGTGACTGCAAGCAAGCCATTTAAACTCTGTACCTCAGTTTTCTTGTTTGTAACAAGAGATTTGGTCTCTGAGTTTACTTCCAGTTCTGATTCTGTGATTCTGATCCACAGAACTTGAGTGTTAGGGTCAGACTCTAGAGCTGTATTGTTCAGTGTGATAGCCAGTAGCCACGTGGGACTGTTGAGCACTTGAAATGTAGCTAATGCAAATAGAAATGGGCTATAAATATAAATTGCATATCAGATTTCAAACACTTAGTATAAAAAAGAATATAAAATATATTAATTTTATATTGATTACATGTTCAGATAATATTTAAGATATACTGAATTAAATTTAAGATATACTAAATTAATTTTTTTTAATTTTTACTTTTCTAATGTGGCTACTAGAAAATTTAAAATTACACATGGGGCACTTATATATTTCTGTTAGACAGCTCTGTTCTAGAATATTTTATTAAGTGAATATTATTGAAGTAGACCAAAGTTATGCTATAAGTATGCTATTTACCTCTAAATGCTGTTTTAAAAAACAATTGTGCATTGATCCTTGATTTAGTACAATCAAATAACTGAAGCTGTGTGTAAAAATTTTAAACTTTTGAAACTAGTAAACTTGAAAATGTGATCAGATGTTTTATTACAGAATGATAGCTTGAAATTAAATAAAACTTGAGGTATATGTTGACAACCTATGGTAGTCACTAAACTTGGAAATCCATTGAAAAACAAAAGACAAACAGGAAAATAAAGAATAGAGACTTTTGGTATATAAATGGGATTAAAATACTTAATTACAGTGTCACCATTGGGGAAAGGCTGTTTTTGAGTCAGATTCTTTGACGAATCTCTGTAGAGTCTGGGCCACAAGTAAATGAAATAGCCACTATCTAGTTGTCAGACCATATTCAGTGTTAGATCCCACTCCAAAGTATCTACCACTCAGGTGGGTCATTGTGGGCTCTGGAATTGGAGATTCAGATTTGCCAAGTGTGGTGTTAAGAGCAGAACAAGGCTGACACTTAGAATAATCAGAAGCCATAAAAAGCAAAAACAAAAACAAAACAAACTCTGCTAAGTGGCCACTAGGTGTCACTTTTTCATTTCTACAGTTCTTTGTTCTCCGGTTAATTTTTCCAAGTTCCATGGAACCTAGAAGAGGCATTTATTATTTTTTTTATTATGTCTGCCTCTCTGGTATAGGTTGTTATATGAGAAATGCTTTTTGAGAGAAAGTTCTTCCCACATAATATAAAAGCTTTGGTTTAGGGAGCTTTTCAGATGTGGCTCTAGTAAAAAAGCTGACCTTAGAAAGAAAACCCGTCCAAATGAATATGCTCTCTGACTCAGTTGAGAGTGTATGGTGTGCGTGTCACTGCTCATACAGTCTTGAGTTTAGCTTTGTCTTTTATACAATTTTTAGCTTTTTCCAGTTCACTTGTGTTTGTCTGTATTTTGGTATTTTTAAATTTTGTGATAAATGATGAAAAGAGTGAAATTAAACTATATTTTATAATAATGACCAGTTTGGAGTTTTTTATTTAATATATTAAAATTCCTTCAAGAAGTATTTCCCTTCACTGCTTTCTGAAGTTGAAACATAGACTAGGTAGAAGATGAGTGTTCTCAAATCACTGGGCATAGAGGTATATTGAACTACGTCACCATATACATTTTTAGGTGTATTCATCACGGTATGCTAACTGCTATAATAACCAAAATCTCAGTGGCTTAACCAAGTAAAGGTTCCTTTCTGCTCATGTCACAGTCCAATGTAATCGATGCTGTCTGTCTCTCTATCGTCTCCTTCCTCCCTGCTTCTTCATTTTTCCATCTCTCAGTTTTGCTTTTTTCTAAGCTAGTTTTATCCTCTGGTGGATCATAATGACACTCAGAAGCTCCCAGCACATTATTATTTTTATATGTGGCAATCTAAGTAAAAACAGAGCTTCTTTAATTCACACAAAAATGTCCATCGATTTGGCCTCTAGATTAATTTGGTTCACATGGTTAACAGGCTAGAATCTACAAATTGGCCAGCCTTTGGTCACGTGCCCAAACCTAGATTTAAAGGCATTCTTGAAACGGAAGTCATGTCAAAAATAGCCAACTGTCTGACAGGCTAGGCCCAGAGAAGGAATGGGGATGTATGCAGAAAGGACAATGGAAAACCTATAATTGATCATAGTTGATGATTTCCTAGGACTATGGGTTTAGGTATGTGAGCCTCTAGTCTCTTTGTTTTGGTTATTTTATTTGGGAGAGTGGTGGAGCGGAGCAGCAAGTTATATACACATTTTTAACCTTGGCCACATTTTCTGGGTAATATTCAGCCACTGGTCAATTTGGAGGACTGTCCATTGCTTAAGGTAAGTGTGTTCTGAGAGAGTCAATAAAGAATTATCTGAAATCTTTGTCTAGCTATGTTTTTCTGGCATTTGATTTACAGTTCCTTAGGCAGTCCTAGTTCTTGGCTGACCGTTAGGTGTATTTCCCACATTTACCCATGTGCAGGGAGAAATCTGTTGCATTTTAACTTGAGAATAAATATGTTAAAATAATTTTTGTGATAAAATATATTTTTTAAAAGGCGACACTAAAATGAGAAGTCTAGATTATGTAAGCTTATGACTTAGTAGAACTCTTAGAAATCTCATTTAATACTTGCTTGAGTGAGCAATAACCCAAAAAGCTTCCCATCTATCTACCAGAATTGACATCTAGACCAATAGCACAAAGTACCTGACTTTTTAATTATTTAGGAGCCCATAGTGTCCTATTTGATTTAACAGAGATCAGGAAAAGCAGTTATCATGCCTGAAATATTCATTCCGGGTGGTGGTGGGGGGGATGGATATGAATTAGATTATATGTAAAATAAAATTTTTAATATTCACTGTAGAATAAAGGCTATTCTATTTCTTTATAATAACATTAGTAGCATATTTTTAGTTTTCTAATTATAATAACAACCGTGTATTCATTGTTGAAAATTCAGGAATACAGAAAAGCGCTATAATTTCACCACTTAGTGAAAAATCATAATTAACACGGGTATTTCTTTATCTTTTTCTAGGCCTTTATATAGGCGAAGCAACCTTTGGTTGACCTCACAGATTGCAAGGACCTTGTCAGTTTACAATCCCTAATTTTTTATATTTTATGCCTACAGCACGTGATCTTCCTAGGTGGTCTCTCATCCAAGTACTAACCAGGCCCAACCCTGCTTAGCTTCCAAGATCAGATGGGATTGGGCTTGTTCAGGGTGGCATGGCCATAGACAAAAAATTTTTTTTTCTCCTCTTTAATCTGCTCCCCGCCCCCACACACACTTCCACCCCTGACCTATGGATGTTGCCATTTCCCCTTAAGAACTGGATCTCTGAAGGCGGGGCGTCTCCTCCCACATGCTCTGGGAGTTCACCTGGGATCTGGAGCACCTAGGGGGCCTGGCGCACCCAGGGGTACGGTCCGTGGCTCCACCTGGAGCGTGAACCCAGGACCTTCTTCATGTAAAGCAGAAGTGCTAACCACTACACTATGGAGCCACCTCCAACAAAATATTTTTAAATCTTTTTTGTAGCCAATTATTTTGTAGTTATAGTTCTAAATATGCTTCTATTGCCACTTCCCGATTTACCTAGAATGAGTATGGAACAGGAAGCCAATGATTTATTTAAATATTCCCCTTTTATGGAACATTAGGGTGTTTGGAAAGTTTAACTATTATGGGTAATAGGTAGACAGTTAACATCTGTCTACACAAATATTTTGCTATTTTGTTTAGGATGAATTTCTTGAAGTGTAGTTACAGATCGAAATTGCTCAATTGTCCTACAGAAAGTTTATATACAATGCTCTTTCCAGAGTTAATTTTTCTGGGGTTAAATATGTCTTTTATTCTTAATTTTGTTTTATGCACAAAAAGAACCCCCCTCCAAGATCAAATAAATATACACCTATGTTTTTTCCTAGGTGTCATGTGGTTTCATAGTTTTACACTAAAGGTTTTGATTTAGCCAGTTTATTTTAGTCTATAATGATATAGAAGTCCTCTTTTTCTTTCCAAAATATTAATCACTTGCCCTATAGCCATTCAGTGACTACTCCTTTTTCATTAATTTGAAATGTTACATTTACCAATTATTAAGTTCTTATGTTATTCTGGGATCCGTTTGAAAGGAGGTGGTGGTGGGTAAGGAGGGACTCCTAATCTATTGAATTCATCTGGCTGTCTATTCTTTTACAAGTACCAACTGTTTAATTAAATGTAATAGAGTTTGATACTGACCTTTCTATTATGTATAGTGTATCACCTTTTTTTCTGAAAGTTTCAGAGTGTGCCACCCCAAAATAAGCTACTTTGGCATGTTATTTTGAGCTTAAGGTGCTTGAGAAACAGAAGATGCAGGACAGTCTCTGTGCCCTTTTCTATGTAAAAGCAGGACATGAAATTTTCCCTGAGAAAGATGCCCTCCCTGCACCAGGAAGAGAAGAACATCCTTATTACCAGAGACTGGGATGCTGAAATGGACCTGCACAAACAGACCCGATCTTCCATGTATTTCCTAGTCACTATCCTACAATTTATACTGACCCTAGCCCAAGCCCCTTTGTCTTGTTACATAACCACAATTTTCTTTCTTTGAGCAAAAAGGTATATACATGTTGGGGCCTAATGGCTTCTTCAGGTCTTCATTTTCCTTCTGAAGACTCCATATACACAAGCACAAAAATGAGTTTGTATACTTTTCAACTGTAAATTTGTCTTACGTCAGCTTAATTCTTAGGCCAGTTAAAAGACCTAAGAAAGTAGGAGGAAATTTCCCTCCCAACCACACACTTTTTTCTAATTTTCTGAAAAGTTTTAAAAATAGAAAATATATTTCTACATATTTATAAATTTATGAATACTGGCTTTTTCTGATTTAACACTTCTTTAACTTTTTAATTTCATACTACAAATAGATCACTTACATCAATTAATTATACTTATGTTACAACTAAGTCGGGAATGGCACTAATGTGTTTAGTGTTCTATGCTTTTGTTATATATAGAATACATTTATTCTTGGAACAATCTGTCCAATCCTGCAATCTGCATTCTCTTGAGTTGTTGCAATTCTGAGGGAATATGAATAAAATCTAAATTTCATTAAATTCTTACTATGGCAGGCACAGTTTCTGAGCATGTATTAATTTAAGCCTCCTAACAACCCTAAAGATAAATGCTGGTCTTAATCCATTTCCACATGAGAAAACTGAGGCTCAGAGAGTTAAATAACTTGACAGTGTTACCCGGCTCATAATGTATGGAGTCAGAATCAAGACCAAAGCAACCTGGACTGGTGCTCTTAACCTTGCATTTTGGTAAACCCTTTGATTTATTCTCAAGGTCTTTCTACCTTTCCTCAACCCCCCTCAATATAATACAAAAATTTTATTTTTTAAATTGTAAAACATACATAACAAAATTTACTATTTAACCATTTTAAAGTGTATAGTTCAGTAGGGTTAACTATATTAACATTGTTGTGTAACAGAGCTCTAGAATATTTTCATCTTGCAAGACTGAAACTATGCCCATTGAACTAGAACAAATAGTACTAAAATTTATATGGAATCACAAAGGACCACAAATAGCCAGAGCAATCTTGAGAAAGAATAAAGTTGGATGTATAACATTCCCTAATTTCAAACTCTACTACTATAATAAAGCTATAATAAAACATTATGGTACTGGCACAAAAACAGACACACAGATCAATGGAACAGAATAGCCCAGAAATAAACTCTTGCTTATATGGTCAACTAATCTATGACAAAGGAAGCAAAAATATACAACAGAGAAACAAATCTTCAACAAGGGTGTTGGGAAAATTGGAGAGATACATGCAAAAAAATGAAACCACTGTCTTAAACCATATACAAAAATAAACTCAAAATGGATTAAAACTTGAATGTAGGCTGAAACCATGAAACTTCTAGAAATGATAGGTTGTAAACTGTTTGACATCAATCTGAGTAATATCTTTTTGGATATATCCCTTCAAGCAAGGGAAACAAAAGCAAAAATAAACAAATGGGACTTCATCAAACTAAAAAGCTACACAGTGAAAGAAACCATCAAACAAAAAGAGACAACCTACTGAATGGGAGGATATATTTGCAAATGATATATCAGATAAGGGGTTGATATTTAAAATATATAAGGAACTCATACAACTCAATGACAAAAAAAAATCCAATAAAATAATGGGCAGAGGATATGAAAAGACATTTTTCCAAAGACATACAGATGGCTGACAGACATATGAAAAAATGTTCAACATCACTAATAATCAGGGAAATGGAAATGCAAATCAAAACCACAATGAGATACCACCTCATACTAGTCAGACTGGCTATTATCAAAAAGCCAACAAATAACATGTCTTGGCAAGGATGTGGAGGAAAGGAAACCCTCATACATTATTGGTGGAACTGTAAATTAGTGCAACCACTATGGAAAGAGTATAAGGATTCCTCAAAATATTAAAAATAGATCTACCATACGATCCACTAATTCCGCTCAGGTATTTATCTGAAGAAAAAGGAAACACTAATTTGAAAAGATATATGTTCCCTTATGTTTATTGCAGAATAAACATAGAAGCAACCTAGGTGTTCACTGATAAATGAATGGATATAGAAGATTGTGTGTGTGTGTGTGTGTGTGTGTGTGTGTGTGTGTGTGTGTGTGTACAATGGAATATTATGCAGCAATAAAACAAATACACTCTTGCCACTTGAGACAATATAGATGGACCTAGAGGGCATTATGCTAAGTGAAGTAACTGAAAGACAAATACTATATAGTTTCATATGTATGTGGAAAAACAAAACAAATGAACAAAACAAAACTTGACTCAGAAACAGAGACCAGAGGGATAGTTGACGGAGGAGAATGGGGGATGGGTAAAAAAGGTAAGAAGATTATGGTCAATAATGCTGTAATACATGTGCATGGTGACAGATGATTACTAGAATTAGTGGAGTCATCACATTGTAAGTGATGATCATTATACCGTACACCTGAAACTAATAAAACTAGTATAATACTGTATACCAACTATACTTTTTTAAAAAAGCAGAATTTTTCAAACATGTCACATTGAAAAAAAGTCATGGCTACAGATTCATAATGATTACAAGCATATTAAACTCACTGAGAAGTCCTTCCAGAAACTATTTAACTGATTAATCCATCATTTCCTAAATTAATTTGACCATAGAACCCTAGTCATATTGTTTCTATTAAAATATTATGAAATTAGATTTTTACAAAATAGGTATTTGAAATATTGAAACAGGCCTCTGATATTTTCCATAAAAATATAGGGTCATTTATTACATTGCTGTCAGGTCTCTGAAAAATATTATTCAGCTTTTATAATTTATCTTGTGGAATTTGGTCTCTACAAATTGTTTAAAATTTTAATGGTTAAAAAACAAGAATATTTAAAATAATATCACCACATCTTCACACTAGGAATGAAAATTTCAAGAGCATGAGGCAAAAGGAAATTCTAAAACACTATCCTATTTTTTGTGATTATTGTAAACCAAAATGATTAAAAAGAATGAATAGATAAAAGAGATAATGTCATTTTAATAGGATATTTAACTGGTATCTTATACAAATGAGGAACATGGTCACTTGGGCCCAATATCTAGAGCCTGACTCAACTCTAGATTTTTATGTTTTTATGTACAGTTTTGGTGAAAATTTATTAAATTGGTCATTTTTGAGAGATCATAGAAAATAAATCATTAAAAATAATAGCGACAGTTGCTGGGAACATGCAAGGTTGGAAAACATTATAGGGCTTAATGTTTTTCCAAGATATGTGTGTTCTGAGGAATACCGGTTTCAAGAACTAAATCTAGCCTTTCTCTAACAGAGTAACGTACTATATGGTGCTGAAACATGAAGGGCCATTTTCTTAAATATAACCTAATATAGAAACAGAATTCATCAAAATAAATATAAAAATCTACATTGTGATCCCAGGAAAAGTAACATCAGCATCACTTAGGAGCTTGTCAGAAATGCAAATTCTTGGCCTTACCCTAGGCTTCTTGATTCAGAAACTCTGGGAACAGGGCCCAGAAATCTGTATTTTACTAAGTTCTCCAGGTGGTTCTGATAAGATTGGAGAACAATTGCTCTAACTCTCGTATGCTATTTGTATGGTTGTCTTACCCAAACTTGTTGAGACTTCTCAATCTGTGATCTTGGTAATAGTGGAATTTCCCCACATTGGAGGAGCAGAATACAGAGACTATTTTCCAAATATAACATTTAATGAGCAATCAGAAATGACCCGCCCTCTGTAGCAAGATAGAGTACAGAAGTTGTCTATGTATTTTTAGAACACAAAGAAAATTTGCTAGCATTTTCAGGAAAACTAAAAAAGATCCAGTCTCTTGTCACTAGCTTTAGATAACTGGTCTATAAATAACAAATAAAAGGAAAAAAATAACAGGATAAGAGTATAGCTATGAAGTTGACTAATATTTGTGGCAATTTAAGGAGAAAATAATGTAGGCATTCCCCGGCTATGAAAACAATCCAAACTTATATAAATAGAAAGAGGACATTTTAAAGTAGCAGAGGCTGCCTCCAAGACAATAGAGAGTATCTTTGCTCTAGGGATTGAAGGGTCATCATTCCACACCATGAGGCAGATCCAGTTTCTGAGGCAGCCTCTTGGTGACTGTCTGTATAAAGAGGTGACATCTGGTACTGGGCCATGGAGGGTTGCTTGAAGGCTCCAGTCACAACCACCACCCTCAAAGGGATTCCTGAAACCTACCTCCCTTTTCATAGACCTTCACATTCACCTTCGAAGCAGTGTGAACTGTGCTGAAAACTGAGTTCCTTAGCCAGGCATTTCAAAAAAATCCTGGGTTATGTTTCCTCTTGCGAGGACACTTAATTTTTCATATTACAATGACACTCTGGAGCAGAGTTTTTCTGTCTTGTTACTATTGACATTTAAGACTGGATGATTCTTGGTTTGGGGAGGCTATCCTGTGCACAATAGGATGCTTAGCACCATCTCTGACCAATACTCACTAGATACCAGTAGCAACCCCAATTGTGACAACCAAAAGTGTCTCCAGACATTGCCAAATATCTTCTCATGGGGTGAGATACAAAAATCCCTTCCCCTTCCCAAGGTGAGATCCATTACTCTACAGATATACTTTTCGTTAGAGGGTAGAAAAAAAAAAATCATCCTGTTCTTTATCTTCATCAAGACTGCTATGCCTGATATCTATCATTTTCCCTTTTTTATTTATCATCGCCCTTCCCCCCCTGCCCTCCCCCTACCTTCTTGCCACAGTCTTTACTTCCTTCCGTACCCAGACTGGTCCTCTAAGGCTGTCATTTCACTTGTTCTTTGTCAGTGTTGTCAAATCTCTGACCTCATTGTGGTTTGGCCTCGCATAACTCCAGAATATCCCAGCTTTGGATCAGTTCAGCTCTCTGACAACCCCACTCCTACACTAGGACTACCAAATATCGCTTCAGAAAAATCACAGGTTTGCGTAAAGTCATGGTCTCACATCAATGAGCCTCAGTGAGGCAACACAAGGTTCTTGTTTCTCTTTGCTCCATTCTTTTCCATCACTGCCTTAAGTAGAGAGCTATTCTCCATTGAAAAGGCATTCAATATTAACAACAGGTTGTTTTATATGTTTTATTTTGGTCTTATTAATAATACTGTAGTTTGAAGAATAGGAAATTTGAGTGTAGGGGTAGGGAGGAAGGTATTATAACTGTAAGGAATGACCAACCAAGTGGATCCACCTTTACCCTGCCAGAATGAGCCTGGAGTGGAGATACCAGAGTGGAGTGGAGAGAAAATGAGCTTCTGGATGCCTAAGGCTGATTCTGTATGAAATTAAAAGTGACCAGATAGGTAAAATAAAGTTTTGCTCCATCCATTGACTCTGAAATATGTTCCTGGTGAGGTTGTAAGATTGTGCCCTCCTGGAAATGGATTGTATTCACATGCCCTCTGAGGAATCGCAGGACATGACGACAAGGCTGCCCGTATTTCTAAAGCCAGTTGTCTCGACCATTTACATTAATGACTAATTCAAACTTTTCCCACTTTCTTCAAACTTTCTATGTCACTGCTTTTTCCATATTCTCAAAAGATGTACATCACTTCGCCATGTTCAGCATGAAAATAAAGCAGACTCTTATTTGATGTGGTCTACCGTACAGAAAATCAAATGACAAAGGAAAAGTGAGACAAAAACAGCAGCATGAAACAACCAGAAACCATTTAACAAAATGCCAATAGTAAGTCCATACCTATCAATAATTAGTTTAAATGATAATAGACTAAATCCTCCAATCAAGAGACAGTGGCTGAATGGATAAAAAAAAAAAAAACAAGACTCAACTATATACTACTTACAAAAGACTCACTTCACTTTTAAGGACACACACAGACTGAAAGTAAAAGAATTGAAAAAGATATTCCAGGCAAAAGAAAGGGGGGGTAACTAAACCTATATCAGACAAAATAGACTGTAAGCCAAAGTCTGTAACAAGAGAAAAAGAAGATCATTAAATAATGATGAGGGGTCAGTTCATCAAGAGGATATGTTAGTAAATATTTCTGCATGCAATATAGGAGTACCTAGATATATTAAATAAATATTGACAGATTTGAAGGAGGAAATAGACATCAATACAACAATAGTAAGGGACTTTTCAACAATGGACACATCATCCAGATAGAAAATCAATAAGGAAAGATTTGGCATAAGCTACACATTAGATGAGCCTGATATTTCCATAACATTTTATTGAACAGAAACAGAGTAAACATTACTCCTAAGTGCACATAGAACATTCTACAAAATGGATCATATGTTAGGCCACGAAACAAATCTTAACAAATTTTAAAATATTCAGATGATTTCAAGCAACTTCTCTGACCATCAAGGTATGAAACTAGAAATCAATTACGAGAAGAAAACTAAAAAATTTACAAATTTGTGCACATTAGGCAACATGCTCATGAACAACCAATAGGTCAAAGAAGAAATTAAAAGAGAAACCAAAATATCTTTAGAAGAATGAAAATGGAAACAATATACCAAAACTTATGGGATACAGCAGTTTTAAGTTTATAAATACCTACATGGAAAAGAAAAATCTTAAACAATCAAACTTCACACCTCAAGGAACTAGAAAAATAATTTCATGCTGGAGAGAAATGTATATTCCAATGCTGTTGGGTAGAATGTTTTGTAAATATATGTTAGATTCACCTCATCTAACATGTCCTTAAATCTATAGCTAGCAGAAGAAAGAAAATAAAAATGAGAGTGGAAATAAAAGAGACTAAAAAGGTAATAGAAAAGAGCAATGAAACCAAGAGCTGTTCTTCAAAAGATAAAAATAGACAAACCTTTAGCTAGATTACCCAAGAAAATAAAAGGACTCAAAGACTGAAATAAAAAAGGAATAGGGTAAAAGGAGTCAAATATGAGGTAACAGAAAGGAATCTAACTGTGGGCAGTGAACACGCAATGCAATGTATATATATATGCCTTACTGTTGAATTGTACACCTGAAACTTACTGGATTTCATTAACCAATGTCACCCCAATAAAAAATTAATTAATTTTTTTAAAAAGGAAACACACATACCACAGGGATACAAAAGATCATAAGAGACTACTATGAATAATTATATGCCAACAAGTTGGATAGCATAGAAGAAATGGATAAATTCCTAGAAACATGAATCTACCAAGACTTAATTATGAAGAAATATAAAATCTGAATAGACCTATAATTAATAAGAAGATTGAATCAGTAATCAAAAATCTCCCACCAAAAGAAAAAGCTCAGGACCAGATGGCTTCACTGGTGAATTCTACCAAATATTTAAAAAAGATTTAATACCTATCCTTCTCAAATTCCTCCATAAAAACTAAAGAAGAAGGAACACTTCCAAACTCATTTAAGAGGCCAGCATTACCCTGATAATGAAGCCAGCTGAGAACACAAGAAAATTAGAACTCAATTATCTCTGATGAACGAGGATGGAAAAATCCTCAACAGATTAACAAACTGAATTTGACAGCACATTAAAAAGATCATATAAAATGATCAAGTCAGATTTATTCCAGGGACACATGCAAAAAACAAAAACAAAAAAATGCTAACATGTGCAAAACATTTGTAAAGAAAAATCAACATGATATACCACATTAACAAAGAAAAAAATCATAATCAGCTCAATAGATGAACTTTGTGAAATGCTTTTTCTGCAACACCTTTTCATGAAAAATCTCACAAACTATGTATAGAGGGAACGTACTTCACCATAGTAAAGGCCATATTCGACAACCCCACAGCTAACATCCTACTCAGTGAAAAGCTGCAAGCTTTTCTTTTAAGATCAAGAACAAGACAAGCATGCTCACTCTCACCACTCCCATTCAACACAGAATTGGAAGTTCTAGCCAGGGCAATTAGGCAAGAAAAGGATTTGTGAAAGGCATAGAAAAATCAATGGAACCGAATAGAGAGCCCAGAAATAAATTCATGAATATACGATCAATTAATTTATGACTAAGGAGACAAGAATTTACAATGGAGAAAGAATAGTTAATGGTGTTGGGAAAATTAGACAGCTACATGCAAAAGAATGAAACTGAACCCCTGTCTTACACCATACATAATAATCTACTGAAACTGGATTAAAAACTTGAAAGTAAGACTTGAAACCACAAAACTCCTAGAAGAAAACACATGCAGAAATCTCCTTGACATCAGTCTTGGCAATAAGTTTTTGGATTTGACACCTAAAGCAAAGGTAACAAAAGCAAAAAATAACCAAGTGGGATGACATCAAACTAGAAAGCTACTGTACAGCAAAAGAAACTATCAACAAGTTGAAAAGACAGCCTATGGAATGCGATAAAATATTTGCAAATCATATGTAAGAAGTTAAGATCTAAAATATATAAGGAACTTATATAACACAATAGCAAAACAAAACAAAACAAAACAAAACAAAAAAACCTCTCAATTTTAAAAATGGGCAAAGCACCTGAATGGACATTTTTCCAAAGGAGACATATGAAAGGCCAACAGGTTCATTAAAGGGTGCTCATTTCACTAATCATCAGAGAAATGCAAATCAAAACTACAATAAGTTATCAGTTCATATGTGTTAGGACAGCTATCATCAAAAAGACAAGGATAAGAAGTGTTGATAAAGATGTGGAGAAAAGGGAACCCATGTATGCTGTTAGTGATAACATAAATTAGTACTGCCAATATAGAAAAAAATATGGAGCTTCCTTAAAAATATTAAAAATAGAGCCAGCATGTGATCCAGTGATCCCACTTCCAAGTAACTATCAAAGGAAATGAAATTAGTAGCTCAAAGAAATATCTGCACCCCCACATGTATTACGCCATTATTCACAGTAGCCAAGATATGAAAAAAACCTCAATGTCCATAGATGAATGGATAGAGAAGATGTAATATACATATTATTATTCAGCCATGAAAAAGGAAATCCAGCCTTTTGTAACAACATGAATGAACTTGGAGAACATTATGGTAAGTGAAATAAGCCAAATACAAAAAGACAACTACTACATGGTCTCATTTGCATACAAATCTATGAAATAGAACTCACAGTTAGAGAGTGGAATGGTCATTACCAGAGGCTGAGGAGTGGGGTAAAAGGGGAGATGTGGGTTAAAGGGTACAAATTTTCAGTTATAAGATGAATAACTTTTGGAGACCTAATATACAGCATGGTGACTTTAGTTAATAATAATGTACTCTCTTAGCAAGTTACAAATATACAGTACACTCAATTGTTCTCATCACACACAAAGAAATGGTAACTATGTGGTAATAGATGTTAACTTGATTTTGGTAATCATTTCACAATGTATATATATACCAAAACATCACATTGTACACTTTAAATATATGCAAGTATTACTTGTCAGTCATATATCAATAAAAGTAGAAAGAACAATTGTAAATATACTTTAAAAACACATAGAGAAAGAAGTGGTATATATATACAATGGAATATTACTCAACCGTAAAAAAATGGTTGCTATGACATGGATGGACCTAGAGGATACTATGCAGAATAAAATAAGTCAGACAGAGAAAGACAAATACCATATGATTTCACTTACATGTGACATCTAAAAAAAAAAACCATAAAGGAACAAACAAAACAAACTCATAGATTCAGAGAACAAATTGATGGTTGCCAGATGGAAGGGTTTTGGAGGGTGAAAAAGGGGAAGGGATTAAGAAGTAGAAATTGTCAGTTATAACAATAGTCACAGGGATGTAAAGTTCAGCATATGGAATATAGTTAATGATATTGTGATAAGCATGTATGGTGTCAGATGGGTATGAGACTTTTCGGGGCAATCACTTTGTAATGAGATAAATGTCTAATCACTATGTTGTACACCTGAAACTAAATTGTATGCCAACTGAAATTGAAAAATAAAGAATTATAAAAAACAGAATCACCAAATAAACGATACACGTACCATTTAAACATTTTGTTTTAACCTAAATTGTGTACCTCCATTTGTTAATCTTCTGAGTTAGGACCAAAGCATTTTTCAGGGAGTCCATTAATTGGAGTTCTGCAGAAATCTGCCAATAATCTATCATTTGTGGCATTCAATTAACATTTCTTTTGATGAAGCAAATGAGTGCAAAATCATCCTAGATTTTTGGTTTGTTTTCTTAATCCAAACTTTTACAGTTGCATTACCCACACCCACTTGGACAAAAAGAAAAAGTAACAACTTACAGTTTTAAGGTTTTTCTAAAGATCAGCTTTCATAAAAACAATCATTTGATTTTAAACTCTCATTTCATCACTTTACATTATTCAGTATAATAAGCACAAAAGGCATGAACAGGTCTCAAAAGAGAAAGAGGTCATTTGGCTACAGAGTCTATTCACTGCGCTCCTGCCACAGTTTGATTTCCTTCCACCAAGCCATCTGGGTCACCAGCCATTTCTTCCTGTCAGAACAGAAGGGGACCCTCTCTTCTTGTCCAAAGAGCCCTTCTCCTGGGCTCTGAGTCCAATTTCCCAACACCTCCAGTACTTCAGTCTATCTTCTTCTCTTGTATTACCAACATCTTCCTCTTTTCTTTCCTGTTGGCATTTAAACCTACTCTATTTATTCTTTAACAAAAATAATTATCCATTAGGCCCATGTCTTCCTCCAACTACCATCTTCCCCTTTCCATCTGGGTTTCCCCTTATAATTTGCCCACACTTCCTACTTTCACTTCCTCATGTCCAATTTACTACTTGTCTCATACACCTCCAGTGAAATGCTCATCCAGATCATCAATGACCTCCTCCTTGTTGTCTCTAGCATTTCTTTCTTTGTAATATTCATCACAAAGACCACTTCCTCCTTTCTTGAATCTGCCTTCCTTAGCTTCTGTGACAGGTCACTCCTGGTTTCTGAACTCTCTGGCTATTCAAACATTAGAATTCCTTCAAGCTTAGTCCTAGGCCTCTTTCTTTCCACTGGCCTATTTTCTGTGATCTCGGCCACTCCTAGAGCTTCCCTACCACCCAACTGCTTAAGATTCTCAAATCTATGATTTCATCCTGACCTTTCTTCATAGCTCTAGAACTATATATGCAACAGGCTATATGTTCCAGAGAGACCTTAATCTCAGCATGTCCAAAATATAATTCATCACTTTGCCGTTCCTCTCCATTCATCTC
>NW_006436288.1:11086908-11118532 GCF_000325575.1 Pteropus alecto
GTAGGACACCAGGATTTATCCAGTATTCAAGCCAGAAACCTGTACGGCATCATTGATTCAGCACACCCCTCGCACTATACATTTAATCAATCACATCATTCAGTTAGTAAATATTCATCTATCTTTATCAATTCTTTATAAGTTAGAGTTGTTGGTTTAGCAAATAAAAACACAGGACATCCAGTTAAGTTTTAATTTTAGACAATCTATTGATCTGAAAATCAAATTCGAATTTAGCTGTCTCATATTTTATCTGGCAACCATATTATAGGTTTTCAATTTTAATTACTGCCTTAGTTTAGGATACTAAAAAATTAAACAGAAGCCACAATTGCAAAACTGATAACTTGTAACATAAGCTATCTAAGTTCAGTTTGTTATAGCTGAAACTCCTTCAGACCTACATGTTCCAAGATAGGACCACAAAGTATTTTAACAGTAACTCCACAGGGACCCATGTATCCCAACATGACTGCTTCCTGCTCCAGAAGTATCTTAGTACAGACTGCCATAACGAAATGCCATCAGCTGTTGGCTTAAATAACAGAAATTTATTTTCTTACCATTTTGGAAGCTGAGAAGTCCAAGACAGAAGTACCAGTATGGTTCGTTTCTGGTGAGAGCTCACCTCTGGTATGTAGATGGCTTGTAGATGGCTTCCAAAGGCCCCATATCCAAATACCATGACATTTGGGGGTAGGGATTTACCATGTGAATTTTGGGGGACACAATTCAGTCCACAACATAGAGCTTATCTAAGTTATAAATTGGACCAGTCCCTTACCAAATGTCACTTATCAACTCACACCCAGAAACCACTCCATGACTAACTAGCCTCTTAATCTCTCCACTTTGAGACACTACTGGGACTTTATCAAAATGATGTTCTTCCTTGCTCAAGAAGGTTAATAAAATTTGATGTAGGGCTGCAATAGCAACATCCGCTTTCTGTTTTTTAATTGGTAAAGTAGCTTCTCTTCTCTCCCTATTTTTTTTTTCCCCTAGATGTTTGGTTCTCAAATATTAGCTGCATTGAAGGCACCTGGGGGCGAGATCGGGGATGCAGCCTAGAAATTTGCATTTCTAACAAGGTCTCAGTTGATGCTGCTGCTGCTCTAATGACCACACTTTGAGAAGCTCTGCTTTAGAGATCCTCTTCAATTGTCTAGGGTAGGGGCTGAGCATTGGTAGTTTTTAAAACTCTCCAGGTAATTCTAATATGCAACGGAGTCGAGAACACTGCTGTAATATATTTTCTACTCTGTAGCTAGTTTGCTTTTCGAAAAGCACAAATCTGAAAAAGGAACTTATATCAGCTGAAAACATTTAATGGCATCACACTGCCCTCAGGATTATACACCACTTCTTACCAAATCTTACGGGGCTTGTGTAATGTGCTTCCAGCTTAATTCTTTCAGCCACCTACAGCCCTATTTCCAGCTACTTCACCACTTTGTGTTCTACAATCCAAGCTTACTGGATCACTGCAGTTTCCTGAAGTTGATCTTGTTCTTCTTCAACTTGATTCTTTGCACATTTTGCGTCTTTACGGGGAAAGTTCTCAGAAAGTTCTCACACCTCTCTGCCTGGCTACTACTTACTTTCCCTTTAGAGCCTTACAGCTAACAAGTGCATAGGTCAGCTTGTTAGAAGTGCAGAATCTCAGGCCTCACCCCAGACCTATTGAATCAGAATCTTCGTTTTAGCAAGATCTCAGAATGATTCATATTTACACTAAAATTTGAGAAACACTTTTTTCAAGCTCCTATGGACATATTTTCTCTGGATTGAGGCTTCTGTGCTCAAAGACTCAGCCAGATGTCTCTTCTCTGTGCCCCCGCGGTAATCTTCACTAGCCCCTAACACACTGCATCTGTGTGCACCATCTCTCATTGGCTGCTGAATTCTTTGGGGGCAGGACTGTATTCATCCTTGCATTTTTCACCCTAGTTCAATACTTGGCACATAGCAGATATTGATTAAATAAATGTTTTTAGAAGTTGATTAAATACACTTGGCACATAGCAGATATTCAATACACAGTTGATTAAATAAATGTTTTTAGAAGCAAAAAGCATCAGTTTTCCAGTTTAAAGAGATTTGGACTTAAATTCTTGCGTTGCCACTTACTAGATATAGGACCTTGGACAAGTCATTTACCTCTCAGAACTTGTTACCCACTGGTAAAATGAGAATAACATCAACTACCCTATAAAGTTGTTGTCAGGATTAGTGATATAATAGATATAAACCCAGAGAGCACTGCACAATAAATATGAATGGTCCTCGCCCTGGGTTCTCTCAAGCAGCCAGACTTTATTGAGTTTAGTAGAATACTACTCATTGGTATAGAAAGCCAGGCCATACTTGAACTTAATGCCTTTTCCTCCCTACTTTCTCCCCATTCTGTCAAAACAAAATCAAATCAATACAAATGAGAATTTACTTGGAATCAATGTTTTTCTTTGCTTTGTATCAGAATGACAAAACTCAGACATACTGGTCTTCAAAGACCTATGCAAGGGGTCCCAGCCAGGCTCTGGAACCACTGGGATTCGATTTTTTAAATCCTCTGTCCCTATTTCTATCCCCCAATGTCCTAAAAAAATGTGAATAAGGGAACTTTTTGTACTGTGATTCAAGGTAGGCCAGCAAATAAATGATGTTTAAGAAGAATAATCTGCTAAAGATATACTAGCGGGAGGTTAATTTGCCTTGAGAAATGTCTTATAGCTTTTTTGAGAATTCACCCTGAGGTCGCTCTAACATCCTCCACTTTCATTATCCAAACACATGATTCTAATGCTCCCACACTTCATCTAACTGTTGAGCTAATAAGGAAAGAAGGTGAAATTATAATATCAGAATCAAAGGCTCTAAAAGACCAAGGGGATTTGAAAGAAGAGAAAGAGAAGGTGGAGGCTGGGGGCTGAACTTTCCGTCTACTGCAGATTTGACTGTATGTTGGCTATAAGACCATCCCAGATCTCAGCCATTCTATGGGTCAGAAAACTGTATTACTTCACTTGAGGCCACATTCTCCTGAAGTGCTGTGCTAGACTGCTAACCTGATGACTGTTTTGTTATAGATCATGCTGCCTCCTACTTCTATGATCAGGGAGCAGAGAATGATGCTAGAGTTACTAAATAAACCATAAATGTCTTAAAGATGTTTCTTTGAACTCTAGCCAAACCAAGTGCTTTGCTCTGGTCTTTGCATAAACAACATTTGGATAAAAAAGCATTTTATGCTTTAGTTATCTTTATTTGTGTAAGGTTCGAAGTAATCCATCACCTGCTGCATACTTCTGAAAAAAGCATGAATAAAACAAGTTGACAAGATTTCTCAATTACAAAGAACTTCTCTGCAACAAGTAAGTTATTGAAATTGTGAAAAAATACAGGTTAATTTTAATGTGTCATCCTGACTGGCCACGAGGTGCCCAGATTAAACATTTCTGGGTGTGTCTATGAAGGTGTTTCTGGATGAGATTAGTAGTTAAATTGGTGGACTCAATAAAGTAGATCGTCCTCCCCAACACAAGTGGGCATCATCTAATCCACTGGGAGACCTGAATAGAATAAAAAGCGAAGAAAGGAGAAATTTGCCTCTGTTTTCTGCCTCACTGTTTGAGCTGGATGTCTCATCTCACTTCTCTTACCGCTGGACTTGGATTTACATCACTGGCTGCCTAGGTCTCAGGCCTTTAGGCTTAGACTGAATTATACCACCGGCTTTCCTGGGTCTTCAGTTTGCAGACTGGATATCTTGGGTCTTCTTATCCCAAGATTTATTATGAGGAATTCGCTCACGCAATTGTGGAGGATGAGAAGACCCAAGATATATACATATATATCTATTTTTCTGAAGAACCCTGAGTAATACAACAGGAAACTGCTTAATGAGGGTTTGGATTAAAAGATTAAAATAACAAGGTCCCTCTCTCTTCTTTGCCTTCCTGGAAACTTTTTCTGCATAAACTTGGTTTAAAATCTATTGTGCTTCTGATTGAGTTAAATATAACACCAGAGGACTAAACAGTATTAGTTCTCATCTGGTCACCTGAAGAGGGGAAAAGTTAAAACCCCTGATACAAATCCATTGAGTAATCCACTGGTAACATCAACATGTGTCACTCCTGTCTTTGCACGTTATAATTCCATTTCTCTGGCAAGGTATTTCTATTTGTCCTGCAGTACAACCACAGGCTCTTCAAAACCCAGTCTTCTCCCCTTGGAGATCCAGAAGACAATGAACCCATTTAGCTTAAATTCCTGGTTATCTGGGTCTCAGGTCTCTAGCTAAGCCACTCCTACAGGATTCTTCAGACCAGAGCAGCTGGCTCCCTGCTTTGCTGCCTCCCTTTCCTCTCTCACCTCAGTCTCTCCATTTATGCAGTTTTAGCTCCTGGCTCCTACTCCAAACAGAACAGCCTCTTAAGGCAATCTTATCAAATGCAGTGTGGAATGATTCTGTGGACCTAGCACAAGGACACAGTGTTCATCCAGTGTTCACTTCTGTGCCTGTCAAGAGAGAGGCCTGTGGAGGTCATTGTCCCTGGCAGCCTCAGCCTGTCCTGTCCTGAGGGTCATACCTGGTCACCTAATCATAGCCTCCTGAAGGCCGTTTATCTTCTCTCTACTCCCGATCTGGGCCTTCTTGTCCCTTCTCTGAGTATGAGACAAGCACCTTATTTCTTCAGTACTGACCCACCTACTCCACCCTCCACCCCAACCCCTGCAGACAGGGCTGGTTGTTTGACAAGTACCACTTGACCTGACCTCTTTTTTTCTGATGCCCAGTTTTCACTGAACCACTTGTATACTCATCCTAAGTGGGTGTTATCAATTAGTTGAAGCTTCTTACCTAGATAAGTTTATTAGACTCTAACACTACTAGGACTCCTAGGACTGTTAACTTTGATATTAATCGTGTGATGGATATGTATGTCGATTCACATTAATTTACATCCCTCCCCCCCAGGAGTTCTTGGGAATCCACACTTTAGGACCCATAAACTAGCGTACTCAGCACTGTAACCCACAGTCCTCACAGAGAGGACACCACTTCAAACCTTTATCTAGATCTGGAACAAAAAACTTAATTAATTACCAAGGGAATGTTAGAAATAATGTTTGTCAGTGAACGATTGTTGCTGTAGTTATTTAGAAATGACATTTTAGGCAACTTAGTCTGTCAACAATAAAATTATGAAAACTATAGGCAAATATTAAGGGCAAATGGGCTAACTTTTTCTAAGAGCTAAATTTCTAAGAAATTTCTCCACCTTTTGTATCATTGGCTTCATACAATGAGTACCACAGGGCATGTCAGGGAACAAGGTTATCCTCACAAGAAAAGAATTGCTCCCCTGTATGATCCCTTCAAGAAAGTGAAAGAGAACTTTTAGACTCTTTATGAAATATTGATCTATTCTAAGAAATTCTAGGTTTTGAAAAACTTTACAAATTGCCAAGCTGAGGCTCTCATTCATCTTTTATCATGTGAATAATAGAAAGATTCTAATACAATTACCATTTATTTGATCACTAACAATAAGTTATTTACTATTTGCCGTTTCTTCTCCTTCCGAAAATCAGCTCCCAGTTGATTCTCATTGTTCTATGAAGTTGCTGTGAACACTAAATTAGCAAATACTAAACCACGTCTCCCAGGGAAAACACAGGATTAGGTTTCTGTAAACCTCTGGTTATAACATTTTCATCAACTGATTAATACATAACCTCCTTTTATGTGTGTTTCTGTTAAAAAACACCATATTTAATATATATTATTGATTCATTAACAGAGGACTCCCGGCTAACAGCACCATAACTCATGTCTAAATGAAGCTTTTCTAATACATGGTATTTTTCTGTAAGGCACATCACAGCCTCCTCATGCAGAGCGCACCAGACACACTGTAGCACTGTAGTTGGGGGCCCTTGCAAACAGTGAAGTCACCAACAAAAAGCACAAAAATGCACAATATGGTATTGTATAGTCCCCCAAAGAAAACGTGTTTATAGTATAAGAGCTAAAAGGAGCCTCACCTTGTCCAGCCTCAGCTGGGAATGTGTGGTCAAGGGACTCAAAATTTTTCACAGCTCCCTGCGAGGCCATAAATGACAACAGAAGTGCTAAGGGGTTTACTGATCAATTTTAATGAGTAGGTCAATTCACAAATGTGGAATCTGTGAATAATGAATGACTATAAATATTCTTAGTTCTCCATACACCTCTCCCTCAAATGCCCTAGTTCTTGGCTTTCTCTTTTAGAATCCTGCGAGACCTGCTTTCCTGAGGCAAAGTCCCTAGTAAAATCCTTTCTCTTCCCACTGTTAAAGTCACCTGATATCTATCACTCTCTGCAGGAAACAGATGTGAGCTAGCAGGAATTGGATGCAGTAAAATCAACCACATTTAATAGGTCATAGCTGATACAGTACCTGTTCCAGAGATATTTATAATTTTGTAGAACCTGTTTCTTAATCATGTAGAATGGAACTTTAATAGAGGAATTGCACTTCTATTGAGTGGTAGGGTGGTGGATATTAGGGGAAATAAAGGTAAAAAAGGCACGTTTCTGATATTACATCATAGCAATTCTTACTAGCTCACATCTGTTCCCTGCAGAGAACAGGTGACTTCTGAAGTTCTGTTTGATGCCAGCAATATCAGAGTCCATAACCCATTCTCCCTGGGGTTTCCATGAGTATTTCAAGCCTCATCTCAATGTCCAAGGACCTACCTGTCAATAGGCCCCAAGTTTTCAACCAGATGGAATCCTGGGGTTGAGCATCCTTCATACCATAGGAGATCCCTGGTGTTGGGAGTACCTTCTCCCGGGGCTGGCTGAATGAAAAAGCATGTTCTATGACAACCTTTCAAGTGTGGTTTGAGTCTGCTGTCTATTGTTTAAAGGTTTATCATTATAACAAGATGATTCTAACCAGAGCCTGCTGAGATAAAAGCTGCTGCCCCATCCCATACTGGGGCATATGAGTGTTATTTCAGTGGCTGTGTACATAGCTCTGTAAATCTATACTTTGGATTAAAGCCCAGCTGGAGGATGGAACATTCCCTTGTATGTATTCCCTGAAAAACAATCACATATGCTTAGACATGAAAGAAAAGCAAGGCTGCCCATGGCAGCTCCCCACATTGCAGAATTTCAAAAATGCCTGTGGCCTCATCAAAATGAACTGTCTGAACAAAAGGAGGTAAAAAAGTGAGAGGAGACTGGATGTTGGCTGATTTCCTGGCCTCTCCTCCCTTCCACCCCCAGCCTTCCTCTCTACAGATGTTTTCGCTGAGCTTCTGTCAGCCTTCTTGGCTTACTCTTTGGCTCACTCCCCAGGGAACTGTATTCAAGTAAGTATGGCAAATGTTGCATGAATCAAGGAAAACGATTGTCTTTTCTCAGCTAAGTAACTTTAGTTTTTGCTTATTTTTAAATTATATATTTTTTCTAATTATGGAAATTGTCAGGCTCATTGTAAAAAAAAGTTGGAAAATGTAGATAAGCAAGAGAGCCAATGACAAAAATTAAGTGTAATCTTATCCAGATATAATCATTGTTGACATTTTTATTGTTTTTTTTTTAAGACTTTATGAATCAATTCAAATAGATAGTGTTTTCAATGGGATTATATTGGGTATACTGTTTTGTATATTGCCTTTTCCCCTCCACTTGGCAATATATTTGAAGTATATTGTCATGATAGCACATATCTTCAGAACATCTTTTTTAAAAAAAAATAGACTATTTTACAGCGGTTTTTACATTCAGAGCAAAACTGAGCAGAAGATGCCGAGATTTGCCATACACCCCTGACCCCCTACATGCATAGCTTCTGCCATTATCAACGTCCCGCTCCCAGACCACCATTTTTAATAGCTGCGTGGTCCTCTAATATCAAAATTCTTTTAACCAATCCCTATTGTTGAACTTTCACATTATTTCCAGGGGTTATACCCAAGATATATAGAAAGCATTTAATGGCCAACAGGCATGGGCTGAACAAGCAGAATGACCGGCCAGTCAGACCAAAACAGTTCTGGAGAACCTAGACTACCTGGCATGAACCTTAGTTTAGTGTTTGAATAGCAGAGAACTCTAGGGGAAGACCCAGGAGACAGGCAGTGTAGGGATACTCAGGGGGAGGGCTTCAAGCAGCACCTATTTATCAATAACAAGAGATTTTCAAAATATTTTAACAACACATATGGTCCTATTGATGCAAATTTTCTGAACATTGAAATATATATACATCAATATTACAAATAGAACAGTTATGAACATCTTTATAGATAAGTTTGCACGGATCTCTGATTATTCCCAGATATACCTTTGCTGAGTCAAAAAATGCAATACATTCATAGAGCTTTTATTATGTAGTTCCAAATTGTTTTTCAAAAGTTAACACAATTTTTATTTTTACCAATCTTATCGTTTTAAAAAATCAACTTTACCATTAAAATCTGTAGGTTTTTTTGCTTCTCAGATCCTCTCAACCCAGCAAATCCATGTATAGATATGTGTCCAAGAAAAATACTCTCCTATATGCAAAAAGAGGCACGTACATGGACTTTTATTGTAGTGTTGTTTAAAATAAGAATAATACCCCCTCCCAAACTGAAACAAATGAAATATTCAGGAATAGGGGGAATTATGGTAATCTATATTATGAAATATTATATAATGATTAGAAAGAATGAAGATATATATGAGGACATGGGAAATTCTAAGACATATTGAGAAAAAAAGCAAGCTGTAGGACAGTATACACAGTGTGCGAACAGTAATGTTATATGAAAAAAGTATTTGAATATGTAAAATAATGTATTTATAAAAGCATATGTGTCTGAGAAGAACATACATCAAAATATCAATACCTCTGGAGAGAAAAATGGGATTATAAGACAAGTAAAGGTTTCTCATTTTTTGGTCTATATAGTTTATAGTGCTTGAATTCTTATAATGATAAGCTGTTCTTATTGTATGATTTTTAATGACATTCTTTAAAGAAAAAGGATTGAAGTTAGTCAACTTTTTCCTTTTGTATTTTGTTTTCTTTTTGTTTTTCCTAGCAGAAGAATTCCCCCCAACCCAAACTTTTAAGTGAAATTCCAACATATATGAGACCTGAAATTAGCGTTGCTCTAATTACAAATCAGCTTCAAGGGCCTGAGATCTGTGCAGTCACATGAGCCCCACCTTGATTTAAGGCTCTACTGTCTATGTCTTGAAATTCTTAACAATTTTTTAATAAGAAGTTCCACATTTCCAATCTGCACTGGGCCCTGCAACTTACGTAGCCAGTCGACTAGACACTCTTTGAGTTCCAAGAGTCTTTTGTGAGCTTTCAAAGTATCAGAAGAACTCGCTAGCTAAGGAGGGAGTGGATCCTGGGAAGACAGAATCCTGAGAAGCTTTCTGAGCAGCCCTCAGCATCCAGGTCCTGAAATCACAGCTTGAAGTAACTGAAGATTTCAGGAAATATATGGGCTCAAGGCTTTGCAGTCAAAAGCATGTCAATGCCAGGTACATCTGTAGCACTTTTATTGCACAGCGTATCTTTCCAAATGTCTTCCTGATTTCTGTAGAAAGTGCCTGAGAGTACACGTTAAGTCAAAATCTGCATGTAACCTAATAAATGAACATTTAAACCAGAACATTTGGTTAAAAATGAAATGTAATGCCTTCTTGTTATCTCATCTCGGAGAAGATTGGATGGCTGATGTTTCAGGTAGAGGAAGACTATGAGAAAACCTGTATTCTAACTCTTAAAAGAATTTTTTTCCTTAGGGCTTACTTACTTCCAATGATTTCATTTTTCTCATCCTTTGTCAATTGAACTGCTAAATGTTTGAGAGAAGATTTTGTGTGCAGAAAAGAATAGTTGTATCTCTGTCATGCAAACAGAAATGAAATGTGTCTCATCTCGTAGGGCTTGTCTTGGAAAACCCACACTGCTTCCTTTTCTAACAGTTTGCTTAGAAACCATGCCCAGAAACCACTGCTTCCTTTTCTAACAGTTTGCTTAGAAATCATGTATTCTTTCCTAAAATCTTGCCTGAAATAGTTGTGTTCTTATAGCCTGACTTGGGTCATGTCATGTCCTTACACAGGAATCCTCACTAACACCCCACTGCCAGTGGACTCGTCTGCTTTCCTGCCTTTCTTCCTTTCTGAAACCTGTACTGTATAGAAAACTCGTGAAAACTTCCATTGCTCCAAAATAGCCACTTTTAAGCTTTAAGTGAACATCCTGCAAATTATCTCTCTATGCAAAAAAAATATATAGATATGGCTACAAATAACTATTGACATACATGTGTCTTTCATTGTTGCATTCTCTCCTGTTTAATTGGTTAGAACATCAATTAAATTACAATAGAATAAAATACAATAAAATTTGTTTAAAAAACTATCTCCTCATCAAATTTAAGTCAAATTCCTTATGGTGGTATTTAAGGCAGTTTCCACTCTCTAGAAAACGTTCTTCCCTTTTCTTCATTTATCTGAACAGTATTTGATTAGAGTCACACTTACTGTGTGCAACTCTTTAGAAGTATTAGAAAAGCCACCTTTCCCCCATGTCGTCGTCCTTCCAACAATCCCTTTGCTCTGTAATCCTATTGCACTTACTGTATATGCTGCTCAGTGATTGCCATTCAACATATACCAGCTGTTGTGTTATTTCTGTTTTTCTAAACTGAAGGTAAAACTGTCTTGGGCATTCTTTAATCTTCTGCCTTACTTAGGACAGTGCCCTAGATTCAATAAGCAGCTGATGAATATTTGATAATCGAAACGAGGATGTTATTACCACCACATGAGGGGACTTCACATTGTTGTTTTATTCCTAAATGTCTGTGCAGCTGTAGTCATGACCGTCCTTATTCAATTTCACTGTATGTGCTTTCTATCAATTTCTATAGTTCCAAACCTGATATCACTCTTGTTTAGGGTCTAATGGGAGAGTTTTGGCTTCCAAGGTCTTTCCTTAATATAAGATTCAACATGGTTTTCCTCCCTTTCCCTCTTATTCCCTTTCTCTCTTTCTTTTTCTTTCTTTCAACTCAATATCCTTAAAAAATAGTGACTTGATCATTTTTTTTAAAGGCTAGAAACCAGGGGCTTCCCAGATATAATGAAGAATGTTCTCCTTATTCTCGTGGTCTAGGCCTTTACCACCTGAGGTTTTACATATTCTATTCCTCTAGGGAGTCACTTCTCTTTTCAAGTGCCTACTGTGCTTCAGGGACTTTACCAGGTGCTTTATACACAATTATTCCACTTCCTACTCACAACAAGTCTGCAAGGTAGATGTCCCCTAATTTTGTTAATAAGAAAAAGGAAGGTCAGAGACATTAAGTAACTTGCAGTTATCCCTCTTTCCTGGCAAAATGTAAAGAGACACAATCGAAGCAGTTTAGCTTACATAACTACTAGCTTCTCAACAATGTTAGAGAGTAAATTAAAATATTACAAACCTCTCCAAGGAAAGATGCTCATTAAAGTTTCCAATTCCTTTGAGAATATAAATGAACATACATTTACTCCTTTCTGGCTTTAATTTCTGAAATGTCTGGGCCCTCAGTGAGGCCTTTGCTAACATAGACAGGGCTGAGGGTTTCCACAGGGATCTAACATTCTTCTTTATACTAAGTGCTACATTTCAGGACTCACTGGGTTGGGAGTGGTCTGGTGACAGGTAGGACAAGCTGGAACCACAATCAGAACCTCCCACTGGTGTGGGACAGATGCTGGGGGTTAGACCCAGCTGCAGCAGGCCTAGGTAGAAGTTTAATTCTGAGCACCTAGAGATTATGACACTAGACAAAAAGAAGTGGTTCAGAAAAGCTATCAAGTTCACTAAATCTAGAATGCAACAACGGGGATGTCTCATGACTACAGTTGCTGCTGTTTATGAGAGCTTCCTGTGCCTGGAACTTCACTTACATTATCCATAATCTTAAAATAGCGTTTCCCCAAATGTAGTCCATTTGGAAAAACACAGTGCTGCAAGAACAGAAATAGCTCTGGGGTCAAATAAGTGTGAGAAACAAAGTGTACCCCATTTGCACCCCACCAAAGAAATTACATTATTAAGTGCTCTAAAAATACAAAAATAAGCAAAAAATTCTTTCAATCGAGAAGTCATGCTGAAAGCATTTAAGATAAGAACATATACTGAGCAACAGAGATGGCAACTGCAGTCTCTGAAAGTCTGAGAAATTTTTGTTGAAAGGAAGGAGAGAGATAAGATGGTAGCTTAAATACGCAAAGTGAAGGATTTTTTTTTCTATATGAGGGTAAACAGGAGCACAAAGAGGCAAAACGACCACAAAAAGATAGAGCTTGAAGATAAAAATATATATTTATATGTCTGTTTTCTCAAATAAATTGTGAGCTCCTTCGTGGAATGCCCAAAAAGTCACTCAAAAAAAAGATTTTGAAATCACAGGAGAAATGGTAACTAATGGAATATGATCCCATAGAATGAACAAAGGTCTGAATCATGAAAACCTGAGGCAGGAGAGTGGAAAAGTGCTCTCTCTGAGGTAGAAGAGGAGAGGGAGAGGATGAGGAAAACACAGGGGTATTCTTGATGTAGGAGAGGCTACACGAAGGAGCTGTTTTATGAGGGAAAGACTCCCATCAGATGGCCTCGACCAGTACAGCAATGTGGGAGGCCAGGTCACTGCTCTTAGAGGGAGCTGGCAGCATTCAAGAGTGAGATAGAGTGCTAAAGGCACTGACCAAGACAGAAAACAGCTGTTGAGTCCCATACGTTTGGGAGTCAACAAGAGATGCATGCAGCTTTGCTGAGTAACAGTGAGAACCCAATGTGAAGAGGAGTCCATCCAGTGTGGCTTAAAGGCACAGCCCTCAATCCAGATTAACCAGGTTTGGGTTTGGATCCCAGATCCCCCTTTTGCAAAAAGTGGTAAGAATTAAATTAGGTAATATATGTAAAATGCTTAGAAGAGAGTGTCTGGCACATTAGTAAGCACTCAATAAGTATTACCTGTTATTAGTATTGTTGTTATTAAATTGTGGTGAAACCACTTATATGGATCTTGTGATTTTTCTTAAAGAAACATGAGGTCACCTGGGACAACCAAAAGTAGGATTATAGTCTTGACATGAGGCAGGAACCCAAGGCTGAGGGTTGGCCCAGCAGGCACTGTAAGAAGTCACAAGGTGACAGAGTCTGGGTTCCTAACTAGGTAGGGAGTATAGTAAAACTCAGGAGGACAGAGGTGAGACATCTGAGCTTGAACTTTTAGCTCATGAAATGCTTAGGATAACAACACCACCTAAAATGAATGTCACTTTAAAAATACTGGCTACCATATATGCATTCATTCCATTTCTTTGACAAACATTTTTTCAGTACCTACTGTGTGCCAGCCACTCTTCCAGTGCTGAGAATACAGCAGTCAATGAAACACACAGACATCCCTGTCCTCCTGGAACGTACACTCTAGCAGGAGCCCTAGCAATCATCCAGCTCGACCTAAACTCCTTCCTCAT
This sequence comes from Pteropus alecto, assembly GCF_000325575.1. Taxonomy (NCBI): domain Eukaryota; kingdom Metazoa; phylum Chordata; class Mammalia; order Chiroptera; family Pteropodidae; genus Pteropus; species Pteropus alecto. The sequence continues at coordinate 11,100,459 of NW_006436288.1, forward strand.
GTTATTGCCTTAATCTTCTCCTGAAACCAATTAGGCACTTATTATCAAACCCATTTTTCAGACAAAGAAATTAAAATTTGCCCCAAATCAAATAGCTAATAAATGGCAAAACCGAGTTTCAAACACTGATCTAATTTTAAAGTCTATGCTTATAAAAATTGTTCTGTATTTCATCTCCACGTTGCTGAATAATTTTGGTAGGTGAAGAGGGAAGCCTAAGGGTTGAGGGGCTTAGGCTGAACCTGTAAGGTCAGAATGTTAGGCCCCTCCCACTGGTGTTGAGTTCCCCAAGAATGATGGGAGAAGTTGAGGTACAGAGGAAAATGTGACCTTGGTATTGAATCCTGGAAGAAGTGAGAGTGAGTTGTGGAGGGTAGTAAGAGGAAGTGGGGACTTCACAGGCAAATTAGTGACAGAGCCATAAGGTGAGACCAGCCCTGGTTTGCAAGAAGATCAACTGCTTCTTCTTGTTCCCGATGAGTGGAGAAGGAGTGGGAGAAGTCATGTCCTCCATTGTATAAGGTCTCAGATGCTTTGCTCAGGCAAGAAAATGAAAAGGGCAAGCATAGCGGAAGCAGCTGAAGTTGAAGAGCATCCCAGAACATCATGTCAGAGGCTAGTAGACTAATAGACAGAAGCCTGGGGAGGGAGAAGGATTTAGTTTCCAAAGAGTAGGCAAGAGAATCAAGGAAGATGAGAGATAGGCTGGAGATGCAAGTTAAAAGAAAAGCAGGAGAGCACTGCATCCCTGGAACACTGTGAGAGGGGGTTGAAGGTTTGCATGCACCACATTCCAAGTGGAATGTCAGAGAGGGCAAGTCCAACTGCAAACTTACCTGCCTAGTTGTATATCACTCATAAATCGCCTCCTCTCTGCTTTTGGTGCTGGGGAAAGAAGGATCTGGCATCATTAGAACTTTCCAGAGAAACTCGACTGTTGCTATTCTATCCCACTGAATTCAGAGGTATTTGTGATCACCAAATTGGGACGAGCAAGGATATCACCAGGTATATATTATTTCACACCTATACCATCTCATTATAATCTTGCCAGGAGCCTATGGTGACATCAAAACCTGATTAGTGGAACCATGCTTTAAGACTTCAAAGTTCCCAAATTGTTCAGCTACCAGATACTGAAGAGGGTGGGCTGGGTGGTCTAGGTTGGAGAAAAGTCCCACAAAATTTAAGTTAGAGGTTTCACTGGTTGTCTTTAAAAATAGTTGATCCATTCCTTTTGATTAATGCTTCTCCAAAATTGTAATTTTAAAGGTTTTGATGAGGGGAGGAGAGGAGGAGGGATTCATTTCTGTTGTACCAAATAGTCTGAGAGGCCAAGGATATAGAAATGAAGGGGTAGGTAGGGTGTAGGCAGAAGAAGGATTCTAGTTTATAAGGTCTAGGGTGTGAGTACTTCTGACCTTTAATATGGATATGAACCTCCCGGGATCCGGTGAAAATGCAGATGCTGATTCAGTGAGTCTAGGGTGGGACCTGGGATCCTGTATGTTCTTAAGTGATGTTGATGTTGCTGGTCTATAGTATGGACCTACATTTTATAACTAGTCCAAAGTTAGCTTCAAAACATGGCTTATTTGGAGGTAAGAAGGCTATTAACCAATTCATTAAAATAGATTGGGCATTAAATTTATGTATAATGGTAAGATGATTATAAAACTTGCAGCTAGAATTTGCAGGTTTAAATCCTGCAAATAAAACTTTGGGCGAATTATGGATCATCTCTGAGTCTCAGTTTTCTCATCTAAAAAATGAGGTAATAAGATCTATCTGTGTCGCCTGACCACAGGATGGATGTGAAGGGCAAATGAAATGACTCAGTAAAAATGCTGTATAAATGGAAAGTGCTGTACATGTGTAACTTATTATTATCATCATTACATTTGAAGCTAAAGAAAACACACTAACTCCCATTTCCACTACTTTTACTTTAATAGACAGATAACATTGCCAAACATTTACATCTATCTGATGCTGTTAAGCACAGTAGGATTATTCGGTTTACTGTCCACAACTCTAATCACATTAGTAGTACTAATGTTAGCCCCATTCTGCAGAAGAGGAAAGTAAGGCCTAGAACATTATGGTTACACCCCAGTGCTAAGTGTTGAGGCTGTGATATGACCTTGCCCTGACTTCAAAACTCAAGCTCTTATTCACTATATTCAGTTGACTCATTGTAGCAAACACCCAGCATCGTAGAAGGTGATGGTATAGAATTAGAGTTGGCCAACTTTTTCTGTAAAGGGTAAGGTATTAAATATTTTAGGCTTTGTATGCCAAATTTTGGTCTCTCTTGCAACTACTCAACCCTGTCACTGCAGCGCATAAATAGTCATAAACAATATGTAAAGGAAAGGTTGTGGCCATGTTCCAATAAAATGTTATTTACAGAAACAGATAACAGGATGGATTGGGCCTGTGGGTTCCAATTTACTGATCCCTGGTCTAGAAAAGTCAAACTTGATCAATATGGTGTCTAGTAGCCACATGTGGCTATTTAAATTTAAACTTATTTAAATTAAAAATTAACCACATCTCAAGTGCTGAATAGACACACGTGGTTAGTGCTTGCTGCATGGAACAGGGCAGAGAATATTTCCATCAGCACAGAAAGTCGTATTGGAGACCCCTGATCTAGATCATCTTTGGGAGCAGGAGAGAAATCCTGACAAGTAGCTATGAGGACATGGAAATTCTGAGTCCTGGCTTTGCCAGTTTGCCAGCTATATGACTCTAAGCAAATCATGCCATCTCCCAGAGCTTTGGTTAACAGGGACAATATTGTCCTCACTGTGTTGTTGTGGGACTTGAATAAGGAAATACATGAAAAGCACTTTGGAATCTATTATATTAGGAGCTGCACAAACACAAGCCATCATTAGGATACTAACTGCTATTTGAAATGTGAGAAAATATCTGAAGGCAGATTTTGTGTAGGTACCTGGATTTAGAGAAATACATGTTTTTTTAAAATTACCCAATGGAAGCTACTGGGATGTCGGAGAGTTACTAAAATAAAGAATTCTTATTATTTATACAGTATTCTAATTTTTGGAAGGAAAGACGCACAAAACCAGGCAGATCTCATGGGCCATTCATCTTTCAGAGCTTGGAATTTTCTTAGTAATACTTTCAGGAAACAGATGAAACTGTCCAGATAGGAACTGGGCAGGTCTCAGTTTCATTCCTTGAAAAGAGATCAAAGGTTTATTCTTCTTTGTTACACTCAAAGTTAGGAAGGATGGAGCTATCTCACATTAAAATTTTTTAGCCTTTTCCTGTTGTTTCTCCTTCACTGGGATCCCCTTTGCATCACAGCCATTGTGGATCCCTGCACAGGTCAAGGACAAAATTCAATTTTGCTACTATAGTGATAGACCAGGCCCTGGGTTACCCAGATGATTCCAAGATTTCTGTGGTTCACAGTGCCTCTTTCCTTCCTCTCCCGTTCCTAATATCAGCTATAAATCAGCCTTCTAGGGAAATCCCCACTCTTACTTCCCTTCCCACCATTCTACGGTTTCTCTGTCCCTCTGGGATCCTGACTCTCAGGGTTCTGGGAGCCAAGCTACTCTCCAGTTCTGGGCCATTTTACTACGGTCACTCATTTGAGTAAACAGAGAAGAAGGTTTCTTCCTGTTTGGGGCTGGGTACGAGTCCTCTGATTTCTCTCTATAAACAGGAGTTATGTTTTATATTCTTTCTTATAGCTTTTCATATGCAATACCTGTCTCACACATCTCTTCTTTTCATCTTTATTTGCCTATTTCCTTTCATCTTTATTTTTTTTCACTAACTACTTAAGTACTCTAACAAGTCTCTGCTCCCAGCTAACACTTGCTTATAAGGCTAGAATGAAGTTTCCTATTCTCACACCACCAACTGGTGATGGTGTATATTGGCTGAACCTTTAGAAGAGTAATTTGGAAATATTTTTCTAAATCCTTAAAAATCTGTATATTATATTCCCAGTAATTCTACTTCCAGAGAAATATCCCAAGTAAATTATAGAGATGCACTGAAAATTATTAGACAAGGATATTCATTACTGCATTATTTATAATAGTGAAAACTTAGAAATCACCTAATTGCCAAAAATAGGAAAAGAATTTAAAAAACATCAAATTTTAAAATGGAAAGAAATACAGCAAAATATTAACAGTGGTTTTGTTTGGATATCTCTGGAGTTTCTCTGGTTATCTCTGCAGTAGCAATGATTTTTATTTTCTTCTTTGTTGTTTTCTATTTCTTACAATGTGCATATATATGATGTGAAAGAGGTTATAAAAATGAAGTTTCTCATCTCCCTAGCCTGGCTATTTTGTATTGCTCTACATTATTTCCACTCAAGGATTCAAAATACATAGTTACAGGTTCAGACAACTGTCACGTTAACCAGAGAAGTCTGTAGGGACAGCCACACACAAGACCTTCCCATATATATTTGAGCAGAAAAGCCTAAGAGCTTATTTGACCAATTAATGGTCTATTTAGAAGAGGAGAGATTGAGGCCAAACTTCCTGAAATTAGCCCACTATCAGCATACCAGCATAGGGAATGTAGTTGCCAAACCCGCTACAAAACCCCTCTTGTTGTCATCATTGTCCCTGCAGTGCTGAACAAATGGCTAAGTGACAAGATGTCTCTGCAGATAAAGGCAGTTGGGAAGAAACAACAGTTAACCGAGAAAAACAACGGCTTTCTTCAAAATATAGATGCGGATGAAGGTGCAATGGAGAAGTAAGCCAGCGCTGAGCTCTCAGGAGCAGTTTCTGGAGGCCTGTCTGGAGACTTCATCGGGCCAATAGGACTCAAATAATGAGTTTTCCAAGTTCAGGATTAAGGATGACATTATTCTCTACAATTCTTCTAATTTGACCTCATGAGTGTTTATTGTGGTAGGACCTGTGAGACACTACAATCACAAACTAGGCAGATATTAGTTGAAAAGAAATGGTCGAGACTCTAGTCTAAATTTACAAAAATACTTTTTTTGTTTTGTGTTTTCAATACCTCCACTTGCTAAAGGCATAAACCATTTGAAATATTTTCTAGAGTAGAGGAAGTCCAAATATTCATGTAAGTACATATATGCATTTTTAAATACAGGATAAAAAATGGATACTAATATAAACCGATGGTTAACAATCTTTTTAAATAGGAAAAACTTTTTTAAAGTAGATTTTCCAGGCCCCCTCATACATCAAAAAAGCTATTATGATATCAAAGATGTTTGAAAATGCATTTATAATTTACTAATAACAGTAGCATATATATTTAGAAACTTTGAATAGTGTTTATTAATGTAAACAATACTTATTCAGTCTATAGAAATGTATGTAGATTCCAGGACTTCTTTCTATGCAGGGTAGATATAGAATGCCCACAGACTGGGAGCACTGTCATAAACCTCCATTACAAATATACTGTGATTCATTCAGAAGTATATGTGAGTGTGTGTGTCCATGTGTATATTCTTATATACACATATATGCATTCCAGCAAAATAATAATAGTCCAATAGGGAATTGGCAAAGGATATCAACACAATTATCATGAAAAAAATACAAATTAGTTTTATACATATAGGTAAAGATGCTCAACCTCACTCATAAAAAGAGATAAAACTAAAATGAGATACCAATTTAAGCATACAGGATTGGAAAAGATAAAAACCTTTAATAATATATGGTTGTAGAAAAAGAGTGGAAAAGAGGAATTCTTATCATTTTTTTTCTGGAAATGTAAGTGGATTTAACCTCTTGAGAGTGTAATTTGGTAAAATATATCAAAATTTAAAATACACATATGTTGACCCAGCAATTCTATTTTTAGGGTTATTCAATAGATACACTTGTACATATACACACTGACATATAGATGTGTAGGGATAGTCATTGCAGCATTGGTTATAGTAGCAATTGATTGGAAACAATCTACGTATCCATTAATAAATACCGATTAGCAAATTATTAGAGAGACACATGATAGAATACCATATAACCATTTTTAAAATGAGGTGACTTTGTATGTACTAATATGAAATGGACTCCAAGATAGGCTGTTAAAAAAAATATGTGGTACAGAATATTATGTATAATATCCTTTCGTTTATATTTAAAAAGGCATATGTATTTACATAAACTTAGATGCTTATTTATATATAAAATCTCTGTAGAAGAATCAAGAAGCTAGTAAACATTGGGGAAGGACATCTAGGGGCTTGAGATCAAGATGATATCATAGACTTACTCGTTTCTGCACAGTCTTTTGAACCATATGACACTTTTTAATTCTACTTTTTAAAAAGAATTGATTATTATACACATTTGTGCATGTGTACACACACAGCTGCACAGCTGCAATAGCTTTGCAATTTGGAATCTCACTGGTAAATTGTGTATTGATTCAGTCAACAGATATTTATCCAGCCTCTCTATTCCTATCTTGTACAATAAACTGTGCTAGACATCGCTCACACAGAAAGAAATCAGAGCAAGGATAGTGGGTGCTTTTTGGGTCCCGGAAGGATCCCAGTGTTCTACCTCTAGAAATGTTTAGGGCAGACCTAAACTGTAGACCGAAGACATAATCACAATATCTGTTCTGATTGTGTGCCTTACAGTTTGCTAAGGGAATTTAACAAAATGGACCACTTCTCGGACAAATCAGATGTTGAGGAAGGCCTCTTCTCTGAAAACTCTCAAACTGACTACCTTCAAGAGGTGGAGACTAAAAAATGGGTAAGGGAGAAATTTAAATGTCACAGTGGGGGAAGAAAGGAACTTCATTTTTCATATCTCAAAGCAGTAAGGAATTCTGTGAGGATTTCCTTATAACAAATAGGTGCAGGATGTTCACAGCTTGAAACCAGAAGAGGCATTGCCTCCCCCAAGGGCTGCTGTCATAACAAAAGAGACTTAGTAACCTTCCCATGCAAAAATCTGTGCAGCACTTGTTACTTTTGTCCTTGAGATTTGTGACATTTTCCACCTTAGAGCAAATTGCTGTATGTAAAATTGCCCTCTGCTCACAGATTGTCTTCCAATAGAATGAGTCAGAAAGATCTATTTACTCCTTATTCAGTCTGAACCTCTCTCAGTCTTTGAAGTTCAGTCACCCAGCTGATGTGGAATGAAGAAAGTTAAGACAAAGCCTGAGCTTGTCCTGGAAAGAGTTTATGCTTTCACTACCATTTAGATCAAAGCAAAGGCATGGCCAAGATCCCTTTTATTATTGATGAGCCAATCTCTCCATAGATTCCCCAGGCTATTGGCTACAGAGGAAGGTGGTTTCAACCAGTCAGAAAAACATAAGGAAAGGATGGAGTGGGACTTTCTTGCTCCCAGGCCCCAAAGGAAGCTTAGGATCCATCTGTCTACTTCTCTTTTGAATATATTTTGAAATTGAGGATGGCTAACTCAGCAAACCCACAGAAGGAAAGGTTCCCAAAGAATATTCTAAGCTGGACTTTACCTTCAAGGACTCTACAGTAGGTAAACAACAACAACAACAACAACAACAACAACAACAACAACACCCCAAAGAAATAGAAGGCGTGAAAGAATGGAGGTAGAGGTCTGGAGAATAGATAATAATGAGACAAACAAAAAGTGAAAGGAGAGATAGACAGCCAGACAGATACCTTTTATGGAAAAAAAAAAAAAGAATAATAGAAACTGAATTAGAAGGGGAGTCTTAGGATTAAGTTTTCAGAAAGTCTGAGAATGAGAAAAGAAAAATAAAGAAACTGATGTATGGGGGGGCTATGATCTCAGGGAACATGTGAATCAAAGGTATTACTTTGCAAATAGTATCATCTGATTCTTTGTGGGTGGCTTGTCCCTGGACTCCAGGAAAATGCTGCTATCATTGGACCTACTCTGCCATGACACCTTCCCTGCATTCACCATCAGTGTGCCCTGCTGAATGAATCCTGTTAGTCAGTGAACTGTGACACCATCACTTGTTGACTCGGGACAGAATAAGTCTAATTAGAGAATAAAATTATTCATTCTGTAAGAGTTTCTCAAGTAGCCCATAGTCTCAGGGTATAAGGCATATAGATTATTTCTTACAAACTTCAAATCAGGGCACAAGGTTTAACAAAAGGTTTAAAAAGTTTTTATGATTGTATTTCTTTATATTAATTTATTTCTAAGGAAAATTCTGTAATTACATAAAAATAAATCACATGCAGTTACATAATTAACAAATGAGTATTAATAAATTAGGCTCTCTGCTGATAAAATGACAAATATATGACTTCTTAAGGAAGAAACATTTTTCTTATTCTCTGGAAGCAAATCAGAAGGTCTCTACTTTTCAGAATCTTACATTTGTCTTTTTATAAGGGAAGAATATAAGATTTAAAGGACAAATTCAGAAAACGGAGAAAGTTAATAGAAGTTAAAAAATTTTAATTGTCGGTTTAATTAACAAAATAGTCATTAGCCAAACTGCCAAAGATGCCATATCTAATCATCCGAGTCCCCCAAAATATTTACAAATGAATATTTTGCTCTGCTTTCACATTTTCTGATCCCTGGCACTGCTCTATACAGTGTTGATTTCAAGTGTCAGGTGAGTGAACATACTTTCCTATTTTCTGCTTTTATTTGCATCTCTCACGAGCAGAATGTATTTGCTTACTGCTGAAGTCTATTTATTCTAAAACCACTTATTTTGCATCGACTATGTGCTAGGCACTGTCAAGTGCTGAGGATACATATATATCAAATCCTTTCACTTCAGTGAGCTCTCACACTTGGAGGGACTCAGACAAGGAAATGGCTATGTCTGATAAATTCATGCTTGGAGTAGCAGATGTGCTACACAGTCGTGGCAGGGGCTGCACAGGGAGATGGATGACTGGGAATATGACGACTGAGTTTTGAAGGATAAACTGAATGGGAGCAAATCATTTTAGAAAGATGAGACAGCACACGCAAAGACAAAGGGGCCAGAGAGAAACTGTTCTGAGAGAGGAAGGGTAAAAGAAAAGGCGTGAAGGGCAAGCAGGTAGGCCGGACACTAAGGAAGTGGAGATAGAGCGGGATGCAGACTGGAAGCCAGATGAGGATAGGATTCAAGAATTGATGAGGACTGGCAGCAGGGATGCCACGAAGAACAGAGGGAAAAGACATAGATTTAAAAGATAGGTATTCTTGGGCTTGGACACAGTGGATATGACATGGGTAATGAAGAGAGAAAAGAATGTCTCCCATGAAAACTCAAGAACCAATTCCAGGGTTCTGGCAGAGGCATCTGGATAGATAAGGAGTCGATTATGCAAGATGGTGAACCTGGACAAAGTAGAGGGAAAATATGATGTGTTCAGTTTTTTGTTTGCTGAATCTGAGGTGCCTATGAAACATCCAAAAAAGAAATATAAGCCCTTCAAAGAGCTGCACATAAATGGAAAGTAATGCCCTCAGGCTGTGTATTTCATGCAAGCACATGTTCAGTTTGTTATTAAAAACATACACACATAACTATGTGTTCAATCCTGCAGATTTAAAAAAATCGCTTATTTCTATTGTGCTTTTCAACTCTTTTGTGGTATATTAACCATGACAATGAATTGGTTGATGAAGATAAGAAATGTCATCATAGAAAACTGGACATAGAACCTCAGAGGTGATCTGGTCCAATTTTCTTATTCCAGAGCAGGAAACTGAATGTTAGAGTAGTTAGTTGGTTCAACATCCATAGCAGTAGAACAAGGCTTAGAATTCAGGTTCTCCAATTCCCAATGTAGTGTTCTTTTTTCACACCACAGTGCTTCTGTTGCTTTTGAATATCTTAGCAAAAGATTTGGTGGGAAGAAATTGAAACCGTGAATGCTTTTTATTTTCACAAAGAGATAGTTAAGATACAGTGGAGTCATATGATACTTGGAACATCTAGCCTTAGTTTCTCCATCTATGTATGTGATAATTATCCCTACATCACTGGTGAGGTGCCGATGGGTTGTGGAAGTGGCAGTGGTATGGACTAGATATTTCTTAGTCTGAATCCTGGATATAGTGAAAAAAGTCATGGCCTTGGAATCAGAAAAACTAGTTCAAGTTCTGGTCCATACACTTTCTAGCCATGTGTATTGGTTCCTTGTAGTTGCTGTAAAAACTTGCCACAAAGGTGGTGACTTAAAACAACAAAAACACATTCTCTCATTGTGCTGGAGGCCAGAATTCTGAAATCAAGTGCTCAGCAGAGTCACGCTCCCTCCGAAGGCTCTAGGGAAGAATCCTTTCTTGCCTCTTCTAGCTTTTGGCGGTGGCTCCAGGCATTCCTTGGCTTGTGGCTGCCTCTATTTTCATACGACCTCTGTGTTTGCATTTTCTTTTCTGTCTCTCACTGGGACACTTGTCATTAAATTTATGGCCCACTCAGGATTTCCAAGATAATCTCATCTTAACATCCTTAAATTAATTACATCTGCAAAGACTTTTTCCAAATAAGGTCACATTCACGGGGTCTTAATATTAGGATATGGACGTATCTTTTTAAGGTGACCACTATGCCATACAACCTTGGGAAGATCACTAAATGTGAATGGCCAAGGGGATTTCAATAATTACCTTTGTCCACCTCGAGGTTATCATGAGAAGTAACAGAAAGAATGCATATGAAAGAAATTTGTTAAGTGTTATGTGGATGTTAGTCATTTGTATTGACTTGGCCAGAATTTATGCAGATATTTTAATAAAAGATTGATTTGTTCTCCCCCCTCCAACTTTTTCTCCTTCCAGTTTAAAAATAGTTTTGTTGAAACATAAGAATTTCAGACTGAACTTCTTCAAAGGGCAGAGGAAATATTTCAGAGTGTAGTTACTAAAGAAGAGAAATGTTCGAAGATAAATCCTTGTCAATTGTGTGCATGCACAGACTTGAAATACCAGAAAATGCCTTGAATGTTTCTCTATAACAAGGCAAAGGATAAAGAAAGAAATAAATTTTGTGGGTCAAACTGAGAGTAGGATTTCCCCCAGAACTCTTTATTATGAAAAAATTCAAATAAAAAGAAAACTTAAAAGAATTGTATGATGATTATTCACATTCTCACACTTATACTTTAAAATTGTTGCCATTTGTCACATTTGTTTTATCTTTATATATGTAAATGGAATTTTCTGAACCTCTTAAAAGTAGGTCAAAGACAACAGATACTTCATCCCTGTTTATTTCAGACGGCATCTCTAAAAATAAAGACTTTCTTCTAATAACCAAAATATCATTATCACATTAGGAAAATTAGCAATAATTTCATAATATATTCTAATATTCTCAATTCTCAAAATATTCTCTCAATTGTCCCACAAATGTCTTTTGTGGCTATATTTTTTTTAAAACCAGCATCCAAACAAGATCTATGAAATATATTTTGGTTATTTTATTTCTCTTTTAATACAGAATAGTCCCACTCCCTCTTTCTTTTCTTTGACACTGACTTTTTTGAAGAGACCGGTCATCTTATTTGGGTGGAGTGCTGGAGTCCATGGACGAATGGAGTTTTAATACTCATCAACACTTCAAAGAGCTCTGTCTGTGGACATGAATGTTCTACATGTCCCTGTCCCAGCCTTCCTCTGTCAATGGAGCAGGAGGCCAGGTCTGCTTATCTTACAAATGCATTAGAAGGCTTCAGAGAGGTCTATGTGCTTGCCCCCAGAGAAGAGGGAATGGGTAGGCCAGAAGGACCCCAGCCACTTGTGATAACACTTTTGTTCTGTTTTGCTTCTTTCATCTTTATCAGAATATGTTGGAGCTGGAGGCTGAGCATAACCAGGACCTGAAGAGTGAACAGGATGAGGAAGAAACAGTTCAACATGAGGATCCTCAAGTGTCCACCTCTTTGGAGTTTTCAGAGGAGAACATCACTGAACTGTAAGCCTTGATACATGCAAGAGGGAACACGTAATAATGTTTTGTGGAGGGGGAAATAAAATTTCACAGAGGACTTAGAGCAAGCCTGAAAGATTTAAAATCCATACATGAATCGAACCATGAAGCACTCATGTGCACAAGTAACGACATTACAGCAAGAATACAGAATAAGGACATTCTAGGGATACAGGCAGAGCCATGGGGTGCTCTTTGAAAACTTTTCTTTGAAGCCTGGAATTAATACACATCTTGTCATTCTCAGATAATTTTCTAGATAGATAAAGTACTATAATTATCATTAAAAATATATTGTTAAGCGCTTGTAGTCCTTTTCCTTATTTCATACCTCTCCTTCCCACCTAAGATCCAACCACTGTCCTGAAATCAATACTTATCATTCACTCCATACAGAGAAATCTAAAAAAATACATATATATTTACTAAATGTAAAATATGCTTTATTTCCTCCAGCCTTATAAAGATCTGTTAAAATGGATATCGAATAAACTCCCAAACTTCTTTCTGAGGCCTAACTGCCTATCTGGCCTATTTTGATGACAGAAAATGAATAAAAAGACCAACTTGCTATTCAGAGGGAGAGGGTTTAGGGCCATGTGTGGCATTCCCAATTGTATACATAAAAACTGATCATCATAATATTTCTGCAGGAGTCAGGAGAACATGTTCTTCCAGCTAAACCACTGGAATACACAGATGGGTCTACAAGTGGAAGAACTCGGAGCTGATCACATAGGCTGGATGGAGAAAATTAACAATATTATACAAAAAATAAACATAACAGAAACCACAGTGAAGAGGTAATTGTAGGGTGTTGAGGTTGGTCAGAAAATAATGAAAATTTCATAGCTTCAGAAATTTAGGAAACTCTGGGTTTAAGTTCCCCAATGATCCTTGAGTTTTACCCAGTACGACATGAAAAAATATTAAAATATGTTTGTTTAATGCATATCTGAATTTAAGTGGAAAGTTATAAAACAGAAAAGATAAAATTAATTGTTATTTATCTAGTCACTGGTATAACAAGAATGGGCTTTGGAGTCAGAGGGACCCAAATTTGAATCCTGACATTGACATTTCTTGGATAAGTTTATCAACCTTTTCTAAGCCTTGACTTTCATTTTCTGTAAAAAAGGCACTAATGACAGCCACCTCATTGGTTTCTTGTGGGGATTAAATAAAATACTGTAGGTAAAAATATAAATACAGTGTCTGATATACAATAAACAATAAATGCAAGCTGTTCTCAGAAATAATTTCCCCTGGCCTTCTGAACCATCCGATCACCTCCCAAACTCAGGGCTACCCTTCTTCTAGATGTTTTCTCACCTTTTAGTAAAATATCTCCTTCACATTCAGTTAAACAATTCCATGTCTTTCTGTTAAACGTGTCTTCACAACAGCCTTCTTCTGACCATCCTATTCAAAATGGCTCTTTTTTTCATCCAAAGCACTAATAATATTTGTTTTTTAAAAGAGTCTGTTTTTGTTCAAAACCTATATATTAAATTTATTTTCCATTTTTAAAATTAAAGCATAATTTACATATAGTAATGTTTTTTTAACTTTTTATTTATTTAATTAATTATTTATTTTTAAATTAAGTTTATTGGGGTAACATTGGTTAATACAATTATATAATTTTCAGGAGTATATTATAACTTGATATCTGTATATTCTATTGTGTTTTTACTGCCCAAAGTCCAGTTTCCTTCAACTACCTTATATTTGATCCCTTTTACCCACTTTACCCTCCCCCTACCCCCTTTAACCATCTACCGATGATTAAAGGGAATTTTTTCTTTTATCACTTGTGCTTTTTTTTAATGCCTCCCCATTTCTTCCTTTTCCCAGACCCTGGCAACCACCATTTTGTTCTCTGCTCCTATGAGCCTGATTATTTTTGTTTCATCATATAAGTCATATCATGTAGTATTTGTCCTTCTGTGTTTTGCTTATTTCACCTAGCATGATTTCCTTCTTCTTAAAGGCTGCATAATATTCCATTGTGTGTATATACCACATTTTTTCTATTAATTCATCTGTTGATGGATATTTAGGTTGCGTTCATGTTTTAGATATTGTGAATAATGCTACAGTGAACATGGGTATGCAGATACCTCTTCAAGATGCTGATTTTAATTCCTTTAGAAGAGGGATTGCTGTATCATATGGTAGATCAATTCTTAGTATTTTGAAGAACCTCCATACTGTTTTCCATAGTGGCTGTACCAATTTGCAATCCTACCGGCAGCGTATGAGGGTTCCTTTTTCTCTGCATCCTCTCTAACATTTGTTACATATAGTAATGTTTTTTATTGTAAGGTTTCTGTAAGTTTTGAAAAATGCATACAGTTGTATAGACACCACAGTGAAGATATAGAACATTTTTATCACTCTGCAAACCCCTTATACCCTTTTATAGTTAACCACTCTTCCTGGCTAAGCTGCTGGTAACCACTGATTTCTAGCCCTTTTCCAGTTGTCACATAAATAAAATCACGCAGTAGATAACCTTTTGAATCTTTCTTCTTTCACTTAGCCTAATGCATCTGAGATTCCCCCACGTTGTTCCATGATCAGTAGTTTGTTTCTTTTTGTTGCTGAATAGTATTCTATTGTATAAATATACCACAGTTTATCCATCCACTAATTGAAGTATATTTAGATTTTTTGGCAACTATGAATAAAGACACTGTAAACATTCACATATAGGTTTTTGGCTATTCTTCTTTTTGCTTTTTGCTATATTTTAGAATCAGCTTGTCAATTCTGTGATTAGAACTACCATTAATCTACAGGTAAATCTGGGAAGAATGAGCATTTTAGCAACATTGATTCTTCTAGTGAATGAATACAGTATATCTATTTATTTAAGTCTTTGATTCCTTCCATCCGTTTTGTATAGTGTTTACTATACAGGTATTTTATACTTTGTTAGATTTGTGCCTATGTATTTCATGTTTTAAATGCTACTATAAATTATACTTAAAATTTTTCAATTTCTATATAGAAATACAACTGATTTTTGTATATTGACCTTGTGTCTTGTGACCTTATTAAACTCATTTATTAACTCCAGTAGTTTTTACAGGTTATTTGTTTTTTTCCACATGGATAATCATGTCATCTGCAAGTAGAGACTGGTTTATATCTTCCTTTCCAATCTGTATGCCTTTTACTTCTTTTTGTTGCCTAATTGTATTGGCCAGAGTCTCTAGTACAATGTTGAATACATAGGGTGACAGCAGATAGAGGACATGCTTACCGTGTTCTCGATCCGACAGGGAAAGCATTAAATGTGATGTTAGCTGGGCTTTTTTTTTTTTTTATGTCATTCTTTGGATTGAGAAATTTTCTTATATTCCTACTTTACTGAGATGTTTTTAAAATCAGAATGATACCAAATTTTTAAAAATAGCTTTCACTGTTTACAGTCTTAACATGGAAAATTATAATGACTAATTTTTGAATGCTGAACCAGTCTTAAATTCCCAGAATAAACCCTACTTGCTTATATTATATTATCCTTTTTATATGTTGTAGGATTCACTTTACTACAATGGAATTTTTACATGTTTGTTAATGAGAGATATTGGTCCACTTTTTTTATATTGTAATGTCTAGGGTTAGTATCATAATAATACTTACTTCATAGAAAAAATTGAGATGTTTTCCTACTTGTTTTATTTTCTGGATGAGTTTGTGTAAAATTGTCATAATTTCTTCCTTAAATGTTTGGTTGAATTCACCAGTGAGGTCATAGTGTCTGGAGATTTCATTGTGGTGAGATTTTTAACTCCTTTTAGTTACTCCTTTATAGCCATACCCATTCTCTCCCACCTTTCCCTAACCTTTGGCAACAACAAATCTGTTCCACACGTCTATAATTATGTCATTTCATGAATATTACATAAATTGAATCATACGATATATATTCTTTTGAGATTGGCTTTTTCACTCGGCATAATTTCCTTGAGGTTCATTCAAACTGTTGCATGTATCAATATTCCTTTTCATTGCTGAGTAGTAGTCCATGGTATGCATCTATATTTGTATATAGTTTGGTTAACCATTTACCCAGTTTGGGGCTACTGTGGAAAAAAGCTACTTTGAATAATCATATGTGAAAATAAGTCTTCATTTTTCAATTGTCCAAGAGTGAAATAACCAGCTCATGTGCTAAGTCTGTTTTTAGTTTTGACAGAAACTGCCAAACTATTTTCCAGAGTGGTTGTACCCTTTTACATTCTCATCACCAATGTATGAGTGATCCAATTTCTCCACATCCTCATCCACACTAGCATTTAGCATTATCACTATTTTAGACATCTGATAATGTATAGTGTTATCTCATTGCAGTTTTAATTTGCAAATCTCTAGTGGCTAATGGTGATGATGTGTTTATTTCGCATGTTTATTTGCCGTCTATATATCTCCCTAGTGAAATGTCTCTACATGTCTTTTTTTTTTTTCATTTTCTAATTGGAAAGTTCATTTTTTAATGTTGAGTTTTGAGAGGTTTTTATATTTCCTAGATGTAAGACCTTTGCCAGACATGGGACATGCAAATCTATTTAACAGTCTTTAGCAAAGCAAAAGTTTTCAATTTTAATGAGGTCCAGTTTATCAATGTTCCTTCATTATCAGTAATGCTTTTGGTGTCAAGTTTAAGGTCTCTCTGCTTAGTCCTAGTTCTCTAAGATTTTCCGTTGTTTTTTTGTTTCCCCCCCCTCCCCCAACCCTAGAACTTTAACTAAGCTTTAATTTTAATCATTTAAATCTTTTGCTCCTGTATCCAGTTGGGTCTTACATTTCTTTACTATTATCTAAATTATTTAGAGTGTGTTTTACTTTTTTGAACTGCATTTATGTCTTCCCATTCCAACACAATCACTGTCCAAGAGTTCTCTTACATAGGAATAGAATTTCACTTGTGAAAGATTCAAAATTATCTTTTTAAAAAATATCAAAAAAGATTGTCCACTAAGTGATTTTTCTTAATCCATGGACTTAGCCCATCTCTTGGTCTGTTTGCAGCTTATTAAATGAGGTGGTATCCTTGGAAGGCCAAATCGAAAAGCTGGAGTCACACCAGGACCTTGACCCTGCTCAGGAAACAAACATTGAGGTAAGCCGGAGGCTTGGAGAGGACAATCTGGGAGGTTGTGGGGACTCTGCCACCTCTTCCCACCCCTTCTATTGTTTAACAGGTCATAACAAGAATTAAAACCCATCTTCTGTCACAGGAGGAACCCTCTCTTGTGGTCAGTTTTCGCCGTGTACCACCACTTCTATTCTCTGATGACACAAAAACTCTAGATTTTTCTATTCTGTCTAGAAGCTCAGGCAGACAAATTTAATAAGTTTATTTCTTGATGCCATCTTAAGATAATGATGAGTACTTTAAGGGAAAACTTCTCTTTTTAATCTTTGTATCCCAGCACCAAACATTACAGAGAAGATAAATGGGAAATAATTATTCGTGAAGACCTGCAGCCTTAGAATGTAAGAGATATATTAGTCTTTGATTTACTTATCAAGAGTTCTTATGTTGTTTTTCACTATCTCCAAAGTTTTCCTGTTGTTTTATCTCCTTGCATTTCTTAGAGACTCTTTTCTAAGAAAGGTTTAATTTTTCCTTTTTGGAATGTTGAAAAAGTAGTGATCAAATTTGGATAAGAATTAGACTTTAGAGCCCTGGCTGCTAGTTTTTCTGCTCTACAAAACTTCAGGTCTTTGAAGAAAAGTCTCTCAAAAAGGAAAAATCTGTATCTAGCTACCTCTTTATTGAAACTGTCAGCCTCTGCTTTAGCTTAAGCCAAAGAATTTAGGTGGCTTTGGAAGAAGTAAAGGAGAAATGTCTCTTATTGTAGAAAAGTAATGTTTATTTAGACCCCTTACATATTAAAAGCCATCTACAGATCAGCACAGATTTATCACCAAGGAAAAAATGAACTTTTAACCACAATTTAGTGCAATGTTCTAAAGTGGCAACCTGATTTCGTGCTGGTTGAGAAGTCAAGAGTTATTTTCACTATCCTTAGGCTCTGGAAATAACAAACTATGCACAGAGGGAAGAGGACAAAGTTCAAGATATATTCTGCCTTAGAAAATTTCCTCCAAAACCCAGCCATATTAAGGAA
>NW_006436288.1:11118648-11124293 GCF_000325575.1 Pteropus alecto
ATAGGGAGAGGAATATCAAAAGAATGAAGAGAAAGAAGAGCACAAAGATAAATAAAGATTAAAAAAACAAACCAACAAGGCCTTAGGATAATATGAAAGAGGAAGATATCACAAATATGTATGGAGATATGCAGTTTTATATGCCCTTAAAAAAAACAGGCATGAATTTAAAAAACCAAAAACAGCCCATCTGATGTGTAGATAAACTGCGGTACATGTTATATGATGGAATACTACTCAGTGGTTAAAAGGAATGGACTTCTTAATTATCTAACGACATCAATGAATCTCTGATGCATTATGCTTAGTGGAAGAAGCCCAACCCACAAGATTATCTACTTCATAATTTCATTTCTGTAACATTCTGAAAAAGGCAAAACTGTAGGAAAAGAAAATAGATTAGTGGTTGCTAGAATGGAGTGGGGAAAGGGTGGAGAGGATTGACAAAAGGGCACAAGGACATTTGGGGTATGTTAGATATATTCCATACCTTGTTGTGGTTGTGATTACATGACACAATGCACTTGTCCAAATTCATAGAACCATGCATTTTTAAAGGTGAGTTTTTCTGTATGTAAATTACAACCTCAATAAATATAACTTTAAAGAATTGTCACAAGTTCTGTCCTTGGAAGGTCTAAGACTGATGGGAAGGCCTGTGTAAAAACAAATGTAGTAATATAATGTATAAGAAACTTTAAATATAAGAATATTTAATAAGAAATTGTTACAGATGCAAAGTCAGTAGGAACGGCTGTAGATTTACTCTGGTGAAAATCGTTAGAAATAGAGGAACAGCAAACATAGCATGGAAAAATTAAAGGAGAACTAAGTTAACAAAGTTTAAAAATGTCACATGTATTACCTCATTTATTTCTCATGAAGAAATGGAATGATTTAGGAAGCCATGAAAGGGGAAGAGGAAAAGATGGTAAAAATATTTAAACACATACACACCAGAAACAACTTTAAAAGACCTTTAAGCTGAAGAAAGGAATTCGAGGTGGCTTTGGGTGTTGCCTGATAACTGATCCCCTCGCCACGAGTCCAGAAAGCTTTCTGAAATCTCCATATCCATGTCTAGGCTTTCATTATGAGACTGACTCCCATCTCTTTTCTAAGCAATTAAGTCACACAATTCGGGGGTTAGTGATGAATGAACTTGTTCAAAAGAGTATAGACTATACATTCTCTACAGTTGTTTGAAAGTAAATACCCTTAATACTCATATCCAACCAGCACAATGCCTAGCTCAATGGCCACTTACATAGGATGTGACCAATAACATCATGTTGATTTGATTTGATATTGGCTTTGGAGATCAACATCCACAACAGTATGGAAAAAATAGTTTCTATTAAATCTCAAACTTTTTGATCATGAATGAGCTTTCTACTAAATATCCTTATTTGTTTTGTTTCAATTTCACACATCATTCTTTACAACTTTTGCTTTATATCCTTTGTTTTAAAGGAGAAGATCACGGAAATTAAAAAGCAATTAGGAGAAATGGATAACAAATTTGTCCAGGTAATGATAAAATGGCTTTATAATTAAGAAAGAAGAACAGTTCTTCAAAGAAATCTCAGATTTAGAAAATTTTAGTGAATGGAATTTAAAACTCGATGAAAGATAAACAAAGAATTTTAGACCTAGAAGGGAACTTGCTGTCATTTAAACTATACCTTCATTTTCAAAAGAGAAAAGCATAACTCAGAAACAAGAGGTGACTTGCCCATATTTCTAGGTGAAAAGACCTAGTCTCGTTCTTGCTCTCCCACTAAAAATACAAATAAATAAATATGTGTATATGGTGCTATATGTTTATATATTTAATATACATTTACATATGTAAAAATATTTACTATATATTTTTAAATATATACATACATGTATATATTTTCTTCTAACAAAAGTAACACATGCTTATTTTAATACTTAAAACATTATAGAGTGTTTTCATATTAAAAAATAAAAAAATTATCCCACTAACTTGATACTAAACACTGTGCACATTTTAGTATATTTTAAAAATCTTTCTATACATATATTTATATATTACTTTTATTTTTATGGGATTTTGTTACCATATGTTCTGCAACTTGCTTTTTTCTCCTAGCATTTTTTCTTCAACAACTTTCTATGCAACTAGATGTCATTTTACCTTTTCACTGTTTATATAATGTGGGATCTGATTTTTAGATGTATCAAATTTATTTTGTTGGATATTTTGGGCTTTTTAATCAATGTTAGCTATTAGAAATTATGCCTCAGAAATCCATCTCTTTGCTTGCTTTGGCAAGTACTTCTTTAAAAATCAATTTCTAGAAATGGCACCTCTAGAACCCATTTTTCTTGGATCCCTAAACACTCTCCTTCCTGCTATAGCTCTACTTTTCAACTCATGCTGCAAGTCTATTATGGGATGATCAATTAAAAGCCTTTAAAACGTTCTACTCCTGACATATGGCAATTAGCATTCATGTCTTAGAAAGAGGTGGTTTGCTTTCGGCCTGTCTCTTGATCTTACTGGTAGAAACCAACCAAAAACCATCTGTTATTTTTATCTGACAACCTATAGGAGACATAGGAAGGAAAGAAGAAACAGACCTTTTTATGAATAGCTCTCTTGCTAAACCATAAGGCCCGAATGTTCAAACTGACATAATGTGGACTTATATTTATATATTACAAATTTTTAAATATTTAAAAAGTATATAATTTTCCTTTTTTTCTCAGAAACAGATTGTTTTTCCAACTAGTATCCTGATGGATATTTTTTAAGGAGCAAGGGAAGAGTATCAAATAGAGAAAAAAGATGACATAATAAGCAGCATTTATATAAATTTATACTTTTAAAATATTAAAAATAATTTTATTAATCTTTTGGTTATTCCTCCTATAATTTATTACAATTACTCTATGATCTTGCTCTAAGAACAAGGATTTTACTCAGCAAAAGGAAGTTTCATTAAAGCCACTTTACAAATAAGTGGTGTCAAAATGAGTGAGGTTTTATTGTATAAACTAGAAAAACATAATTTCTATTTTACCCAAATTGTGCGTGTCTTTTCAGGCAGATGCTTGTAATGAAGCTCATGAATTAAAGGAGAAACTTGTTGCAAGAATAGAGGTAAGATTTCATAGTTACACGAGTTTAAATAATGATAAAATAATATGATTTAAATCTATATACAGAGGTAATTCTTTCCCTGGTGTCTTTCTAGCCTTATCACTGTCTTCTCCACCTCCTGGTTTTCTGCTTTGAGCCAACAGCACATCTCACAGGTCTCACAGGTCTGGTGTACCCGCAAGCCCTCATACTCCTTCCACATCTCCTCCAATTGGAGCTTATCCTCCATGTGTGCACACACATTACCCATTCTTCAAGGTTCAGCTCAGATGTCATCTCCTCTTCCAGACCTTCCCTAACCACCCCTACCTAGAAAAATGATTCCATTTCTGAACTCCTCCTACAAGATCTTATACATCGAGGTAATTGTGAATGAGTGAATGAAATAATAAATGAATAAATCGACCTGTTACCTGCTCAGAGGTGCTTAATCATCCCACCTTCTAGAGTAGATATCCTACCACCAAACCTCAGCTACTTCATCTCATCACCTTATTTATCTTCTCTTTAGCATGTATCTTAATTTATATCTAATATGTGTGTCTATTTATTTTATTTTTTTATTAAAAATTATTAGGGTGACATTGATTAACATAATCAAGTAAGTTTCAAGTGTACAATTCAGCAGTATACATTGCATTGTGTGTTCACCACCCAAAGTTAGATTTCCTTCCGTCACCAAATATTTGACCCCTTTTACCCTTATCTACCTCCTCCAGATCCATATATGTGTTTAGTTGTTGATTGATCGTCCCCTAGCTCCAATAAATGTACATGTAATTCCTTGTCTAGTTTGTCTTTTAAAAGCTCATGCAAAAGAATGCACATTCCTTGTTTATTTTGTTAAGCATTGTATCCTAGAGGAGCACCTGCTAGGAGTCACTCAATAAACATGTTTTATATAGACGAACAAATTGAATAAACAAATTCAGTGCAAGGATAAATATCTTCCTACATGAATTATCCAGTAGTTAAAGATCGGCATGTGGGTTTCATTTAATTTTCTGCCATGGCGCTGCCTTACTCTGTGAATGCATAAGTCTCTTTGTAATAGGTGATCTGCCTGCCAGTGACCTCCTCATGTGACTCACGTGTGATTTGCAGTGTGGGCCCCTGAGGTATTCTGGAGGAAAAGAACTCTGCATCATTGACAATAAGACTGACAGACACCTAGAATTATTTTTTAAAAGTGATAGTTGACCTTTTTTCCAGAACTTTTGCAAGGACATGTCTGTGCTGGATTCAAAACTGGGGATGTACCAAAAGCAAGCAGGGAACAGAGACTCTCAAAGTCCTGGAGAAGTGGAGCCCCTGCTTCTTCAGACTTCACCACCCCCCTTAGTGCAGAATTCTCCTCCTCGTATTACAATGTGGTAAGTCAGACAAAGGAGGCCCCAAAATGTATTAACTACAGTAAGATTAAATTTCTTTGAGGACTGACTAAAAATTTGTTTTATCTTCTTTTATAAATTATCTATTCTCATTCTTTAAGTCATAATATTTTTCTTATTTTAGATATATATCTATTGCATTAGATATACAGATATAGATATGTATTTTTTTTGTTATTGCTCTAGATAACTATATATACATAAATTTTAAAGGATGTTGTCTGCAAGCTGTGATGCAGTCACCTCCACCAAAAGAACATACCTGCTAAGCAGATTTGAAAAACCTTTGTTTGCTGGACAGGGTACCTCTCTCGTACAGTAGTAAAGACATACATACCAGCAAATTCTGAGTTCTTTAATTCCTTTCTAGAGATGCCACACCATCATATATACCCTGAGTAGTATCCTTCTCTAAGAAAACTTCCAATTCTTTATCCCCAACCACAAACCCAGGTAGAATCTTCAGCACTGTCTTTTGTGTGTGCACTGCATGTCATCCTGACATAGAGCTCACAGCATATAATTGCAATTAAATTATTTAAAATCTCTCTCCTCCTAATACTCCATGGGCTAGCTGAAGACACAAATCTTGATCATTTTGTAACATGAAGTACAAAAGATGTTCATCATGCTCAACAAATATTAAATTAATAAGTAACAAATGGTGTTAATGACAATGGAGGAGCAATAATTCCAGAAAATTTCCTCCTCCATAGAATTAATGAGAGAGCCGGAAAAAATGGTCAGAATTAGCTTTTTCAGAACTCTGTAAATTAAGGATCTAGTACTCAGAAGACATAAAGAACTCTTATAACTCAACAACAATGACAAAAAACAATCTAACTTGAAAAATGAGCAAAGGAGTTGAACAGACATTTCTTCAAAGGAGATACACAAATGGCCAATAAGCACATGAAAGGATGTTCAACATCATTGGTCATTAGAGAAATGCAAATCAAAATCATGAGATACTACTTTATACCACTAAAATAACCATAATTAAAAAGATAGACAATAACAAGCATATGGAGAAATCAGAACCCTCAGATATTGCTAGTGAGATTGTAAAATGGTGTAGCCACTTTGGAAAACAGCTT
Organism: Pteropus alecto; assembly: GCF_000325575.1. NCBI lineage: Eukaryota > Metazoa > Chordata > Mammalia > Chiroptera > Pteropodidae > Pteropus > Pteropus alecto. Next base: position 11,124,270 of record NW_006436288.1, read on the forward strand.
GGCAATTCCTGAAAAGGTTAAACA
>NW_006436288.1:11124747-11167618 GCF_000325575.1 Pteropus alecto
TAAATTGTATGGCAAGTGAATTATATCTTCAAAAACAAACAGATAAATAAATGAATGCCTTTTTATTATTAATTTTTTTTTATGGGCAGATTATAACCCAGCTGATTTGTTCACCTTTCATCAACCATTATATCTTAGCTAAAATTGCCTAAGATTTTTGACCAATCTCTTGTCAGAGAACTGGAAATGTACTAGTTCCATTAAGAATATTTATACATTATTTTTTTCAAGAGGTTTATCTTGCAGACTTAGTCAATTATTATGTATCAATTTTGCTATTTTTAGCTCCAGAGGGTGGCCTCTTTGTATTATCCCCATAATATCCCTATTTCTTTATAGTTTTTCCTTATGTATTCACCACAAATAATGTGGACGTTTAGAAAAGATTAAAGACTTTATGCATGTCAAAGTTTGAAAAATAAATAGCTAAAAAAATCAAAAAAAAATAAATATAGCATTCAAATATCAAAAGAATGTTTTTATTCTTTATAGAAGATAAATTCAAAATGAAAAAATTATTAATAAAACTAAATTTTGGTTCTGTACAGCTAATATAAAAACAATTTATTCTGATTTAGCAACTATGATGTTTTCCTAAGAAAAATGTGTGAGCCTTTTAAGATAAATATTATACATGCTCTTTTATTTGCTTAATAACAGAAAATTTAAAAAAAATCTTTGTTACAACATATTGACTTGTAACTAAAAATCAAATGATTCAGTAGTGTCAAAAATAAGACTGAATCTAACCACACCTAGAATTTTCACTGTAATTTAGCAACTATGATGTTTTCCTAAGAAAAATGTGTGAGCCTTTTAAGATAAATATTATACATGCTCTTTTATTTGCTTAATAACAGAAAATTTAAAAAAAATCTTTGTTACAACATATTGACTTGTAACTAAAAATCAAATGATTCAGTAGTGTCAAAAATAAGACTGAATCTAACCACACCTAGAATTTTCACTGTAGGAAAGAAAAAATTGAAAGGCACACTCTAAACCAAAAAGAAAAAAAAACACTAAAACAAAATTGAAAAAAAAGAATGAATGAAAGGAAGAAAAGAAGGAAATAAAAAAGTATTATATAATATGTTATATAATAATTTTTATTATATTAAAGGGGGTTTATAATTTTTTCATTTCTTTGTTTTCTAAATTATCTGTAATTTAGAAAATTTGTTTTTCTCTTAAAAATGAATCTTAAAATGTGTCTCTTTAAAAATGTTCCAGTTTAGCATTTTTAAAGATGACTCATTTTGGAATTTAGGAAGAATAGTGTTTATTTACTAGGTATGTTTTGGGTAAGTCACATTTTTCTTTTCATAAGAGAGAACAAATCTGGATTTAGTGCTTCTTGAGGGCACTTCATTTTAGCAACCCTCAAAGCCTCTTCCTAATAGAGTATTTCAAGAACACTGGCTCTTTAATAAATGTGTCCAGTAGAAGCAATTATTTGTACAACTACTAATAGATAGCTAGTGGTGATAATGCCGAGAAACTTAGCTTATGTTTATAGAATCCACTGAGTTGGGTCACAAAATAGATTCATAGTTAGCTTTAACTATGCTCTAGATTTTCTCTTCTGAAGTGTATTATAGACAGTAATTAACTTCAAGCAACTGGATTATCTGTGACTTTTCTTTTCTTCTTGGTGTTTTTCTGGATTTCCAGATCTTCTACCCTAATCACGTATTGCATTCATAGTTAGAAAATAATAATGCCAGGACTTAAAAGCAAATAAATTAAGTCTATCATAGGTATAGCCTAGAAGAAGGAGTCCTCAAAGATTTGAAAAAGCCTATATTACTTTATAAAGGCAAGTCTGATGCCAGAACAAAACTGGTGTAGAGAGAACTGAATTCCATTTGTCACATTGTATTTTGTGTCCTGAGGATAAACTAACTGCCTGTGCCTTCATTTCCCCCTAGACAGGCACCATATACCTCACAAGTAAGGTAAAAATGACAATAATCTGGTAGACTGTGAGAAGAACATTTCAAAGGAAACTCACAATATTGAGGGTGTCATTGTTTCAGGGCTATAGAATCGTAGAATTCCAATGCCAGCCCTGGGATGATCTTAATAGGTCATCTGCTCTAAGCTCCTTCTTTTGCAGATGTCAACTAAAGTCAAGAGAAGTTCTGTCACTTACTTGAAGTTATAGAGCTACCTGGGTAAAGAAACCAGGAGCCACATCAATATGGTTTTCTTCTGAATTATTTAACACAGATGTTTTCTTTCCTTGTAGGAAACGTGCACTGAGGATTTTCATCATGTTTTATGTCCTCACCATTACTGGTCTTTCATGTTATATACTGTTTTTTGATGCTACATTTATCTTTGAAAGAGTGCTCCCTACAATGCTTGGGCGCCGTGGAATGTGGGAACTACGGGAAATTATCACGCCTTTCTTGAATTTAGAAGTGGAAGACTTGTTACCCTCCTAAAGATCCAGAAGTTGCTGTTACCCTATTGACTTTCTCTCCAATAAAATTCTGGCTGTTCTTGTATTACGGTGCTTAACTTATTTTGAAAATGTTATAGGGTGTTTTGCAAAAGATGTTGTAATTATGTGGAAATTAGTTGATCACAGACAGAAAACATGAAAACAGTTTATGTTTATCCTTATAACTCACAATGACTTCTTGCATCATTTTACACATTGTTTAAAATATTTACTTCAAACCACCAGTCTCTCTCCTCACTCAATCCAGAGGACATTGAGACTATCATATATTAGTTTACTTGGTTATTTCTCTCATTTTACTTCTGATGTCTCGGAAGAAAAAGCACAGAATTCCTCTCAGTCATTTCCAATTTTACTTCAATTGGATTGAGGCCATATTTTGGGTGTAGTGGACATTCGTTGGCTTTGTTCCCTAACATTTATTTATCTTTTTTTGTGATAGCACCCTAATTTTACTTTGAAAGAACTATCTTTCCCCAGTGAGCATGATTGTAGGTGGTCTTTCAGTCAATGTCCCTTGTTTTCCTCTTAACAAGAGATGAGAATATGCTGAATCAAACATTCCCCAAGAATGAGAATTTTGAGAATCATACAAAGAAGGGAAATAATTGGAATGTCAATTCTGTGAACTAGCGCATATCTTTTTCTGCTTAAGTTGGCAGAGTTGGTTCTGCTGCTTATAATAGTAATAATAATAATAATAATTAATAATAATAGTAATAAATGTCTAATTGATATAGCAGTTTTGAATGCCAGATTGGAGCATTTTCATCTCTAACTTTTTAGATAATGAGGAAATAGTAAACTTTATTTGCAGTATGAAAAACAATTATAATTGAACTATGCAAAATTAATAGAACCATAAAGGATAAATTGGAGTAGGAGGGCAGATGGAGTATGAGAGATCAGTGGTTCAGGTGAGCTAAAGAGGTGGAAATGGGAATGAAAAGGAGATGATGGGTGAAGTAGATATTGTTAAGGTGGATTTTATATTTGGGTGTATAATGGATGCGTGGGGTTGGACGGGTGGTGACGGGAGGTTATGGAACACGGTCTCAATTCTCCTCATATTTGAATGGATCTTGAAGGACAGATAATATTTTCAAGGTAGAGATGAAGAAAAGGTATTTTAGAGAAAAGACACATCATGAATTAAACAAGAGCCATAAATAAAAGGCAGTCAGAAAAGTTGGTAGAGCATATTGCTCAACATACCAGTTTGTACATTCCTTAAAAACAACCACTACACTTTATTTATTTTTGTGGTCTTTGGAACAGTGATTCCCAAATATTGCTCCATTGATGGTATGCATCAGAATCACTTGGAGAGCTCTATACATTAGTGATTTCCAATCCCTACTCCAGATACTTAGATTCGGAAAAGTTAACGTGGGGTTCAGGAAATTTATTTTTAAAAATCTCCCCAGCTGAATAGAATACAAATTCAAATTTGGGAACCATATCTTGGTACACTTTAGAACAACACTGTACACATAGTAGGTACTCAATAAATACTTGTTGAAGTAAATTAAATTATGTGTTCTTATCTTTGTGACCTCCTTATCACATCATCCAGTGCTACATTCAGTTTTTGTTCAATAATTTCCATCATAGTCGTTTTTCAAGAGCCCCCATTTTCTTAGTCCCTTGAAGTCATCTCCAACTCCTTAACTATCTTTTTGTTTTAACATTTTGGAAAACACTGGGTTCTTCCAATTCTTCCACAGCAATTTTCCCCAGACCACCCCCATTTTTTGTATTTATAATATTTCCATTCTGGTAGGCCTTTATCATACAAATAAATGTATTACTGCTGAGAAAAGCCAGCCTAATGTTTTAACTTTTCATTGACTGCTATTTACACATACAACTTTAAAAAAGAATCAACTCCAAATGCCACTTTTATCCTGATATTCTATAGCCAGAAAACTATATCAGTTGCTAGAAATGTGAAATATGCTTGTGAGTGGTTCTCAAGCTGTGATGTTTAACAGAATTCCACAAAGAGACATTTAATTATAATTATATATTTGTCCTCCAGAAATTCTGAATCTGTAGATCTAGGATGAATCTCTAATTAATCTTTTATTCGAATAGTTTTCCCTAATTCTTAGGACTCAAAGTTTAAGAGCTATCATGCTATGCTATGGGCAAAAGCTACCTGGAATTAAAAATTGACTGAGATCCCATGCAACGTTAATCAAGAAGTGACTAACTTTTGGGGAGGAGGGGGGGAGGCTGGAGATGGGCGAGGGAATTTCCAGGACACACAGAAAGGGAAAAAGCCAAAAGCTTTAGGAACAATGAGTAATATATTCAAAGGTCTTGTGATAGTGAGAGGATATGCTGACAGATTTTAAAAAGTCACAGTTAGACTGACTTACTGATGAAGGAACTATTCAGACCAAAGTAGATAGAACTTGGTATACATTTTTGATAATCTTTATGTAAATTCTCATTGCTGGATACAGTATCAGCTAATTTATTTGTAAAACCAAAAAAAAAGAGGTATTGAGTTTAAGTAGTTCAAAAAAAGCTAAAAGTCTTACAGTAATCATATAAACCTAGTGATGAAATAAGGTAGGGAACTAGACTTTTTTAAAGAATAAATTAATATTTTATTAATTTTCAAGATCTGTTTTATTAGGATTTTAACTAAAACAGAAAAATTTTCCCTGAGGGATAAATATCTTTAAAGTAGGAACAATACTATTTTCACATCGGGTTTTTTTTTTTTTTTTTTTTCAGTTTGTCACTATCCCAAGCTGGAAGGCTGGATATCACAATGTTCTACTCTACTGAAAGAGGGAAACATTTAGAAAAGTACTGCAATATTAAGCTAATATAAATGTCTACATGTGGTAATTCAGTTAACTGCTTCGGTTGGTTGGGTCTCATTTCAGATCTTTTAAATGCCATATTCAATTGAGTCAATGCCTATGCTCAAAGTCACTTACTAAAAATGTCAGAATCACTTTTCAAATATGGTCTTAATTTTGGACTAGGAGGAAAGAAAACGAGTAGTCCCAAAATCTCCATTTGTCATATCTTTTTTTTTTTTTTTTTTGAGTGAAGACAACTATGATGTAGTGAAAAGAGCTTTAAACTTGGATTAAAAGTTGAGTAAAAATAATCTGCCGTTACATTTTTTTTGGTGGTGGTGGTGGTGGGGTTATCTAATCCCCCTCCCTCCCAGGGCATCCGAGCACTCTTCCCCAGCTGCCCAGAGTGTTGGCTGCTGAGAGTTCACAGAGAGGATCCTCCCTTGGACTTGCCTTTGCTTAAAGAGACCTGTATAACCTAAAATTACTCTCCTTTCCCAAGGGTAACCTGCATTCATGATTGATCTAGGCCAGGGTACCTTTCTGAAGGGCTATCCCAGACTCAGAGATCCCCATGGGATTGGTTAAGTGCAAGTACGTCGCAACTTCTCCCTATGTTTTACGCACTATGTTAAGCACTTCACATATCTTTTTTGTTTAACCCTCACAATAACGTTATAAAGCAGGTATTGTTGTTATTCCCATTTTTATACATGAAGTAATCAAGGCACAGATTGGATAAGGAGCTTGTTCATTGTTTCACTATAAATGGTAGAGTCGGGATTTGAATCTAGATCTTTCTGGCTGTACTTCCTGTGGCCTTTTCATGTGCCACACAGCCTCCCAAAATTGGATTGCAAGCTCTGTGAGAGCAGGAACAGTGCCATATTAAGGCCTATATATTTAGCATCTAGTACATCACATAGATAGCAGGTGCTCAAAAAATATTCATTAATAAATCAATGAACTAACATTTATTAAGTGCCAAGTGCAGCTTCCACCAGTGCTTAAGCTTTCAGAGACACCACCTGCCACATTGCCCTTCTCTGGCATCACCTCTGCCATTGATCACTACTTCCAGGAGACAGACATATTTATGTACAGGCCATTAACATAGGCTTGGAATGGCCAATGGCCCACTTTTTACCCAAACTGTATGTGAGGCACCAGCGCCAAGCTACTGCAGGGGCTACAATCCTTTCTGTTTCCTCTACTTTGTCTACTCCCCAAACTGAATCCTCTCTAGAAGCTAAAGACATTTTGAAGTCCAGTTACTTCTGCTAATGCTCACGCCTCTCTGCACCAGGGAGTTTGGTTGACCCTCCCTGTCTCACTTTCCGGGCATGAAGCCCACAATGCCTGTCCCAATCTGGAAACTTGTGTTCCCTGTAGCTTCTGGCTGGTGAACTAGCCACATGCTCAAAAACCAGATTTAGTCCTGTGATTTTTTCCCCCTCTTTGGAAGAGCTTTCGCTACATGTGATTGATAAGTGAGCAAAGCAAATGATTGCATTACCTTGTTTAAAAGTAGAGGTTTCACAGTTGGGATGCTTTTGTCTGTAACAATATGTCAAAATAATATTGGCTTAAAGCATAAGGATATTTATTACTTTATGTAATGAAATATGTGCATCGAGGGTTGTTCCAGGGTTGGTTAATTAAACAGCTCAATGATGTCAGCCAGTACTTTGAATCACCTTATCTTTTATTCTCTTGGCTCTACTCATGGTCCCAAGATGGTTACTGTTGCTCCAAATGTCTTCATGTGACACAACATGCAACAGAAGAAAAGAAGGGGTGAGGGGATCTTTCCCAGAAGCTCCCAGCAGACTTCCTCTTGGGAACCATTGGCCAGACTAGATTACAGGCCACCAGAAGCTAATTACTGTTTGTGACCTGCCACCCTCCCCACTCCCCTGTACTTGTGAGCCAAAGCACAACGAACACTCACCCTGCCCAGCTGTCACCAATGAACTCTCTTCTTCAAAAGAAATTGGGTACCCAGCATACCTCGTTTGATTGTGCTTCGCTTTATTGCACTTCCTGCATGAGGTTTTTTTTTTAGGCGAGGCAACCCTTGGTTGACCTCACAGATTGCAAGGAATTTGTCAGCTTACAATCCTTAATTTTTTTATTTTTTATGCCTACAGCACCTGGTCTTCCTTGGTGGTCTCCCATCCAAGTACTAACCAGGCCAGATCCTGCTGGGCTTCCGAGATCAGACAGGATTGGGCTTGTTCAGGGTGGCATGGCGGTAGACCCTGCATGAGTTTTTTACAAGTTGAAGGCAAGATCTTTCACCAGCAAAAAGATTGCAGCTCACTTTATTGAGACACTCTCTGTATTACAGTGGTCTGAAACCGAACCTGCAATACCTCTAAGGTATGCCTGTATATGCAAAAGGTAACATTTATCTCTGGGATTGCAAGTGGTTTTTCTTCCTCAGAAAATTTTATTTAATGAACATGTGTTACTTTAAAAGAAAACATTTTATTTTAAAATAATTTCAAACAGAAAATTTGTAATAGAACGAGGAACTCCCATATATCCTTAACCCAGATTTACCAATATTTAATGTTTTGGCATTAAATATTTGTTTTATTTTCTTTTTCTCTATATTTTATAATGATTGGAAAATCTGCATAGATCATTCCCCTTACTCCATAAAATTTGAATGTCTATATCCTAAGAACAAGAATATTCTTTTATAGACCGGTATGGTTGTAAAATTTAGAACTTTTAACAATGGTTGTAAAATTTAGAACATTTAACAATGTACATTAATTTATAACCCATATCCTAATTTGTTAATTGGCCCAATAGTGTCCTTTATAGAAATATTTTTCCATATAAAACCTAGTCCAGGATCATGTCTTACCTGTCATATTTGTCTTTTTAACTTTATTTCACCTGGACAACTTCCTCAACCTTTGTCTTTCATGCCACTGACATTTTTTAAGATTAGGCCAATCATTTTACAGAAAATCCTTCATTTGGGTTTGATTTCCTCATAATTAGATTCAGATTATGCCTTTGGGACAGAACATTACTTAAGTGGTGTTTTGTTCTTCTCCGAGCATCATAGCCGGAGGCATACAAAGTTCACTTGCCCCTCCTTGGTGATATTAGTTTTAATCACCTGGCCAAAGTGTTTAGTTCCCCCACCGATGTATAATTCTTTTACTCATAAAGGAAAATGTATTTTACAAAATAACAAATTGAAGATTATATTATAATAACTGAAAACCGAATTTAGTGAAAAATGGTGTGTCATGCTCTCTCCTTTGTGCAAAGAACACTTATCCCACCCCATCAACGATACTGTATTTGAGAGATAGAATGAGACTTTAAAGCATCAAGTTGCAGAGAATAAACTAAGGTCTGGAGAAGTAGAGAAACCTGCCCTGCGTTAGTATCATTGCAGGACTAAGACCGGAGTACTGCCTCTAATCTGCCTCCCTTCCCACCCATGTCCCTTTCAGCCCAAGCACAACCAATGCTTTCCTTGCCCAGCTGTCACCAAAGAGCTCTTCTCTTAGAAAGAAGAAATCTGCACCCCCATTCCCCCCACCCCCGCTCTTTGCCACTTTGTATTATAATACTCCCAGGTCTTCAGTCCAGATTCCAGATCTGTTCACATTAAAAGACTATCCATGTCCAAACTGGAAATGGGTTTTCTGTTTTATCATTTAAATGAGTTACCTTAGTCCCCAGTTATCTCCCGCAAACTTACTTCTCATCGCTCACCTCTCACAGCTTGGAGCCAGCAAAAGAATGAGATAAAGAGTCTGCACTATGGGGATGTGGCATGCATTCCACAAAGGTGCCTTTGTATAACTTGTGAGTAGAAGAGTGATGATTTTTTTTCCTGGCTAGAAACAGAGTCAACTGTGCTATTTTGAAAACTACCATAGGCAGACATTCCGAGAACCTATACTTGTATAGAGAGACAGCCTTTTCTGGCAGCAGTGTCTGTGTGTGTAGGTTGTAAAAGGCAGTATGAGCCCAGCAGTAAATTCAGTGCCAGGAAAGCTGAGGTTTGGACCCAGAGCTATCATACTAATATGTTTCCTGTATTGCCATTTTGTTTCACTATAGCAAGTACTGAACTTTCTGTGCCTCTAGCTCTCATATTGTGATAATGGGAGCTGATCTTACTGGTGTATTTGTGAAGACAAATAGAGCACAGAGAAATGAAACAATTTTAGTGGACCTTCCACTTACTGGCTGCCTTGGGGAGGTGGGGTGAGGTGAGTCTGGGGGTGGAGAACAGAAACATCTCAGAGCTAAGACTCTCTTTTGGGGTGAACAAAGCAGATTGTTTGATAATTTGATATTTATAGTCTTAGGGTCTTTGCTGCAGGGCATGCAATTTCTTCCTCCTCCTCCCTCTCTCCTTGCCCATTCCCAAGGGCCAAGGAAGTATGCTTCACTGAAAGTGGCATTTGGATCCCAGAGCTTCCGTGTTACTGCCTGACTTTCTGACAAAAGTGTTATTATTTCCACACATATGACTCTTTTATTCTATAAATAAATAAAGCTTTGGAAGGCAAACGAACACTCCTGATGTCTAAAATAGGACAAACAAATAAAGCTGATCCTTACAAGATTAATCCTCATTAGGAGGTAAAGAAAGTCAGAATTTTGAGTGGCATTTTAGAAGGTGATAATTTTTTTGACATTTATTATCTTCTAAAAAACCTTAGAAGTCAGCAGCTTAAAAGGATTAGAATAAAATGCCCAACACTAATAATTTTTCAAACAATAATATCATACGGAAATAATTTTTAATGTAAGATATAAAGTTCTAAATCTTTAAGTGGTTTTTCAGCAGATTTCAATTTATGTAATTCAACCTCTCCTAAGGCAGGGTTGAATCTAGGCTCCAACTCTTTTTCTTCTTCACATGAAGATGGAATCACTGTTTCAAAATATCCATTGATTGCCCTTTTGATAGCAAAACTCTGAACCTTGCAAATGAGTCCTACAAGAAAACAGCACCAGTCTTCACACCAGTGGTCACTCCCACGAATGTACTCCATTAAAGCAAAATGAGGCTGACTGAGGGTAGGTTTTTGTTTTTTAGTGAAACAAGGTGGTAGTAAGATATGCCCTGACTTTATTCTCATTGTAATTGGAGTAAATCTAAGCTCCTTAGAGAGCCTAAGTGATCCAGCTGCTGTTGTGATCGGTGGTCAAAAGAGAAAACAACGTTCAAGCTTTGTTCAGTGTCCCTATAATCGTAGCCTCCTCATTCTTGTTGCTTAGGGAAGAAATGAGGTAGAACAGGTCATGTAATTAATATAATTACATTTAATTAATATGTAATGATAATTGCATGCTGAAAACTAAAACATTCTAAAATTCCCACAGTGTGTAGCAAATTATACCAAAATGGACTGAGGCTGGCCCAAAGTAATGTCGCAAAGGGACATGGTTTAGAGACAGACTTAATCTTGATCACTAGGCCGTATCTTCAGAACTGTCACTTCATTTCAGAATAATAACACTTTGTCACATTTCTTTCAGGGCAGGTAAAATGCTCTCACATTATGTCATTTCAAGTCACAGTGTTAGGCTCTTTCAAGTGATGAGGCATTAAAGAGCATTCAGATGACTTCAGGTGATGGAGATTTAGTGGGAGACTTCCTGGGGAATGAAGGAAATGCAAGAAACGACTTAACCATTAAGTCTCTTGAGAACTGGAATAAGGTTAAAAATTCAACATTAACTCTACTTTTCCATCATTCTTATAACTCAGCTTTCCTCTCAGCACAGACTTTAGCACCAAACTGGGTTGAATCGTGCTACTTCCTAGCATGTGACCTTGGGCAAGTTACTTAAGCTCTTTGTGGCTTAGTTTCCTCATCTGTGAAATGAAAACACTTAGAGGTTTGAAGTTAATATACTTGAAACATATAAAATAGGACCAAGAACACAGAAATTGGTGTTTCCTATTATCATTATCATTTTTATTACTGTTATTATATTTTCCATTACTTCCGTAGCTACTCTTCACTACCCTCCTCGTGCCTAGTGCCTCATGGTTCCAATTACTCCTGTTTCTATGTGTGACTCTCAGCATCTATTCCTTTCTGCTTTATATTTTACCCGAGTTACTGACTTTCTTCTGATCTCTTTTTCCATACTTTGTACCTCTGCCTACTCATGCTTTTGTTTACTGCTTTCATTCTATTTGCTTCTTTGCTTTTCTACTTTGTCTGGCTTTCTATGTATCTTACATTCGCTGTCTTGAGAGAAGATTTGATAGGGCCACTTACTGACTATCTAGTATGGAGCTCTGCTGAAGAGTTCCTAAGCTTATTTGTCTAGGCTATGGCAAGTTTATACTTGACTCTCTTTGATTCAGGTGGGAGTCCATGGTCTAACCAGTACTGTTCAAATGGCCAGGGTCTGAGGATGTTAACTGAGTGTCCTGTGTGTAGAGAACTATTTTGGAGCAGCATCTAGGATTTCATGACTCCACTCCAGTACACAAAAAAAATAACAATATTGCCATCCCATTTATAGATGGAGAAACTGAAGCTCAAAAATGTCAAGTGATCCTAGGTATTATAACTCAGAGTACATGCAATGCTTTATTTAATTTTATCAAACAAGAGGTGCTATTTCTTACACTTCCTTTTATTCAGGAATGGGTGGCGATCTTTTTCCCAAATGGCATCTTGCATTCTAAAAGGTAGTTCTATGGCTATCATACTATATCTGCTTCAGAATTCAAGCAATATAGAGTTAAATGGAAATTATCTAAGGTGAAATAAGAGGGAAGAGGTTTGAAGCGTTTAAAAGACAGATGTACCAAAGCGAAGCTTCTAACTTTCTCTTTGCTCCCTTAAGATCTTGGCCAGTTGAACAAAGCACAGCACTAGTTATCTGGCAATTCAGATGCTACACAGTCAGCATCCTTCAGTGGAAAGGCTTTTCTGGAGATAGAATCTGGAGGAGCAAGGGAAAGCAGCAGAGAACCTCCCTTTTACAGGATTTGGGAGATAAGATGCTCTAGCTTGAAGATTTGTTCATCAGTAACTTGTTTTGACTTGCCAGGAAAGTTCCTTTAATGGAAGCACTTATTTCAACCAGTTGTTCCATCTTTATCTGACATCTGTTTTTAGCTAACACTCTCAGTCCTCTTAGAAGTTTGTGGATTCAAGTCTAACATGTCATTTTAAAATGTAAATTCTAGTTAAGTAGAAGAATTCTAGTTAAGGATTAGGAGAAACTGAATAAAGCCACAGTAAATTAATGATTGTCCAGGTAAAAAGGTGAGTAGAGTAGCAATTCATGGATCAGTCAGAGGTCTGGGAATCACATATGGCAGTGGTCCAGAGAATGGGGTGCCCCACAATGTCAAACTGGGTAAATTTTGATTAATAGTGAGCCTTGGTTTATTATTGGAAAAACAAGCTTTACTTAATATTATAGCAGGTGAAAATCAAGGTGGGAATTATTGGTTATGAGTAATGCTTTTTTGTTGATTGAGCATGTTTCTAAGACCTCTAAAGAGGTCTGTGAACAGTGCACGTTGGTAGAAAGGAATGGTAGTGACTAGTCAACCCTGAAAAGGCCTGACGGCCTGAGGAAGGGTTTGGCTGGCTTGGAAAGGATGCTATGCATATCATCTGCATGGAATGGAAAAGAGGAATTACTGCTATGTATTGAAAAGCCTCACTCTCCATCCTTTTGGCCTCTCTGAGTATAGAAATCAGACATACTTTTTAGGAAATTTAATTAACTACATTTGTAAATGGGGTCGTTTAAGGGAATTTAATTTGTTTAATTTAGCCATTAACTGAACATTAATCACAGACCATGAAAAAGAGATAGTTTCAATTTTTAATTAAACCTTTTTTTCCACTTATAAATAGAATAATAAAATAGGAAGTTGAATGTAACTAGGTTTTTTTTCATTTATTTGGCAGGTAACCAGAGAATCTGGGATGTAAGGAAAGACTGATTAAAATAAGACTGCGCTTTGTGTGAGATATTGGGCCTATTTCTAACCTGTCTCCATGGGCAGGAAGGGAATGGGGAGGAAGGTTGGATTCATAAATGATATCTGTGGTGAAAGCTGAGTAGTGACTTAATATCTAGCTAAAGGATATTAAAGTAGTGTTTGGATTATCAGCATTGCCATGCTTAGAATCAGACAGAATAAGCAGCAATTTCCTTTAGAAGAAATTCTAAAGCTAAGCTTGTTTCATCTGAAATTCGGTTCATGATTTATACCATGTGTTCAACCCACTTTGTGTCTGGCAATGTAACTGGGATGAGAACAACCTGAGGCACTAGGTTTTGTAAGATCATTTTGGTCAAGTTCTTCCTGAATTTCTAAGAACCTAGCCACTAATAGGTTAGAAATTTTAAGCAAAAGACAGCATTCATTCATTCAGTAAATTTTGACTGTCCATAGGACAATGCATGGTTCTAAATCCCATAAAGGACATAAAGATAAAACAAATTGGCACCCTGCCCTCAAAAACTGTAAGAAACTTACAGTCAGTGAGGGACATAAGCCACATATAAAAATAATAGTTTCATTGTTTTATGTCATAAGGAAAATATGTTTACTGATGACATTACATGTCAGGCAACATACTCAGTCACCTTGCATATGACATCTCATCAGATCCTCACAACAACCCTAGTAGAAATGTATTTTAGTAGATATGTGCAAAAGTTATCCTCCTGAGGAAACGTTGTTAGGGAACATGGGTACAGAGTCCTTTAGTCTGAGCAGTGTGGGAACATGAAGCAGAGTAAACGATAAGGTCAGAAAGGTAGGTTGGGGGCTAGGATGTATAGACCTCTGGATGCCAGTTAAGAATGTGCGCTTTGCTCCTTGGTAAGTGTTCAAGTGTTTTGAAAGGAATCAAGAGTGATTAGGACTGTGCTTTAGTGAGCTGCTGCTAGAAGCCTGTGAAGACCAGATAAGCAAATAACCTGGCCTTGATGAGTTGGCTGAGCCTTTCCTAGTGTCTGCATCTAGACAAACTAAGTAGGGGATGTGTCCTCATGCCTGCCCAGGCTTGGGGATGGAAGTAATGAAAAAGAGTCAGCCTACAATCTGTTACTCCAGAGGGCAGAACCGAAAGCGAGTAGATTGTGGACGATCAATGCTTTAGTGACATACAAAGAAAAATGCCTTGTAGTCAAAGGTACCTTGGTTTCAATCCCAGTTCTGGGTGTTCTGGAGCAATTTACTTATGTAACCTTGCTGAGCCTTTGATTCTTGTGGTAAAATGGGGCTAATAACACCTTACCGGATGGTTGTGAGGATTAAACGAGACAAGACAGAGAGAGGTCTTTGGAGGAATAGTCAGAAGGGCAGGATCTAGCTTCTAGGAGAAAGACCTTTAGTGGTGGGCTGCTCCCCTAGCTCATGTGCTCTTTGTTGCCAGACAAATTCGAGCCGGGGCTAGGCGGCTACTTGCCAGGAATGCTCTAGAAGGGATTCTTGCCACGATGGGTGGTTGCATCAGATGACCTTTAGTGTGCATTCCAAGTTCGACTTTTGTTATTTTCAGTAAGTTTTCTCTTGCTTTTAAAGTGTCCTCCTCCCCACTCCCACCACACAGTGATAGTACCTGGCAAAATTCATAGGTGCTAAAGGAAAGGTTGACCATAGCATAGGAATAACTAGGCAGAAAATAGACATCTAGACCTTCAGAGCCAATTAGTGTTGAAATCACAGGAGTTGTAAACAGACTTTTGCCTTAAGTCAGCTAAGATCCAGGGTAGTAGGTTAACTCTGGATAGCTGCTCATTGGACACCCTATTTTACTTCTGCTGCAATATCCTGATTCTTTGGGGCTTCCACAAGATACCCAGAGGCCAGTGGTTTCGATACACTTCTTCAAGTATTAGAGCCTCTTTTAAACATGGAGCATTATGATGAAGCCAAAAAAATGTAGAATAGAGATCTGTAACCCAATCAGAGGGGAGGGAAAAGTGTTGAGAAGAAGGCTGAAATCTGGCCTATGGATTCCCCTCTCACCTATTCTGGAACCCTAGTTTGAACACTAGTGCCGGAGCCCTGGCCTGTTTTCAGCTTTCCTCTTGAGTCTTTTGTTTTCCGGACTCTGGTGGCAGCTGTTATCACTCCAGCTGTGGAGGGGATGGGAGGCAACTTCCTGTTATTCTATCCTGCCATCCCTATGGGGGTGGGACATTCCCTCCCCCATCTCCTGCTGCTGAGTGCAGCCATCCTATGACTGGGGCTGGAAGAAGGAGGGGTAGCCACCCAGCTACTGTTTGAAGCATTTGGGAGAGCAAGGCAGGCAAGAAGCAGGACAGACAAATGTGTCCCTGACGGCGGGAGAGGGAAAGATGAGTGGCTAAGGGGCAGGTTAAGTGGTTGGTGCGGAAAATATCTGAGGGAGTAAAGGGTTGTTGCATGAAAGGGTTGTTGTGGAGAGTGGGGAAAGGAAGGGACTCTGGCCAAAGCAGAGAGAGAGACTGAGGGCAGGGGTGACGGGAAGAAAAGATAGTTATGGTTTCTGGATGTGAGATTATTTGAGTTTTGAGCATATTTAAGGAATGGAGGGGGGTTAGAGGTATATATAATGATCCATTTTCTGTCCTGTATTTTTTATTGAGACTTTTACTTGAATTGTGTGTAAGGAATACAACGAGGCGTCACCTCGTTGTATAGTTTAGGAAGATAGGAAATGTATATAACTAGACATGTATAACAACATGTTTACACATCTATACAATTTCAATAAAGCTTACAATAAAGCTGTTATTTGATGTATTATCAGCCCCATTTCATAGAAGAGGTAACTGGTGGATGTTTTAGTGACTTGGCCAAGTTATACAGCAAGTAAGTGATAGAACTGGGCAATAGACTCCAAGCCCTTTTTCTGTCCACTGTAGTACACAGTGAGGACAAGGACCTTAATTAGGCTTTAAGAGAAGGGTGGGATTTAACACGCAGAAGAAGGGGTCAAGAGGTACAAACTTCCACTTATAAAGTAAATAAATCATGGGATGATATGTACAGCATGACAACTATAGTTAATACTGTATTACATACTAGAAGTTGCTAAGAGAGATCTTAAAAGTTCTCGAAAAACAAAAACAAAAACAACAAACCCACACTCAGAAAAGGGTGGGGTTTCCAGTTGGGCCAGAGGCGAGAATCAGGCATGGATCTGTGAGCAGACCAGTTTGACTATAGCAGAGTATTTCCCAGGACTGAAGTGGGAAAAGGTGGGAGAGGTAAACAGAGGCCAGATTAGGGACAATTTTAAATGGCTAGTCAAGAATTGCAGAGAAATGGAGGAGGGGTTGATTTAGTGGGGAAGATATTGATGGCAAAACCAAACAGCGTTTTGGAAAACTCATCTGGTAGTGGCACATAGAAAGAATTGGAGAAAAATGGAATAAGAAGTATAAGTCAGGAGCTTGGTATAGTGTAGGTCTGACAAACAGAGAGCATGGCCTGGGTCTGTGGATTGTTTTTTTAACATTAGTGTTTGAATGAGTGCAGATTGTATGCAATCACTGCTTTCGAGTAAAGAGAAAAAATGGCTTTAGAGTCAAATGGACCTTGATTTCAACTCCAGTTCTGGAGTAATTTTTCTTATGCAACCTTGCTGAGCCTTTCATTCTTATGTTAAGGGGCCAGTAACACTCACTTGCCAGGATGGCTGTGAGGATTAAATGAGACACGATGTTGGAGTCTACATCCCTCTACCATTTTTGGCAGGCTGGCGAAATGTATGACATTCGCATCCTTCAAAAACAAGCAGTAAAAATTAATAGAAAGTCAATAATTAATTCACTATATTTGCAGAAGATGATGGATACCGTGCTACCTATACCTCATATAAACAGAGCCACTTTTCTCCATTCAGTTCTGCCTTGGAGCAGATATTAGTCAAATTGAAAGAACCATCTCCTGAGAATCTTTCTGTTCTGTTAGCCAACGGGATTATACAGCATGATATCCGTCAATGGTAAATGTTAGTTATTCTTAATTGATAGCTCAGCCTCTGCAATTGGTTCCATTCAACAGTAATTATTCTCATGTGGCTTGTTGAACTCAGTTGTGAGATCTCCCCCCCTTTTCAGTTGTGCATGAAAATAGCAGCGTTAAGGTTCTTAAAAAGGCAAATAGTAATATTTCTTACTTTAGAAGTTCAAATTTATTTGCCTGGAAGTTCGCGTGGTGTGATCGATTTTCATCGCTAACAGCAAAAGCAGCCACATGGTCGGTATCACCGCAACGATAAGTTAACAATTCAGAGCTGGGGCGCCTTTTCTACCGTTGTCTTCCACATTTTTCCGAAGTGCTTTTTAAGTTCTAAATTTCCCGTCTACGGGAACACCCAGCAGTCCCAAGATAAAAGGGTAGCAGAGTGAGCTGGCGTTTTCCTTTATTTGCCTGACTTAAAGCTAGCCATTTTCTGCTCCACACGCCGCCGGACTCGTACTTGCCCGTGACACAGAGGGAATTGTTTTTCCTTAAAAAGGGGGCTTGGGTGGGTTAGTTTCATTTCTGATCTGGGATACTGTAAATCTGCCAAGAAAAGTTTAAAACACAACCCGCAAGGTTCTTCACCATACAGCCCCTTTCCTTAGAGATAGCAGGAAAGGCAGCATTTTTTTCCTTTTTTTTTTTTTTTCCATCAACACCCACTTCCAGCTCCAGTCTGGCTCAGCGAGGAATGTATAAAATTAGTTGACTCCTCTGAGTGGCTGTCCCCGCGCCCAATCAGCGGGAGCCAGGGCGCTGCGGACCCCTCCCCCTTGCGAACTCTCTTTGGCTGATTCCTGCAGGGAGGGAGGAGAGAGGGCCGCAGTGGGAGGGGGAGGTACCTGGAACTGGGAGTGATGTCAGCTCCAAGCTCGGTGCCTGCCCGGATTCCTGACATGGTGTAGGGCCCAGAGGGTGGGGACGGCGGGAGCAGGACGGGACTGCCTTCAGGTCTGCTAGCCTGCGGCGGGGCCAGAGTGCCGGGGCTTTGAACTCCGACGGAAGGTGAACTAGAACTTTTGGAACTGGTGCTGGCGGCTTCCACCCCCCAGGTAAGGGCGTTTGACTCCTCTCGGAGACCGGAGGGAAGTGGCACCGTTGTATGGTTGCAGCTGAGTGTTGCAGCTGCTCCTCCTTTTTCCCGGGTCGGTTTCCTTTTCCAACTCACTCCTGTTTCCCAGTGGGAACGGACTCTTCGGGGTGGGGGTAGGGCTTAACTCCTGGGGCTCCCAATACCACCAGGGGATGGACATGTAAAGTCTTGTCTGTGTCATTAGACCCTCTGCACCCTGGTCTCCCAATAATGCTTGAGAACCCGTGTGTGTGTGTGTGTGTGTGTGTGTGTGAGAGAGAGAGAGAGAGAGAGAGTGAGAGAGATGGGGGTCGATGGGTGGGGGGTGTTATTCAACAATGTCACACAATTTATGAAAAATCGACTCAAAAATGATGCTCTTTGAGAGAGAACTAAAGTTCTGTATATTCAACAATGTCACAAAATTTATGAAAAATTGACTCAGAAATGATGCTCTTTGAGAGAGAACTAAAGTTCTGTATCTTTTTAGTTCCTGTGTGGCATATTACATATTGATTTAAATGAAAGAATATAACTGCTGTCCTTATATATCAGCATAAAAAATCTTTTTATATAGTCCAGTCAGGATGTGAGAAATTCACTTGAGCTTGTGGGAAAGCTAGTCTCTTGGGGGCACACTTCTAACTTCCAATTCTTTTTCACTCTTAAATTTTAAGCGAGAATCCCTTTCGTTGTCAACTTTGATCTGGAGGCGTTAGGAAGGCTGCTGAGAATCTTCAGATCTGTGTTCTGTGGCTGCTTGAGAAAAGGATGAGGGCTGGTAGTTGTGTTTTCAGGGATCATTTTTAGAGAAGGGCGTTTTAACAGAGAAATGTGGCAGAAGGCATGACATACAAACTCATAATTATAGGAACAGGCATTTCTCAACATGTGGGACCAAAACAAATCTTTCCTTTCAATAAGAAGTTCAGGGAGCAATAGAATGAGAATTTGATTTAGAGTCCAACTTTAGTAATTAGGGAAAGCAATTGCCTGTTGGGAGGGAAAGATATTTTGAGAACTGAGAGTATAGAATTCTGAATTTTGTTTATTTCTTGTTTCAAACCTGTTCTTTTTTTCTGGTTGGAGATTTTGTGTGCCCAGGTCACAAACTAGTTGTGATTGATTTTTCAAGGGGAGAAAAATAACTCCACAGAATGATTCAGAATCCTCAGTTATCAGTGCTTCAGGCTCTTTCTTTTGGAGAAGGAAAAACATGTATGGGCTCAGACTCCTGAGTCAGGTTTCTCTTTTCATTTACCACTGTCCCTCACAGTGAGGATCCTTCTCTTGCCAGGTCTGGAGGAAATTCGTGTGGACTTCGTGGACTTCCTGTGAGTCAAAAGCTGCATCCCCGGTGCCTGAAAGAAAGGGCTTTTCCAAGAGATGAGGAAAGAAGCCACAGCCTTACATCTAATAAACCCATCAGAAAGTGTTGAGATATAGGACTTCACAGATGGGGTTCTCTATCTTTCTGACCAGATGACAAGCTAGAAAGAGAGCTAGAGCTAGAAAGAAGTATTTTGTTTGCTGTTGTTTATAAAACCACCTGGGTCTGTATTGTTTGTTCTTAATTCCTGAAAAAATTAATTAGCACAGGGTGGATAAAGAGCAGGCTTTTTGCAAAGGGAAGGTGTGCGTTACTAGAAAGGTCAGAACATTTTAATTTTGGTTTGTGTTTTGGACTCCGGAACAGAAATTATCTAATGGCTCTGAAATAATGGTGGACAAGTTTTTTCTATTTATGCTCTATAGGAAGCATGTAAAACACTGTGTTTTCCAGTAGGAAAGAGAAGGAGGTGATGTGGAATTCCTGTGCGCTGATATGAAATCACTGGAGCATTGGCTGATGGAGTGTTCAAACTGCAGTTTGTAATACTCAGAGATGGAGTTGCAAAAACCAGTCAAGTAAAGAATATCTTTAGGATGTTATCCTGGTGCGCCGAATTCAGATTTATGCTTTCTTTCCAAGAAACTAGTCCTGGCTTAGGGACTTGAATATGCCAAAGCTTTAAATTTCATTAACAGTTTTTTGAGTAATAACAGTAATGTTACATATAGTAATTTTACATACTTAGTTTTAACCAGTATTTCTCATTCTCGGTCTGTGTTTATGAGGCAGATGTGGTATAGTAAAACACGGTACTTTTAAAGGACAAAACTTTAATAAAGATATTTGTTATTGAGAAAGGCAGGCTTAGGTTTTGGTTAAATTACCTTTGACCAGCAACTATCATAGTTCATATAGCTTCTTAAAAAATAAAAGATAATCTGGCCTTTGTGGACAAATGTTGACTAGAAATCCAGGGCACACTGTAGTTCCAGATCAATAGTACATAATTTCAAGGGCATCATAGCCATTTTTTGGGAAACTAGTTCAGTGAGTGAGAGTTTGTTTACTGTTTATGTAGTCTTTTTGTCACTCACTGTACCAGCATGAGATAAATCAGAACAAGGTCATTTTTTCCCTCAGTTAATGACTAGCTCACCTCTTTTTAAAACTTGTCTTTCATATTCATGAAATATTTTCATTTTTGTAGATAATTTGATTATATTAGTAATTCATTACATTAAAATTAGCTTTTTGAGTTTCATTTCTCATTTTTAAAAGTACCTATAACCCAAATAACACATTTTTAAATTGTTAACTAAGAGATCTCATTCATCATTCTGTCTTTTCAAAGATATTACATGTTTTTGGCCTGATTTGAATTGCCTTTTCAAAACAATGAGTGAATGAGTGAATTAATGAATGAATATACATTCACATTTGGATCTTTGTCTTGATTCTTTATTAAAGAAACATTGCTTCGTGCTCGCTTTGGCAGCACACATACTGAAAAAAGAAATGTTGATTCAAGGTAAAAACATAGGCAAGAGATATTGCATTGTGATGACTTTTTTATTTCCAGAAATTTCTCTAGAAAGTCATATTCGTTCTGAAGTTGAGAAAAATAAAGTTGAGCAGCCCATTGTGAATCTTTCAGGGACCCATGATGATGATTATTATTTTAGCCATGGTCAAACAGATGAGTTTAAGTGTGAGATCCAAAGCGTTAAGGTTAGGGAAGCTGTGTGTTGCCTGGAGATGCAGGAAGCAAGGAGTCTGTCCTCCAGCCAGCATTTCCCTTCTACTAAAGGCTGATAATTTCATAATTAAATCAGTTATCAAACTGTCCCAAAGTTGACACTATCCAAAAATTGCTCAGGGCTTGTGCAGTTTCTTGCATCTGTAGTATATTATATCATTTGTTTCTCAAATTCATTGCAGTGCATGTCAGAACCTTTTTGCTAGGCAAAAAGCCTACAGCTTTTGTCACATATATCACTACCACAAAGAGTGATGCTTTATTAAGTAGAGCTAATGGATTAAAAAACTAAACTGAATTAACCCTCCCTACAAAATACAAAGACCCTTCTATTTCTTGTATACTCTTCATTTTAAATTTAGTCATTATTGATGCCAGCTTGGTGTTAGTTGTTAATGTTTCAAAAAGCCAAGTGGTGAGGATTTCTTTTACTTCAATCTTTTTTCCCCATTTTGAAGGATCTAGAACATTAAACAACTGGATTTTAGATTTAAAACATGGGCACTTCCAGGAGTTTTCGGTTTGTAGACCTGTTAAGCAGTGTTGAGGGGAGAAAAGGGTCTGAGTGAAATGTGTACCAGCCTGTACCCTTTGAAGAGCTTCTATTTGTGAAATACAGGTTTGGAGTCAGTGGTCCAGATGGGTGTGTCATCACAGTTTGTGATTGAACTTTGGTTGTATGTCTTCCTGGAACTTGGTGTGATTCACATTTTGACTGGGCCACACACACATCCTTGTTTCTGTTGGCAAGTGGAATGAGTTCAGAATAGAAAGATCATTTAGTGGTTTCTGTACAGTGGTGCACCTAAAAATGTCCATAACTTGAAGGAATTTTTACAAACTCTAATTGCATTGAATAGCAGTCATTCTGGCAAAGGCTCATGTCTCAAATATAGATCATGGAGGAAGAAGATGAAGTACTATAGTATTTGGACCTGGCCATAGGTTTCATGGACTCCCTATGAACTCCAGAGTAAGGCTGGGTATTTTCACCTCTCGTTTAAGGAAATCAAGCATTTGACGTAAAAATAGATGCATGTTCAAGGGAGCAGATATGCTCATTCCTAGTGTGTATGTCTTTGTTAACAAGGGAAAACGTAATTTTACCTGGTCAAGGAGAGACTAAGGATGCTGTTTTCAGTGGCAAGTCCATTCATAAATTAGTGGCCAAATTCTTTAGGCAAGCAGGGCAGTTCTTGGAAAGAAGCGGGTGGGCACATTGGGAAGTATATTAACTTTTCCATGCTATGAATGTATTACTGTACCATATCATTGAATATGCCTACGTTATCTTATATTTCTGTGCCTAGGATCTAACTCACAGAAGTCCTTTTGCTGGTTTTCTGTCACCCTTCTTCATTTACAATACTTTACACAAATGTCATCTTGCCACCACAAAGTTGTATAAGATTTTCATTAGGAAAGTTTATTGAATTTATCTGGAAGAAAGTGCAAACAAGGCTAAAACTCCATCCCTACTTTCTTAATATAACTTGATTGTGTGACTGCAGTTTCCTAAATAATGTCCCTGCAATGTGTATTTTTTTCTAAAGATGTTGCTTCTCATAACAACACATAGTAGAGAATTTTGTTTTGTTTGAACCAGAATTTGAACATGCTCTACTTTTATCTTGTGAGTGATAGGAGAGTCGAATGAACTTGCAGGTTCTCATGTACATTAACCATGGGAGGTGAGTGAGTGGGAGGAAGGAAAACAGTGACAACTCGGAGGAAACACTCTGGTTGAACCTGTGAGTCTGCCGGGATGATTTGTGTGAAGTCACCTGGGACTCCGTTTTTCCTCAGGATCAGCTGCTTGGATGCTTTTGTAAAATTTTCACATTCTTTAGCTTCCACCCCCATCAGTGTGTGACTTTGCACAACCAAGAGGGCTTTTCAACACAGACTTAAGGTTCTTTTATTGCTTTTCTCTCTGCAGGGGACCTTGATTCTCTAGGATGACTTGCACTCTTATATCACCCTGTGGGGCAGACACAGCTAGATGCTCAACTCATACTCATTCCACCTCCTTCTTCACAACAGCAGAAGCCGTTTCGTTCGTTTGGCCAACCTGGCCCGTTAAAAAACAAAAAACTTGATTTTCCAGAATCTCTTGCAGTTGCGGGGTGTCTAAGGGACATAGGCCTGGGCAATGAGATGTAAGTAGCTGGATGGGGCTCCCTCCGAAAGCTCTTATAAGGGGATGACCTCGAGGCATCCACTTGTTAGGCCTTTTGTTCTTTGTACTTCTTCCTCCCTGGAACATGGATGCTGTTTTCTAAGTGGAGAAGCCATTTTGTGCCCAAAGACAAGAAACTTGAGGGGTAAGCGGGCTGAGAAGCTTATGGCATTCTGAAACTGCCGTACCAGACCTCTTCTGCCCATCGCTTGACTTTTTGTGAGAAAAAGAAAATTTGGTTAAACCACAGAAGTGAGGTCAAATGTGATCTTAACTGAGTTTAAATTTTTAAAAAGTCATAGTTCATCTTTTCTCTAAGAATTAAAAGGCAGCATTCTGTATGACAAAAAAAAGCGGGGGGTGGGTGGGGAGTTGGACTTTGGAGTCCTACAGACCCTCAACCTGCATCCAGGCTTTGCTGTTTATTAAGTCTAATATTGGCAAGTGATTCAACTTCTCTGGGTCTCAGTTTTCTCCTCTGTAAAATGGTGGTACTGATTTTTATCTCATAGCATTTTTGTCAGACTTAGAAATAATTAGAAATTACTAATATAAATAATAATGACAGATTTTTCAACAAATGGTGGCAGCTGTTATTGAAGGAGAGTGTAGTGGGGAACCTGAAGAGGAGGAGGCTAGTAATTCAACTTCTAGTAAACATTGATTAAATGGCTCAATGGTAGGTTAGCTTTAAAGCTGCAACCATCTCTTGTCCTCAGTCTCACCTGCCTAAACCAGAATACTTGGAGCTCTTCTGTTCTCCAACTTTGGCTGAAAAAGCAAAGGATGTCTCTATGAAAAGTTTTTAGATATGGCATAGGGATGAAGGGAGTGGGCTCCAGAGTCAGACAAATGTAGATTAGAATCTTTTGTCCTTACTAGCTGTGTGATTTTGCCTTCTCTGAAATGGGAATATTTGGGTGGTTATGAGAATTAAATATGCTAATATATGTGGAGCACTAACAGCTGTTTTCTTAACACACAATGAGCACTGTTGATGACAGATGCTGTTAGTATTTCATTGAACATTTGTTAAGCAATTCTTGGCTTTGGTAGGAGGTCCTCTTGGAGATGTAAGGACAAACAGAGATGATATTTACCCTTGAGAATATTCATATGCAGGAGATGGGGCAGAAAGGGGATGATCCTTTTATATAATTGTAATAAAAGACAGATTTAGAATACGATTTAGCTGTTAAAAAGTTGCAAAAATATACTGATTTATATAGATGTCTGTGATAAATATTTTAAGAAAAAAGCAACCAGGCACACGTACATAGTTTATATTTGTCGGTGCATGAAAAATTGCTAAATGGGGTGATTTGTGAGGGATGGGATTAGGATGGCAGGGGAGATGAAAGGGGCTTTAGTTGTTTTTTTTAACAGCATATTAATGTCTGTTTTACAACAGTCATGCATTATTCTTGAAATATAAAATGTATTAAAGTTTAAAAAATCAGTTTGTTGGGCCTTTGGAGGTAGGTGGAGGGAGATCTTGCTGTGAACTAGATTAGTCACTTGAGCAAAGGATTGAGTTTAGTGGGGTCCCACTAGAGGAGGTGCGATTTGAATGGCTTTTGAAGGCTGAGTAGGAGATTTTGAGGAGATAGTGCAGGGAGATGAGCAAACTTGGGTTTGGAACAGAATGCAGAATATAGTGAGATAGAAAGATCAATATTATTAAAACAGGTAAGATATACTGGAGCCAGATCTTAGAGGGTTTTAAAGAGAGTGATGAGATTATGCTTTAAAATGAGATTTTTTGGGTGTAAGGTTGGGCGGGATATGAGAACTATTATTTTATAAAGATGACTCTGGAACTAGGATGTGAGAGTTAGCTGGGGTATATGTGGCAGAGGTAGTGGGGATGGATAGAACATCCTTAATCAAGAAAGGCACACAAGCAAAAGTTGAATTTTATTGGGAAACATGATGAATTACGATTTGAACAGCTAGAGTTTGAGATTCTATCATGACCCACAATAACCTCCCTGTGTTTTCTCAGTGTGCAAAGGGATAAAATAATAGTACTTGTCTCAGGGTTTTAGGAGAATAACCAATAATAATAGCTAATGCTTTCATAGCACTTGGTCTGTACCATGCACAGTTCTAAACACCTTACATATTTTAACTTAGATTTAATCCCTATATCAGCCCTAAGAAAAAGTACTGTTATTATTATTTCTATATTATAGATGCAGAATCTGAGGCACAGAGAAGCTAATTGAGTTTCCCAGGTCGCACGGATTGTAGGTGTTGGACTCAGGATTTAAATGCAGGTAGGTATAGTCTCCAGAGTCACCATCCTCAGCCTCTTCATATTTCTGCCTCTGGCTTAGTTCTGCACTTGGCATGTTAAAAGCTATTAAATAACTGATTGATCTTATCCACATGACAATGTTAAGAATTAGAAATTTAGGTTTGGAGTTTAGGCAAAACCCTAGATTGATGGATCATGTCCATAAATAATGAGAGTAGGTGAACTTGCCAAAGAAGAGGATGTAGAATAAAAAGTAAGTACAGCAGGTCCTAAATAACATTTTGTTACAACTTTGAGGGCAAAAAAGTTGCTTCCCAGCCAGGGTCACTGTCTGTGTGGAGTTTGTATGTTCTCTCCATGTCTGTGTGGGTTTTCTCTGGTACTCTGGTTTCCTCCCACATCGCAAAGATGTGCACATGAGGTGAACTAGTGTGTCCACATTGTCCCAGCCTGAGTGTGGGTGTGTATGAGTGTGCCCTGAGATGGAAGCGTGTCCTGTCCAGGGTTGGTTCCTGCCTGGCGCCCTGAGCTGCTGGAACAGGCTCTAGCCACCTGGACTCTGAACTGGAGTAAGTGGATTGGAAAATAATGATCTTGCTTGTTTTTATTGATCTTTCCTCAATGTATGTATAGCTCACATTTATTTCAGTGTTTAATATTCGAAGTGTTTAGGTCTTCATTTAGTTAAGTGATGTTTTGTGACCAGAAATAAGCCATAGGAATTTAACTCTTGTTTATATCAATTAACCTGTGGTAAAATTGGTTTCCTTATGTCATATTACTTAAAGTTGCAGTTTCCAAGAACCTGCTGACGACGTTAAGTGAGGACTTACTGCATATAGCCTTCAGGGAACTCTTGACATTCAGATATGGTCAGGCCAAAGCAAAGTTATTACAGGAGATAGAGCAGGAGTGACCAGAGAAGTGGAAGATGATTGTGGCAAAGGGAAGAAGCACACTCAACAGAAGCGGATATTCCGTGCCATCCAGTGCTGCAGACCTATTACAAGAACGGGTCTGAGAAACTGCCCAAGTCCAGCCGCCAGCTCATTTGTGAACTTGGAGATCAGTTTCAGTAGCCCAGTAGAGGTGACATCCAGAGTGCCAAAAATTTGAGAAATACATGGCAGATGAAGAATTATAGATGGCCTCGTTAGCTCAATCTTTCAAGGAATTGAACAAGGAGAGCCATGCTATCATAGCTTGGGTTTGAGGCAGGTACATGTAGAAAGAGTGATCTGAAAGAAAGGTGAGAGTGGATGGGTGCAAAGTCTGAGGGAGAAGGACAGGGATAGATTCAAAATCAAGAGTGGAGAGTGGCAGGTTAACCCTTGAAATGCGTAAGAGCCCTTCTTCACATGGGGTGGAAGAAAGGATAGGGGAAAATGGAAAAAAATGTGATTGGAAGACATAAATAAGTTTACCTTAGGCAGTCTGCATTTTTTTTTTCAGTTTAATGGGAGTCAGTGAGACGGAATTCATAGACAAGTAACTCAGGCTCCTGCGAGGCTGGCCCTTGGGGTTATTGGTACAGAGGAAAAATTTGAAAGACTGGCAGAAGTGTCTCATCTGAACAACACAAACTGACACATTTGCCAGGATGTGTCTCCAGGCAGGAAATTAATTTTTTTGAGGTGGAAAGTAGCCATAGAAAAAGGAAGAGGAGAATGAAATGAGACAAAGGAATACCTGACTGTATATAAAGGAGGAATCTTTAGACAACCAGATTTAATGGTTTGCAGAACCAGTTCTCAGGGAAAACCCGAGCACTCTGAATGGTGAGAAACAGCCTGTTCTGGAACACGGTCTGGGTTTGGTTCTAACCGAACCACCAAAGCCCCAGGAATATTTTAAGGAAGAGAGTGGCCCAGCAGAGACTTCTGCATTAAATGCTACTGCTGGTAAGTTTTTCTTTAGTCTTCAGTTCAACTAATTATTTCTAGAGAGATCTTTGGTTAGAAAGACGTTGGGTTGAGATGTTTCGGCAGATTTGTTGTGATGACATTAGGGCCATGGAAGAAAAGGACTGAAGCAATTCAGTAATTAACTGCCTGGTACTAAAATCAGCACCACTTCCATCAATCCATAGCTGGGTCTCTTAAGGGTTTCTTTGAAAGACATCTGTAAAAACTTATTCAAGTGTGTGTAGCATATTTAGATAGGCATTATATTCTTGAGTTTAATGGTTCTCCATGGGGCCAGCTACATA
This sequence comes from Pteropus alecto, assembly GCF_000325575.1. Taxonomy (NCBI): domain Eukaryota; kingdom Metazoa; phylum Chordata; class Mammalia; order Chiroptera; family Pteropodidae; genus Pteropus; species Pteropus alecto. Next base: position 11,152,850 of record NW_006436288.1, read on the forward strand.
ATTGTGGAGCCCAGTGTAAAATGAAAATGTGTGTCTGGCTCCTTGTTCAGAAAGCAGGAAAAAAGTGCCATTAAAGATACTAACAGTCTATGGCCATGCCACCCTGAATGAGCCCAATCTCGTTTGATCTTAGAAGCTAAGCAGGGTCGGGCCTGGTTAGTACTTGAATGGGAGGCTACCTAGAAATACCAGGTACCGCAGGCGTTAAAAAAAAAAAAAAAAAGTAAAGATACTGACATTAAAACCTTTCTCTTTTTGTCTGCTTGACTCATCATGGTATTGATTTACTGAGAAATGTCATATTAAGTGAAGAAAAAATTATTAGCATGAATTTTACTGTTTATATTGTCCAATGCCAGTTTTAAATGCAAATATAAGAGCTTTTCACTTGTATGCAGAATTTCTGAAATCACACACTTCTTATTTTGTAATTTGCTATGGATAGGTATATTGTTATTACCAAAACAGTAGAACCATTGCACAAAACTGACTCATTACTTTTATTTTATTTCTTGATTTGTGCATATTCTCAGTCTTTGGTTTATAGAAGGAAGGACTGGTATAAGGGACGACTGACAGGAAAAAGGAGTATGAGTTTCTCTACCTTTTCATTCTGTGCCATCATTTTCAGCACAAGATTGTGGCTCATACAGGGAGATGACAGGAGTAAGAGGATATGATAGGATTCCTTGGTTGTTTGTGTTTCTTAGAAAGACATTGCCTTGTTTCTGCATGCACAGCAATTTCTGGTTCAAATGGAAAGCATGGCTTCTTGGAGCTGTCAGCACCCATTCACCTGCTCACTCAGTTGTATTTGTAACACATTTATTTGAATTAGTCTTGCTGAACTCCTACGCATCACGATCCATAGAAGCTCATGAGGCATTGCAAACGCTATAATATGAATGGGGCTGCAAGGAATGGTGTGGCTACATATGTTAAATGGGATCGCCTCTGCTCACAGGTGTGCTCATTTTCCCATCAGACCTCATTCACAGACACAAGTTCAAAGTTAAAATTCTTAAGAATCTCAAGATGATGACAGCAGAGCATTAAACCAACTGTGGAGCCTTTCTGAGCATGGGGTTCTGTGTGATTACAAAGTCACTAATCCGTGAAGGTGGCCCTGTTCTCAGAAGAGCTAACTTTTAAGACTGAGTTTTCCTCTAGTCTTAAAGACTCACCTTCGTTATCAAAGTTTGCAATCGAGCAGGTTTGTGTCTGGTATCCTAGGGGACCTTCTTTTGGCCATCATTTTTGCCTTTCAAATATTTTTTATTAACTCCATTGCCTCTACCATAGCCTTGGGTCACATCCCTGTCATCTCTGATGTAGACCCTGTAATTGTCTTCTTCCTGGAACCCCTGCAGTTAGTTTTATCCCTGTATTCTACACCTCATGGCCAGACAAATCTTTCAAATTAAACTTTGGTGTGAGGCCACCTTGCCTGCTGCAAAGCTTTTTTTGACCTCCCGTGAACTGTAGCTTACAGCGGAGTCCTAGTGTGCAGACTGAATGAAGGAAAGTTTGGTTTGACCTACGCAGCATGTATTTTAAGAAATTTAAGCCAATACTTAAAGATCGGGCGATTTCACCTATTGAAATTCAGATTTTACAAAGAGAAGATCTGGCTACTCTGGCTCTTGTTTCCTTGTGCTGGGCTGGTATCCTAGAGAACAGGAAGGGGTACTTGTGGACTTGGGGGACAAAAAATTTGGGTTTGCTTTTAGGGCAGATTGACTCTTTTCTGGCAGATTGACTCTTTTCTGGCAAAATCGCTTTCACTTATGTAAATTTAAAGCCAGTATCTGCCTGTTGTTTTTAGGGAATGCTGTGAAGCAATTCTAATGCTGATCTTTTAGTCTGAAAAGTTCTCCACCTTCCTAATGTAAATTGATCGTATGCTTTGCAGCAGCCCTTGGTTGCTGTTTTAGGAGAAATATTTCTTAAGTCTCACTTGGCCAGTGTCACCATTGGTCACCCTGAGGTCACTTGGTGACTACTTCTTAGCTTGACCTCTTTCTCCAGGTTTGTCTTTCCTTGTCCTCTGTGCTCAGACAAGGCTCTGTACCCCCGGAGTGCTTTAAGTCCATCCTCTCAACCTTTTTACTTTCTATTTTGTTCTGCTCTTTGCTTAAACCCTCCTTTTTCCTCCAGGCCCTCTTAAAGCAGTTCAGGAAACCTTTGCTGAGATGAGAGCCTCCGTCAGAGCTCAGCCCACAAACTCCGCTGGAAGCGGGTAATGGAATTTGTGGATTTTTAAATGCTCAGTACCAAGTCGGCGCTGAGTTCAGGCCATTTTTGAAGATTACTTCCAGCCCAGTGATTCCAGGATGCTATGATTCTTCCAACGCCTGTGCCTATTTATTGCCATGCGTTTTGTATGTCGTTGGTCTTTGAAATTGTACTTTGGGAAAGGAACTTTGCTTGCACTATCTCAGTGAATTATGAGGGCAGCACTAGCGGTACTTCCATTTTGCAGATGAGGAAACAAGAGTTTTTCCCAAAATTGACACTCTAAATGGACTATCTTTGCCTATGTCATATTTCTTCAAATAGATTATAAACTTATGGAAAGCTACGACTGTGCTTTTGTTGCAAAGCCCTGTTACCCAGCAGGGACTCAATTATGTGTATATGATGAGAGTAATGGTTCACTCGATCGATATGTATTGAGGCCTAGATGAGGCTCTGGGTATGCGAAGGAGACTCAAGTAGAAAAGATGGGTGTGTATCATTTATACTATAAGATTTGCCTCCTACCTGTGCACAATTACAATAAAGAGTGTTAGATATTGAGCTTTGGAGTTAGATGCGCCTATAGCGGTGTCTCAGTTTCCTTAATTGTAAAATGAGACCAATAATAGTACATACTTTTATAGTAGGATGATTTTCGACTGGGGTGATTTAGCCCTGGATGGGTCATTTGCCAACGTCAGGAAATATTTTTGGGTGTCACAACTCGGGGTTGAGGGAAAACTGACATTTAGTGAGTACAATACAGGGTTGCTGGACAACCTACAATACACAGGACAGCCCCCTATAACAAAGGATTACCCAACTCAAACAGTCAATAGTGCCAAAGTTGAGAACCCCTGCCTTATAGGGTTGTGAAGATGAAATAAGATAATGAATGCAATGAGTTTGGCCTAGTTAACTGTTACTCTAAGAAAACCAGCTTGAAGATTGTAAAATCTGCTTTCGAGAGGGCGAACCCCAAAAGGCTTAATTTCAGCAGCATCTGTGATACTTGCCAAGTAAGAGCCTTATGCTAAGTATTTCATGCTTTCCTATTTAGAAGTGACGACAGACTCATTGAGATTGTGTGTTACACTGTGTACTAACATGAGCTGGCATGGATTTATCAGAGCTGTAAAAACCATTATTAATTTTTAGGGTGTTCCTGGTAAACTTCCTGCTTGCTTATTAGCTAGTTTGTTCTGTGGAGATAATTTTGGTGTGTGGGTTTAAATCAGGTAGAGAATGTTTTGGTTAGTGAATTAAAAAAAAAAAATGTTTTGATAAGGGGACATGAAGTTTTTTGTTTTTATATCAAGAAACTAATGTTTTTCTAGCCCTAGATTTAAAACAAAGCCACCTTTCCCCTTGTTTACTACTTCACTTGCCTGTTGCACAGTGTTTGGTATTTGTGAGAGTGGCTTAGAGAGCTGTTGGATTTCCATCTATTGTTTATTGTAGATTTGCAGTTGAGATTATTCAAATTTTTGTTATTCTAAAAGTAATATATGAAGATTTGAGTAGTAGAGAAAAAACCAGAAAGACAGTTAAAAAAATGTCTTCAGTAATTCTACCACACAGTACTATTCTGTTTCTTTTCTCTTTTTTCATTCATACATTTTTTCTATATTTGAAATATTCTGAGTATATTATTTTGTGTCCTTTTTTTTTCTTAACCTATTTTATTTGCCTTCCCCATACTACTGTAATATCTGTAAACATTTTTTCTAAGGGCTGTAAAATATTCTATCTATCGGTATTTCATGATTTATTTAACCCCACTGCAGAACATATAGCCTGTTTTCAATATTTGATGAGTATCTTTATGCAGCCAACATTTTCTGTATATTATTCTTATCTTTACAATGGATGATCAGAAGTAGAACCAAGGGTGTGGATGTGTATGGACATCTCGATCAATATTGCTGTCAATTGCTAAAAGTTTCTACTAATTTTTGCTGCCAGTAGCAGAGTTCTAATCTCATTTTAATAATATTCGATGATTTTCTATGACTATTTTGTTTTTCTTTTATATTAATGAAATCAAACATGTTTATATGAATATTGGCTACATTTCCTATTTAACAAACTATGTACTTTGCCTATTTTATCTATTGGGTATTAGTATTTTTCTTATTTATCATAAATTCTAATTTATGTATTTCACTTATTTGCCTTTATTAACCCTCTCTCATAATTACTGCAAATATTTTCACCTAGTTTTTTTTTCTAATTTTTTTTTGTTTCTTTTAATTTTGTTTTTAGTCATGTCATGTGAAAGTTTAAATTTTTTATGTATTTTATATACTTAAAGGTATTGATTGTCTTTTTCCACCTGGGGTATTCAACTTTCTTTTGTCTATACTGAAATGAATGCTTTCTGCTCTGGAAGTCAATATACTGTGTCATTAGTGCTTAAAATTCTATCCGAAAGTGACCACTATAGAGTTTCCTAATGACCTTAGGTCAAGATGTCATCTTCAGCCTCCCAGAGGTCTGGACTATGTGACCATTAGTCAGGTTCAGGTTACTGTCTTTTGCTGCCTCTGGGGTTGCTGAGTATTGGTGGGGGGCAGGGAGAAGGCTAGGTCTCTGAGCAGAGGAGAGAGAGAGAGAGAGAGAGAGAGAGAGAGAGAGAGAATGAGAATGAATAAGGGGAAATGATGAAAAAGGAAAAAGGATGAAGAATGAGGCTTTTTTGGCCGAGGCTCCTTTGGTTTTGTTTTGTATTTACTTTCCCTCAGGGTGGAAATGAGCTTATTGAGGGTAAGGACCTTCCATAGATTCCCAAAGAGCCCCAATATCTGAGACAAGCAGCTGTTCTCCTACATTTTTAAAAAGTTGTTTAGTGCATGAGAAGGTAGACTGAGCAGAGACTGTGGCCAAGTCCCCTCCAGTCCTCATCCCTTATGTTTTTTCTTTTGGGCTTCAGCCTCTGTCTTGCTCAGCCTGGTCAAGGGTGGATGGGTGGGTGGACTCACAAGCTCACAGCCATGTTGCAGTTCTCCTGCTGCTTTAGCCAAGAAGGTTGAATAGGGAGGTAACAATAACAACTAGTGCTTATCTGTTTTGCAAAGCCCTTTCACTGAAGCCTTTTTATAAACTTTTCACCTCAACCTTATGAGGTTAAATATTATTTTCATCTCCATTAATTTGAAGGAAACCATCACTCAGTAGACGCATAATTAAAATCTAGAGTGCCTGACTCCAGAGCTGATCCTCTCTACTTATGAAATAATTCTATCATTGTAGTTTTTGGTTGTAATTTCTTGGTGGTGCTATTGGGCAGAGGGTAGCAGCAAACGTTTTAGGTTTTGCAGGCAGACATATCTTGGATGGAATCCCAACGTAGTCATGTTTTAACATCGTGACTTTGTTACTTTCCCAACCTGAGCCCAATTTTCTCATCTGTAAGATGAGAACAACAGTGTCTACCTTGTAAGAATACTGGAAAGATTAAATTGAGATAATATAGTCAAGATGCCTTGCACAGTACTTGTTCATTGTAGGAGCTCAGTAACGATTGTTTCCTAGTTTCAAAGCTGAAAATACTAGTTCTTTTTTGTTTAAAAATTGTAGAATAACTGGTAAATCCTCTTAGACTTGTGAAATTTTAGTAAATATCATGTATATTTAAGTGTAAGAAATATTTTTTTATCTGACCTTCTTATTTTCCTGTTCAGTAGTTTTTCTTTCCTGTCGTGGATGTCACCTGCTTCTCTAAAATCCTTCTGCTTGGAGAATTTTGTGATGATCCTGAGCTTAGGACTGTTCTCACAGCTAAAATAAAACATTTTGTCTGTGTGTTTGTGTAAAAAGCACAGACAGCTCTTTGGAAGAGAAATAACCCAGTCATTTTTTTAGAGGTAGTTAAGATTTTTGGCATCATTTATGGAGTTGTTACTTGTCAATGTATCATAAACATTCAGGTAACAGAACAGTCTTTAACAACAACAACAAAAAGGTTGTAGAAAATCATGAGAAAAGACAAAGTTGTTAATTAACTCAGGAGGAAAGTTGTAGGAGTAAATTTTTGTTTTCTTTATACCACATACAAGTTGGGTTAGATTTGATGGGTCTTATGCTAGACCTCGTTAGCCACATAAAAAGAACTCCATTGATATTATTTCTGTCTACAGAATTTCAATATGAAAGTTGCCTTGCAATTTAACTTCTACTATATGTTTACTCAGACTTTTCCATTTTATTAAATTGAGACAAGTAATTATAAATGCTGTTATCTTTGAATTATATCATAATCTAGTAGAGTTTTGTTTCTATGGAGTTAAAGATAACGCCTTTTAGGAATCTTCTTTAAGATATGTCATGGACCTTCTTTTTTTGTCCCCGAAGCCAGGGTTGTATTTTCAACAAGATATTATCTTAGTAAATTGAAATATGGGAAAGGTTAATGTGGACGGGGCTTTATTGGGTTAATAACTAACCTCGATCCTATTGTAGGAAATTTAAATCTGCTGCCTATGGTTTTTCACCTCCCCCAACCCTTTGGTAGGAATGGAGAGACAAGGATGGGAAAGCCTTTTAAAATATAATTTATATACATTCATAAATTAGTTGCATTTTTATATACTTCATGCCATATGAATATGTGCTTTGCATAAAACATGAATACAGTTAAATATCACTAAGTGAAATTTACATGGTTTCTAAATTCCTTCTTCTGTCTAGAGTTCAAGGATCAAAGTAAGTAAACTGTTGGCCAAATCTTGTGACTATTGCAAACTGAGTGTAGGGCATTGTAAAATGCCACACCCAGTTTAATGGTCAGTAGGCAATTGTTTTCCTAAAATTCCAGGCCTGTTGTTTGATTTTTAAATTTACAGCCAACCTGGATATTTGAGGGCAGAGGTGGTAGTGATAATGATAAAGAGAGTAGATTAAGTCTGGAAGAATAAAATTGGTGCTGAGTTGACTATTGATTTACAGGATACAAAGGACTAAAGTCTATGTTTTGTGATCCTGAGATAACAATCCAGTCGAGCAGCTCTATACCCATCACTTCAGCCAAATCATTTTGGCAACAGCCTTTCGAAACAAAGCCTGAGAACCCAGCAAGTTTTACCGGGCATTTCTTGTTGCTGGCTGGTTGACTTATGGAGTAAATGGAGTAATTAGCTCTCATTAACACTCCTACAAGCTGTAATGCATCCACCTCAGGCAGAGAGATGCTTGCTTCTGTTACTGAAACCATGAAAATCCCCATCTGATCTCTTCTGTCCATGCCTTTTCTCATTGCAGAAATGGAATGCCAACTTGGCAAGAGTGAAACCCACCGAGTGCTTCAGATAACAGTAGCAAAAACTACTGACCAGGGTGAAAGGCTTTTCCTAAGAACAATGACTGGGTCTAAGAAATCAGTGAGCTGTTTAAAGCTCCCTACCCTCCCTGGTGTATGTGACTGACATGAGCTAGGTTTGTCACAGATATTGAATACTCGTAGTCGTAAAACTTGATGCCCTTAGCCTCTCGTCAGCCACAACTTCATAAGTTGTGGTCTATATTAACAGAGTCTGGATTGTTTTGAGTCACTGGGAGAGAGAGAGAGGGAGGGAGGAAGACAGGGAGATAGGGGCACCTTTGATCGTGGTTTGTGGCCCTTGTTCCTATCAAATATAGATCTGGAGTATGAAGGCGGGAGCCAGAAAAGGAGAAGGAAGGAGACAAAGTTTTGGGGCTTTGCACACAAACCTGGAGAAATAGATAGAAAAATTGCAAATTGGCAGAATTTTATAGGAAAGAACCCTGAACCAAGAATCTGACAGTCTGATCCTAACATGATCAGTTGTGTGATGCTATGCAAGTCACTTAATCAGTCACACAATTGAGATAATAATACCAGCCTAGCCCTCACAGGAAGGGCTGTGAGGGTCAAATGAGACAAAGTGTAAAAAGCTATAAGACATTAAGCAGTAGTATGATTTTAAGTTGAGTTTTTTTATATAAAGTACATTATCTACATTTTTAACATTCTGAACCCCAACCTCTGGTAATAAGATATAGACGCTATGCAAGTACCTGCTTTTCTTCTGACTCATAGTCCTATGAAATCCCTAACCCATCCCCAGGCCCTAAAATTGACTAGAGCTTAGATGACTACTAGGTAGTTCCTCGAAATTTTTTAGAAGATGGGGCTATGTCCTGGGCAACACGGTAGTAGTAGCTCTTGATTTCTGCTCAGGCCTGTCTGCCAGCCGCTTTCCTGAGGGTATAGTAAATACTACAAAGTCATCAATAATCTCTCAGTTCCAGGAACTGTTCCCTGTTATTAAAAGTGTGAAACGTTGGGAAAAAAAAGTGTTCAGGACTCATTTTCGTATTTAGGTATAGGACTGTTACTTTCCAATAGCTTTAGAATAAAGATTTGCTAGGCTTTGAGGTCATAAAGCATGTATATCTTAGGCGTAGAGGGGCATACTCTAATGGTTAAGGTTGGAAACCCCAGATCTGGCATCCCGTCCTCTGATATCAGTTTTCAATGCCACATGATGTTGTGATGTGTAAATCACTAGCCTGGCGATGTCTCACCTCCCTTATTTGTGAAACTGAGAAACTTTGGGACATCATTTAACTCCTGTTCCTGTTGACTGTATTGGGTTGATGTTCAGAAAGTGATCTGGATAGATTATCAAAAGTTTGTAATTTTTAAACTGAATCACAGTATTTTTCAAAGACTGTTTTTGGCCTTCATAGGACTTCTGATAGAACGTGTCCCTCTGGGGCCTGTAACTTCCTCAGAACAATTTAAAAAATAACTTTCTGCACTTGGAAAACTGCCTGTGTTTGACTGGGTTTGCTGGAAGCACACTGAGACTGGGAGTTGGGTACTGAAGGATTTTAGGGGTGAGGAAAAGAGGGTGGTGGGGGTTGGGCAGAGGAGAAGCTGAACAGCGATGTGCTTGCATCTGAGGTCTCAGCTTTCCTTATGGGGAGCTCTGGAGCTGGGATGGCCCTTCTGAGTTGTCCGCAGTTGAGGCAAGGGGCTAGACCTTTGTATCCCTGAATCCTAGTTGTTGGTAGATAGCAACCCCTTCTGGGGGCATAACTTCGGGTGAAGCAGTGTCCTGCAGTTAGCTGAGGACTTTCCCTGTGAGCCATCAGCAGCCAGGGATGTGCGCATTGACCCTCAAAAATTGGGTCTGGGTGGAACACACCTGTGTCAACTACCCTGTCCCAAAGAACTTAACCCCTTAAAAAAGCAACAAACAATAAGGTAGCACCCAAATCCCAGTGTATGGTAAGTCCCTTTTCCTGAAAGTTAGAAAGTTTGGATCCCTTAGCAACACTGAAGGAAGAGGTCATACCCCTTTGTTAATGATAAATCAAACAGATCTTTAGCCTCTCAAAAGTTTATGAGGTACTTGGATAATATTTATACCTGATTATGATGTAGCAGGGGCCAGCTTCTATCCCTGTGAAATGGATGACCATAATCGAATAATTTTTCCCAAGCATGAATTGTTGCATGTTTAGAATATTAATTACATATATATACATGCAGTTGTTTCTGGGATATTTAACTCATGTTGAGTTTATAGACGTGGTGGGTCACCACCACAGAAGGTAGGCAAGCAGGTATGGCACACAAGCCATCAAACTCAGAATTTTCCAGAGGATCCTAGGGATGGAGGGCAAATATGGGAGAGTATAGCATCTATGGAAGTTTCAATCACCTGATATGGTATTTTAGTCATGGTTGAGCATAACGATTTAGGAGTTATACTGCCAAAGGACAAGTTAATATGCTTTGAATAAATGAATCAGTTTTTTGGCACTTATAAAAGATAGTTGTATTCCGCAAATGTCTGAAACTGTCTGGCATGGTTTGTGGCATGAGTAAACATGGCCAAAGTCATACATAATGTCTTTCCCAACTGCAGATTAACTCATATCTATGGTTCTTAATTTTTTTTTATCTTCTAGTAATTGAAGGAGACAGTGTGTTCTGCTGACCCATCATCTCAACAGCTTGAGTGTGTCGTGGGGGACTGGAGGTAGGGAATTCTGATGATGTGGGCCTGGCGTACAGCAAAGGAGATGGAATGTGTGTTCTGACCAATGGATTTCATTTCCCACAAAGTCCTACACAACCCTTATGGTCTTTGCCTTGATCTGCTTTGCCACCCAGGAGCTCTGTAATGCCAAGTCACAGAAGATGTTACTAACCTGTTTCCACCAAGGGAGAGATTAATAGGTCACTTGTTCCTTATGCAGAAACCAGACAACTCCAGCTGCCATGGCGATAGGTTTTATATTAAAAACACACCTATCTGAACCTTGTGGAGAGAGGTGATGATTTGGTGATTGCGTGTGAAGTAGATAATCTGTCAGCTGGTTTATTGTATTGTCTGGAAATAGGAGATGGCAGATGAGAAGGGAATTCATGTAGCATAGACTCTGCTGTAGAGGAAAGGCTGAAAGTGAGACCATCAAACATGTGCGCTTTGCTGTCTTGAACTCTCCACTTGGGCGATCTTTTTCCGTGTGACCTTAGAGTCTCAGGTGATCTGATCGTGCCAGGAGCAGACATCCTAATTGGGGACAAGGAAAGTCTTCCTCTGGCTTTTCTATCTTTCTGATGTGCTTGCACATGTGCATTAGTCATTGGTGTTCTGGAAAGTTCAGATGAAGAAACTTCAACTATGACTCTTCATTGTGACTAACATCTGTGAAGGATGAATAGAGTTTCTTGGCCAGGAAGTGCAGAACTGTGTAAAGAGAAATTGTTAAAAGGAGAGAAGCTTTTGAAGAACCAGATTTTTTTAAAAAAAATAAAAGAAAAAGATGGAGAAAGCCTATCAAGAAAAGGAAAAACCAGAAGTAATCTGCAGGGTATTGCCTGGAGCTGTGGGAAATAAATCATGAACAAGAGAAATGGGAAAAGGTCAAATCAAAAACATTGCCTGTTAGGGCTGGCCAGGGTCTGGGGACACAGGCAGTGCCAGCTGGGCTTGGAACTCACTGAAACACTCACTCCATACAGAACTGCCATATCTGCCTACCCACTTTTGCCTCCATTTACCTGGAACAGGAGGATCTGACACACTTCTCAGGAGAATGCTGTTTGGCTCTTTTGAAGGTGAGACCTTGAAGTGTGAGAAATCTACGCTTCCTTCTCAAGCTGATTTTTCACAACCTCTCTGAGAGAGGACACAGTGGTGAAAGACACAGGCTTTGGAACCAGGCAGAATTCTGCCACTGATTAAGGTGTGACTTAAATGCTGGGCCTCATAAAACCAGGAATGCTGATGAGGTTGGTCATATTTCATAGGGTTATAGTGAAGGGTTTAGCGGAGTATAATGAAGTGCTCAAAACTGGGCAACCGTTATTATATGCCGAGAGCTATAACTGGATTTGTAACAAGCAACCTCCTATACTCTCTGGCTCCACCATCTAAACTTTGAACCTGAGCTCAGTCTCAGCAGGGAGGTTGACTCTGTAAATGGCCTCGTGTAGGAACTGGATGGTAATCCAAGATCCAAGGCTCTGGGTGGGTTGCTTAAAGCAGCTGCAGGTCCTTGTGAAGGGCACTGAGTGTGTCCACACATTGCCCCTCCTGACAGTTCCTGTACTTGAAGCCCCTGATCTTTTCTATAGGCTGCTCCAGCAGGGACATCCATACACATTAGCTTGGAAGGGTCCACATGCTATTTTTAAATTTCCATGGATAATGGGTTGCTCCATTAAAAACATACAAATAGTATTTGCCTCCTAAGCATCTCCTATACACAGGACACACATAAGGGTGCAGAATGTAATGGTAGTGTGTGATAGGTTTGCCTGATTATGTTATTTGTGCCTTACTGCATGCAGCTCTAGGAGAGGAGGGTACTATCACCAGTTTTACAGAAATTAAATAACTTGCGCAAGATTAGAGATAAATACACAAGTGAATGTAAGATGCCATTAATTGTAAAATATTCTAATTTCTGTGATATTAAAGTGAAAAAAACTTTTTACTTAGTGAACTGTAGTAAATAGTAAAGGCTGTATGCTACTCCATTCCTGTCTGATTTTAAAGCTTGTGTTCCACCCCTGGGGTCAGGAAGAAATCCCAAAGGGGGTGACACCCAGACCAGGAGAAGAATGTCCATCTTTCCATCCCCAGCCACTCTGATGCTACAAATAATCATGGTTACCCTAGGTTACAGGCCTCTGCTGGTACACCTTTCTAACTTGGCAGTAGTTATAAGAAACAGCTTTATTTATAATTTACATCCTTTCCATTTCCAAAGAGCAATTGACATGATTCAAAAGAATTATTATAAATTAGACAATTATTTGAGAACTAGAAAGATGGCTGTATGGAAGGACTTGTAAATCCAAAAAATAGGATAAAAAACCCAAACACCTTTTTGATGTCATTGTGTAATTTAAGTCAGATGAGCGACTAAGTATTCTTTCTACAACTTTTATGTTATGTCTTGCCTTCTTAGGCCCTGCGAGCCCCATCTGCTCTCACACATGGCCAGGCCTGTTTCTGTGGCAGTTCAACTGCTTGGCTTTTCATTTTTCTGTTTTTACAGAATTAGTGATTTTTAATTCAAGTTACTGTGTTGCTAAATGATGTGAAGATTGTGTGTCGAGCTGCCATCTAGAAATAAAGCAGAATATTTTTAAATGAATAGGTTTTTTGTCCTTGAAAATTTTGATAACCTGTCATCGATAAGTGGACAGAGATATTAGAAGAGTCTGAAAGAGGCTGCAGAATATAGGATCCTAATTGCCAAGTAGCAGACTGTGTTCCAGGCATGTGTTTGGCCCACTAGGAACCTCTAACCCCCAGTTTCCTTATCTGATGGCGTGGGTTAGATATTGGCAAATATCTCGGGCTCTAAATCTCTCTTGACTCAAACATTTCTAATGAATTCTAACACACCTATTTTTTTTTTTTTAAATGACTAATTCACCAGGGGGCCTATCACCAAATGTCGAATTTGTTAGTCTGACTTCAGTTATCAGCGAATTGATATAGATGCCATATTTTATATTCTGATCACCTGAAGTTTGCATTTCGAAGGGAAAGTATTGTGGATATTTTTCTTCCACATCTTTTGAAAAGAGAGACTTATTGTTATTGAAGAGAATTGAGCAGCGGTAGGTTTTGGGGGGTCAAGATGCCCTTTCGCTGCAATAATCCCAGAGCCAGTGTCTAGCTGAGCCTTCCTGAACTGTAGTCAGGAACACTGACACTGTGTGTAGGTTTATTGAAGGGATTCCTAGAGCAGAGAGAGGCCCAGCTATGCAATGGAACATCGAGGTTGAGACTAAGGGACAGATGGGGCTGAGGATGGGAGAGAAAAAATGCATTCATATTTCAGCCCACTGTACTCCAAGTGGGATTCTAGAGGGGTGATTCCAAGTCCATGTCTCAAAGGGGAAAAAGCTGCTTTTCAGATATTGTGGTTCAAGGCTATTTGGTAACACTGAACTTGATATCCTGTGGCGTGACTCTGTTCACTGCCCTGAGTGGAGGAGTGTAGGGGGCAATAGAAAATAAAGATGAACTTGGGCTTACAGTGATATGAAGAGAGTGCTATTTCTTCAAATTGGTGACTGACAAGTCTGATCTCTCCTGCGGGCCTTTAACAATGCTGCCTCTGTCATCATTCAGTCCAGCTGGGTTGGGGATTGTGCTCATCAGGCCTGTGCATGAATGCTGTTTTGTGCCCTGCTGTGCTGCATTCTGCAGCCCTTTCTGGCTCACAGATAGGGTGCCCCCTTTGCTCTCTTAACAGGCCTTTGGCAGCCCTGCTAGGTAACCCATCTACTTGACATGCCCTGCAGAAACCAAGAGTGCCAAATATCGTTTTCTGCAAGAATGCAGATGCTAAGAGTGCCCAACATATTATGGGACCGATAAGCTGTTATGACACCTGTTGGAAAAGGCCTTGGTGCCTGATGAGTTCTCAGTCAGCGGCTTTCGTGTTCTGTGGCTAACTCTCTAAGGGAAGTTAATTTCCTATGGATTGGTAACCTATGAATTAAATAAAAAATAATTCTTGTCTACAAAGTTTATGGGCAATGATAAGGAAAAGGTCCCTAAGAAAGTTCACTGATCACTTTGAGCCTTAAAATCAGGGACAACTCCAGGGGGTGCCATTCACATCTTTTATATTGCTAGCCAGCATTTGATCCCCTTAGTAATTCTCCGTCCCTTGGAGAACATTTTCTGGTGTCCTCTGTTAGAACATGGAGCTGGCTGCAGCCACCGATCAAATGGTTCCTACTTTTCTTCCCTCTTCCAGGTCTTTTAAACTGAATAACTAGAATACTTTCTGAATTATGTGTTATTTAAATAACGAATTGAAGAGGCAGTTTACAAGCAGCTGTTGCTAAGGATAAACCTTCTGTCTCACAAAATTGAGCAGGGCAGAAAAAGGCATCTTTTGGGAATGGCAGTGTTTCAACAAAATTTAATTTGATACCAAGGATTGCTTAACAATACCCATCTGGTTAACACCGAGTGCTTAGATGTATATTATGGTAAATGACTTAAAATTGCAACCTGA
>NW_006436288.1:11167641-11198642 GCF_000325575.1 Pteropus alecto
CCCCCGTTAGTCCTGGACATAACACACATAGCCGCATGTAATCCAGATAATGTTAGCAGAGATATCAGTGCTGGTAGATAGCTATCACACGCATTCCAACAGAACTGTTCTTAACCAATTATTTTATGTTGCTATTCACCAGATTTCTCAGCCTAGTGAAACTGTGCATTCTATTTAAAATGATTACGTAATGAAACTTTGTATTTTCTTTGGTCAAAAAAGGATGTACACCCGGAGGAAATGATTTGGAATTTAGAAGCACACACCACTGGGTTCTTATTCAGCATTTTTATCAGGGATTAAGGGTTGTGGTTGAAACAAAGCTGGGAGAGACAACTGATGACAGTCAAAATTCAGAAAATATTTCATACAAGTTGACATGGTAAAGTGAAGCTGGGAACATTTTAATTAATGTGGCTGTTTGTCATGTGAATTAACATTTTAAAAAAGTCAGCTAAAAATGGAGATGACATGTTTTGACAAAAGCTTCCTGGGGGTTGTAGTTGAGCACAAATATGATGTTCTGCTCATGGAAAGTTGACCTAACCATGTATAGCAGATTTAATGCACGTTAGTGTCCTGTTTCTTGGAGATAATGGCCGCTTTCTGCTCTGTGTTGGAGATTCTTGTGCTGGAGTCCATACACTCCATTTAAAGAGGAATGCTGCCAGATCGAAAGGTTTCTGGCATGGGAGTGTGAAAATAGTGAGACCAGAGGTCTGGAAATTGTGTCCTATTAGCAGTGTGTTGAAGAACTGGAGCTTGATATCCTAGGAAATTAAAAGGGACAAGACCGCTTTCAGAAAACTTTGGTTGCCAAGCAGAAGGGGGAATAAGCTTGTATTGTTTGATCCCTGAGGACAGTCCTCAGTTGGTGATCAAACTGGAGTGGGACGGGTAGTCTGACTCAGGGGAGGCAGGCCCTTCCAGTATCCTAATAGGTCTAGCCATTTAGGGGAGGTGGCAGAATTCATCTAGATGCATGGGAAAATATTCAGGCTTTGAGAAAGTGCTTGAATCTACATGTTGGCTTAGGTCTCTTCAACAAGAAGGTCTCGCGGTTTTGTAAAATAGCCAGCTTCTCTCAGTTATTTTTAAAAATTATTTTATTCAGACAGATAGAATGGAGGGAGAAAGACATTTCTTTCCTGAGGGATAGGAAATAGAAAATGCAGTAACTGTTTCTGATGAGAGCTGAAAAAGTTCTGGAAATTTCTCTGTATGGGGCTTTTCATGTTTCTTTTCTGCAGATCCTGTCAAGACTATAGATTCCTTATTCTTTTCTTTGGTTTTGTTTTTTATTTGAGTAGGCTAAATAATAGTGATTATTATATGCAAAAAAGATTGCTACAATTTTTTTCTTCATGTGAAAACTAAGCCTTATTTTCCTCTTCTTGGCAGTAATTGTGCTTTTCTTTGGAGGAAATCATAAATCAGGATTGAAGGGAAAAGTTATTTTAACCTAACTCTTCCTTCTTTCTCTAAGGAGTAACAATCGCTTGGAATGATATAGCATTGTAAAAGCAGAATTAAAGCTTTAAAGCCTTTTATCTATTATCAAGATCGTATTTTCATTAACTCAGATCCTTTTAAAAAATATTATTTGTGGGGGAAAAATGCCCCTTTTTTCATGTTAATCGTCCTGATCCTATTGGCAAGTATCTTTATTCTTTTAAGCATGTTGGGCACCATTTTACATAAAATTGTGAATAGCCTACTTAAATATTAGCATTATGGTTAAAAGAAGTTGTGCATTGGAAAAAAACTACTTGTCAACATTAAACTTATGTTCAGTGTTTAGAACTTAAATTGTGAAATTTAAGTTGAATTATGAGTAATGAATACAGAGTATTTTGAAATGAGCAATTAGCCCACTGAATAAAACTGCTTCCTAAATACATCTACTGCTTTTGAAGTATTTTCTGGCACAATAACATGCTGGTTCTGAGTCATCTTGCTGTGGTTGATATGCTAGTTCTCAGATCTGTTGGAGCAATCCCAGGTCCAGTGGAGCTTTTGATTTCCTACATGCCTAACTATAAGGTTTTTGACATGTAGGTGGCTAATATGGCCATTCTCATGGCCACCTGGGACTAACAAGTGCATCAACATTCATTTCTGTATTTTAATGAAACATGTAAATTCTGAAAAAAATAAAAATTGTATGAGACTTGAATCTTGAACAATGTTTCCATTCTTTGCCAATGATAGCATTTGTCATCACAAAGTGAAAAACCAATTTTGGGATATCACCAAAGAGAAGTTATCATGGTAATGCCCAGAAAATTGGTGAAAGACTAGCTGTTGTGGGCTTAGCTTGCATTACTAGTGATACAGATTTCACGAAAGCTTTGGTATGAGGTTAGGTGTACAACAGGTGGGAATTCAAAATGGAGTCTCATGTTTATTGTTTTTCTCTCCCAAGAATTGAATGCAATCTACATTAGGCTTTTTGTCATTTACTGAAAAAACAGGAAATTTCCATTGTTCTTTGCTGTTGGTAGTCTGGATTTGTCTTGTTTTAGAGAGTTTTCTTATAGGCAAGTACAACCCTAACATCCAGTGTTGACCAGGAAAGAACAAGTTGGAAGAATGACTCACAGAATTACTAATAAATCATCTAACCTTTCTGCTTCAGATTTGAAACTGGTTACTTTTTGGAGCTGTTGGATTGTCGGAGACTAAGACCTGCATTCTGCATTTCTAGGAGTAATTATTTTACATTTGCTGTGGTACATATATTTGGAGAAAGGGTCTCAGTGTCTTAAAATCTCAATAAAAACCCCCTTTAGGATCTCCTCCCCCCCCAAAAAAAATAACAACTTTGAGACAGAGTTTATTAATTTGTTCAAATGGCTTGGATTTATTTTTTGCTTAATTTCAAAATCTGAAATTGCATTGAGTTTTCTTACTTGATAATCCTCCATGATTGTTTTCATGTATGTTTTAGGAAAAAGATGAGAGTCGAATGTAGAAATCTCTTACAATTTATTTTTAAATCAATGAAGGAATAAACTTTCTCTCCTCTTGCTAACTTTATTTATTTATTTTTTTGTAACAAATTAAAGTTTAGAAGTAACATCATGGTAACAATACTTTATGCGAGAAAAAGGAATAATCTGAAAAATTAAAAATGTGAAGTATTTACTAAGTACCTAAAAGATCTGTAGAATGATACTTGATATAGATGTTTACATGGGGAGCTTTACTACTTATAAGAGCTCTGTCTTTTTAATATTAGTTTCTTGTATTATTTTTACTGTTAGGTTGGATCCTAATTTCCAACACTGTAGACATATTTCGTTTAAGTGCTAAGTGCCTCCTTATTGGTTTGTATGAGAAATGAATGAGGAAGATTTTACTGAGGACAAACCTAGTATTAAATGGAATGTGAACCTCTTTCTCAACATTTCCAAGTACTCAAGAAAGTTCTCTTTTCCTTACATATTCTAAATAGATTCTTTAATTTTGTTTGTTTACTTATAATCCTGGGAGCTGAGAATCACTCAGTTGTTTAAGGGATCCTGTTTTATTTGAAGCTGTATTCCTTTATTTCCTGGAGTCAGTTCTTTTCTTAAACATAGCCCTACCATACTCCACAGGATTTTTTTTTTTTTAGTAATGCAGGGGGTATGTTTGAGTGGAAGTCATCTCTTGAAATACTTTGGAATAAAATTATTAGACATTTTCTGTTTTACAGATGCTTTATTAGCGTGTTCACATATTCTGTTTCTCATACTTTTGTCTTTTCCCTAGAGACTTTCTGGATCTTTTCAAGATTATTTGGTGTTTAGAACTTGTAACTGTGATTTTAGATGAACAGGGCTACTTCCAATAATGAGATCGTACAGCCAAGAATCGAGAATGCTTTTCATTTTATCTCCTTCCTTCCCAGAGTGGAAGCAGTACAGAAAAGTGGGAATGTGTAATTATATAGGATATTACATTATTACATATCATATAGGTCAAGAAATACCTTACGTACTTTTTGAGGGTGGTTGGGGAAACGAGTTTCAGTATATGTGCACTCCTCCCCACCTCCCACATTCTCACCAACACAAACATGTTGCTTAGACTTGAGTAATACCTACCCATTGTATATGTGTTTAATCTTTTACAAAATAGAAGCATAAAGGGGCACGTATAAAGTGCACTTTATGGCCTCGATTAGGAAGTTGTGTTATTTTCAAGTCTTAATAGCATCACCTTAAGTTATTAGGTTAAAACTTAACTTAAACTTGCTAGTTACCTATTTTGCTGGTCATAATTCCTAGCCATAACAATAATTTTTAAGCATCAACAGGTATGTGTGAAATTCTCATCAATGCTAAATACTAATAAGAGTTTGTATTAGCTTAGTTTCTTTATTTAAAAAAAACCAAACAAACTTTTTTAACTGTAAGATTTTCTCATGCCTCCTAAGGTTTGAGGAATGCGATGGTTTAAGGCGGAAAAAAGTCAGCCCAATAACATAGTACCAGAACTCTGTTATTTTGCAATTGGATCATAGGGATACCTATGGTATTTGAAAACCTAATTATAGTTATACTTCATGGAGTAATTATAAGCTCTTCTCCTTCCAGACACAAAAATTAAATAGTGAAATTTCTATTCACATACACAGCACCAATGTGGAAAAAACCCTGCTATTTTCCTACATGAAAAATAAATGTAATTGGGCCAAGGTGACATCTTAGAGAGGATACATAGACTATGAGATGGTAAAGTTGTTTATTCCTCCCCCCTCAGAAAACAAAACACTGTAATTGGCATTTAAGCTAGAATGTCCAATGCAAGTGGCTGAGGCTTTTCTTAATGATAAAGTCTATGTAATATTCTTCTTTATCCTTGGAGAGAATTTATGTTAACAGGTAAATATTACACATGGAAAACTTTACATATTTGAATGTTTTCAAAATTTGCACAAGGAAATTTGTCCTTGTGTAAAATATTATTTTTTATCTTTGAAAATCCAAGGATTTTTCCTTTATTCTCAAACAGTAGTCAATAATCCTATATTTTGAATTTGAGTTATAAACTCATTTAGACCTTGACCGAAAAGCTTGAGAGGAATAGAGGATCAGGGATTTTCCTGAGGACAGATGAATTCATAAACCCTCCGGAATGAATTAAATGCAAAATAAGTCTATTTGTTTTGTTGGTTTGGGTTTGGTTTCCTTTGCTGCAAGGCCTTCTGCATTCTATCACTTTGGGTTATGGTAATTACTTATATTGGACTGGTAATTGAGTAGATTTGAGAGAGCCTTGCAGAGGGTACACAAAGGGAGAAGCCCAGGTTAGCATATGATCTGCATTTAATACATGCTACAAATTACCGGTGCATTTTAGCTGTTCCTTAAAGCAGGCCTGGCCTGATCTGTGTTTGGAGGTAATACTGACAGATACCACTTTTTGGGCTCTTACTATGAGCTCAGAACTGTGCAAAGGCTTTACTTACATCGAAACAGCCACATGAGGTGAGAATTATTATCTCCATTTTAAGGTTAAGTATGCTGAGGTTGACAGGCATTGGGCAACTGGAATGGGTACAAAGTCAGCAACCAAATCCAGCCTTCCTGATCCACAGCTTGTGAACCTAACCATTCTTTTCCCCTGGAACCATGTTAGGTTCACTTCTGTGCATTTGAAAACTAACTTGATATCTATGCACCAAACCTTTTCTTTTAAATAATAAATAAGTAAAATTGGAAAACAAAACTTCATAAATGATATCATCATGAGGAAGTAATTGCTAGATTTGGTGTTCTGAACTTTATAGATAAACTATGCCATTTTTCTTTTTTTATTGAATATATATTTGACATATAACATTGTGTAAATTTGAGTTGTACAATGTGTTAATTTGATACATTTATGTATTGTAATATGATTGCCATTGTAGTAATATTTAGCATCTCTATCACATTACATAATTATCCTTTCTTTTTAGTGGTTGAGATAATTAAGTTTTAGTCTTAGCAGATTTGATGATTGTAGTACAATATTGTTGTCTATATTCATTATTACTGTCCATTAGATGTCTATGGCTTATTTACTACTTGTTGCCAGTTTGTACTCTTCAACATTAGTCTTATTTCTCCACCCCTCCATGCTATTTTTTTTTTTTTGTATACAGAACCTTCTGATGGCTTCTCATTTTCCTCAGAAGGAAATCACATCCAGAGTCTTTAAAATGACACAAAAGTCCTGCATCATTCCTGCCTCCAGCTTCTCTGACTTCTTGGATCTTTCCTCCTGCTCCTTCCCACTTTCTTTGCTTTGCTCCAGCCACAACTGCCTCCTTTCTGTTGCTCTAGTTCTCCAAGCACACTCCTGCCCCAGGGCATTTGCACTTGTCATTCCCTCTGCTTGGAATACTTTCCGCCAGAGAACTGGATGGCACACACTCATTTCCTTTGGGACTGTGTTCTGATGTCACCACATCGTGCGACCCTCCCTGACCAGCTTATATGAAATGATAGCCCTCCTCTCTGAGTTCCCTGTTTCCTTACACTGCTGTATTCTCTGAATGGTATTATCACTAGCGCTTATATTTTTACTTGTTTATATATTTATTTGCTGTTTCTAGGCAGGGACATTGTTTTGTTTATTGCTATTTCCTCAGCAACTAGATAAGTGTCTGGCACATAAGAGATGATCCATAAATATTTGTTTAATAACATAAATAAATGAAAACGTGTGTGAAAATGTACACACATGTGCACACATATACATGGTGTTTTGTAGCCTGCATAGCATTAGGTTTAGTATTCCATTATATGTCTATTTTATTTTGTTTTGTAAATATTTTATTAATTTTATTGGGGTGACATTGGTTAATAACCACTATATGGCTATTTTATAATTTTTTATTATTAAGACTTTTGATAACGTAAATTGTCTTCCCCACCCTCTTGGTAGAAGTTATTGAGGTTTCATTGGACCTACATGATTTGTTAACCTCAGTTTGCCCTTCAAATGGCAATTAGCTTCGATTTCATTTTTCCTTCACCTTTATTTATAGAACCAAATGGTTACTAACTCTACTAACTCCTTTTGGGTGGCCTCTCCCTCCACTTTACATCAACCTTCCTTATTCCCATAGTACTAACTCATTCTTTTTTTAAAAGTCATAACATGTTTTCAGAAATATTAAAAGAAATGGGCTTTTTAGACTGCTCAGACTGAATTTAATTCTGATTCTCTCACTTCCAGCTCTTGTGTTCTCAGGAAAATTAACTTCTGAGCAAGTAGTTTTATTGATTGTAAAGATGGTTGTGATAATATTTATTTCCTGGAGTCATTTGTGGATTTAATCAGCATAAGTCATGTGAAAGCAATGCCAGCTCTTTAATATACTTTTAAAAATTCAGACAGATTGGAATCCTTGGGTTAGTTTTTTTTTTTTTTTTCACCTCAATATGTAAATGAATGTGGGAGGCATAATTCTAAAGATGCCCCCCAGGATTCCTGTCTTCCAGATCTAGGCAGTGCTGTGCAGGAACTTTGCAGATGGGATTAAGGTCAGTAATCAGCTGACCTTAAGATAGGGAGGCCATCTCAGTTATCCGGAGGGGCCCATTGTGAGTAATTATCTAAGTCTTTAAAAGCCAAGACGCAGTCTAAGAGATGGGGCAGAGAGGGAGGCAGCTGAGAGATGAGGCGGAAAAGAAAGTCAGAGAGACTCAAAGAGTGAGAGGGACTTAACCTGCTATCACCAACTTTGAAGGAGGCTACGAGCCAAGTGGTGTCTATAAATTGAGAACAACTCCCACTTCACAGCCAGCAAGGAAGTGGAAACCTCAATCCTACAGCCACATGGAATTACTAATTTTGCCAACAAATCTGAATGAGCTCATCCCCAGAGACTCCAGAGAGGAACACAGCTCTGCTGCCACAATGATTTCTGCCTATGAAAACTGGAGCAGACAGCCAGCCAGCTAAACCATACTCTGCCCAGACGTCTGATCTACGGAAACTGTGGGATAATAAATAGGTACTGTTTTAGACTGCTAAATTTGTGGTTATTTGTTATGGCAGCAATAGAAAAACTAACAGAGTGAACTGAGTTTGAGAAATAAGACCAATATCAGGAGGATGTTTGGGCTTAGCTGCTGTAAAAGACATGTATTGACCTTCAGCTGTCATGTTTCTGAATGAACGTTGCCTCATGGAGCATTCTCCTTTCCAGGCTTTTATCTGTGGGAAAAACTGGGAAATGTCCATGGAGCCAGTGAATGCATCTTTTCCCTTGGTCAGTGCTGGGGGTAGAGGGACTCTAATGCCTTCTGATAGTTTCCCTTTTCAGCAAGTTTTCCATTGCAGCATTTCCTCATGACAAATGTATTATATGTTCTTAGGTTATAGTCTGTCTTTCACAGTTGTTGTCCACCTTTTCAGGAAAGAAGTTTGGGCTTCTGGCTAAAATTTAGAAAGTGGACAGTCCTTAGGAATATCCCTAGAGAGCTTCTGGAATTCCTAGATTCAGGAATATCTTTATTAGATCTTCTTTCCATGTCCATCACCTTCTTTGTTCATCCCCAGTATTTTCAGTCACATCATGAGAGTTATTGAGTTTGGGTCGATAAGAAGGAAAGAAACTTGCGTTTTGTGGATGGCTGGTCCATTCTCCTTTCCCTCATCAGCTCTGGGACTTCTGTGCCTAATAGTCCTCAGCATGTGTAATTCCTATTCATTCTTCAATATAATCGTGCATTGGTTCATGCCTGGGCCTTTGGGGCAGCTCTTGAATGTTAAGTCTACACCTACCATATCTTCATCTTTTTAATAACATACATGCAAAATATTTTACAGATGGCTGTTTTCATCCATGTAATACTGATTCTCTTAGCTTTATTTTTTAAACTTAATTCTTAAACTCTTAAGTTACCCAAGCAATATGTGCTCATTGCAACATTCTAATATCATAGTATTAAAAATGGGAATCTTCTCCACCTCTTTTCCCCTACTCCTTTCCCATTTCCAGTCCTCTATAATTAACAAATTAAAAACCAAATGCCATCTCAGATATATACACATATATGCGTATCCAGAAGTTTTGTTGGTTTACAAAACGCTATCATACTGTTATGTTGTTTCGCAACTTTCTTTTCTTCCTCCCTAATGTGTCATGAAACATCTTTTTGTGTATATGTATATAGCTCTCTTGTGTTTCATAATGACTAAATAGTATTTCATTGGATGGATATACAATATTTATTTATGTTTAGATAGTTTCCAATTATTATCTCTAAAATGTTGCATTGAGCATCTAGGTACACAGATCTTTTTTTTTTTTTTGTAGAGTCTTAAAAGTGGAGTGCTGGGTAATATGGTACATGTATTTAAAATACTGATAGATGCTGCTAAACTGTCATTCAATAAAGTGATCGATTTACACTCCCTCTTATGATTTAGTAGATTCTCTGAAGGACACCCAAAACACTCTTAAGAGTAGTTGATTCCAAGGAGAAGAACTGGTGTCGGGAGCAGAGGGAAGGAATTTTAATATTTAGAACTAGTCCTTCTGTACCTTTAAAATTTTGTGTCATGAAACACAACAGCAACAAGACTGTATTAGACTTCCTGTTTCCCCACAACTTTACAAATATTGTGTCTTACCAGTCTTTGTAGAATATGAAACAATGGGTCTCATTTTGATTTACATTTCTTTGATTATTAGAAAGGTTGCTTTTAACTTCATTTTATTAAAGTTTAATTAAAATTTTTTTAATTTACAGATATATTTTTGTTGTAAAAACAAATAACTCAAGCATCAAAGATAAGACCTAAATTCCCTCATTTCTGCTCCCTCATGTTACTACCACTCATTGCTGTTCTCTCCTGAGAGCTGTCAGGCTGCCCAGCTGGGTGTAACCTTGTAGAATTATTCTTTGCATTTAACACATTGTGTGTGTGTGTGTGTGTGTGTGTGTGTGTGTGTGTGTGTGTGTGTGTGTTTCTTTTAAACATAAAAGGGCTTAGGAAACATGCAGACCTCAGAGGGTCAGACATTAGGCAAGTTGGTCACGAACAGTGTGGGTTTCTTCTCTTTTTACATGCACTTGCTGTGTGAGACATTGAGAACTTACTTAACTTTGAACTTTTGATCTCCTTTTTTTCAAAACTTGAGCTAATGTATGCAGCCCTCTGCATAGAAGAACAAAGAATGAGTGTATTTTTTATCTTCAATATCATATTTAAGGATATTTGAAAAGAAGTCAAGTGCATAGTTTGAAAATAGTCTTCTTTAATGTTCACATGGCTCATTTCACAAAAATATAATTCTCTGAACTTATTTCATTATGATTTACCAAGTCTAGTCATGTTTTCACTGTTTTTTTTTTTTAAAGAAAACCTGTTCTAGTTTTTTTCTGGGAGTTGAATAGCAGGGAGTGAAGATACACTAACGGTGAATTTTTGCAGAACGAACTTTTCCCTTTTATACTAATTATAATTACTTTTACTTTCCTCCCAATGTCCCCCAGTTCTTCCACTTAGCCTTTGATGTATGTCTGTCCTCTAATATTTTTATACAAATGACACTTCAATTTCTTGCCAGAAAAATTCCAGGAAAAACCTTTTTAATCTTGCCTTCCAGGCCCCCGCTCCTCCCACCTCCCCTCACCCCTGGGATCTGTTCTTTGCTCTTATGATGTCTCCTTTTTCATTCTCCCAGGCCACTAACCCCTTCACACTGCTTATCAAGGGAAAGTGCTGGCCAGTCTCCTCACTGAGGTCCCCACTAGCGCCCTGGAACCCCTTGTCATCCTGTCTTATGTCCTAACTGTCCTGTGACCTCTGCTGCCAGGCAGTAATGAATCACTGCTGTCTGCAGCAGACTAACAGACAGCAGTCCTTTGATTATTCATCTCTTACTGACATCCTAACCTATTTCTTTTCACGAATTTTTTTTTCAGTTTTCAAGTCTTGATCTATAGCCCGCGCTCTCTAAAGATGACATATCTCCTTTTATTGAAAAGATCGAGGCCAGGGTCACAAACTAAACTGCCAACAGGGGCTATTGAAATTATCAAAATGAATGAGATGATAGGTGGGGACTGTGGTAAACTGCAGAGTGCCAGCCGTGTCTAAGGTGGGGACAGTGGAGATTGTTGTCCTGAGGAAGCTTGGGCCTGGTGTTGCCTGATTTTTTGTTTTCTCTAGAAAAATTAAATATCTAGGGTTCTAGGTGAAACCTCTCCAAGTTCAAGTCACATTTATGAAAAACCCTGTAGGTCAACAAGACAGCTCTAGAGCTAGTTATCTTGATTCTC
This sequence comes from Pteropus alecto, assembly GCF_000325575.1. Classification (NCBI taxonomy): domain Eukaryota; kingdom Metazoa; phylum Chordata; class Mammalia; order Chiroptera; family Pteropodidae; genus Pteropus; species Pteropus alecto. The sequence continues at coordinate 11,178,918 of NW_006436288.1, forward strand.
AAGCTTCACTTTCATTTTCCATTCTGAAATATTTCTGTATTTTCATTTGCCTCCATTTTTTTGGTCTCTCGTTTTCTTTCCTGTCTCAGGTATTCAGTTGTTTCTTCTCGACCACCTTTTATCTGCATAAAAGCATTCAGAGTATCTTCTTTTCTTTCTTCCTTTTCTTCAGTGCTCTTGCCTATGTCCCTAATATTCCACATTTTTGTTATTGAATTTATTAAACAAGGTAACTTCTTTCATTGCTTTTCCATCTTCATTTATTCCATTAATGTCTGAAATATGTCTTTTGTCTCTATGACTCTTCTCCGAAGCTCTTTTATTCTTTGGATCCTATGATTTGTACTAACCTGAATGTTCTTTTCTGAACACTACTACATCTCAATCTGTTTTCACCTGCTCACCTTGCTACATCCTAAAGATTTCTTCAAGATTTTCTCACTGGCCCTCTCTTCATTTTCCCTGTTCGTTCTGATGACCCGTTGTCTGTGTTCTGCTGGTATATCAAACTCAACATATTCCAATGGGATTCATTATATCATTTCTCTCCCAACCCCAGATCTTTTAACTGACTTATATTTTTGTTAATGGTACCAGTATTTTTTCCCCAGACATTTAGGTTCAAAACTTTGGAGCCATATTTGAGTGCTTCTTAACCTCTTCTCTCATTTCAGTCACCAAGTCATATTTCTCCATCCAAAATATAGCTGTTATTTGTATCTCCCTATCTTCTTGACTTTGACTTCTGAATTAGGATACAGGTAGTCTCCTCCCACCTCCGTTCATCCATATTAATTTATGTAAAACACAACTCTAACCATACTGCTTACTGGCTCAGAAAACCTCAAAACCTCTCAAGTACTTACTAAATCTAGTCCAGCCTTACCACTACTCATGAAGGGCTTTTAAGGATATAACTACCTCTCATTTTAAGGATATAACTACCTGTCCCTTTACACATCCCGCGCTCCATCCAGCCAGAACTATTGTTGTTCCCTGAACCACCCCCTGTACTTCAGCCCTCATCTTCCTGTTTTCTCTGTCTGAAATTCTTTCTCCTTTCTTCTTCCAACTCTTCCTTTGATCTATTGGAATAGTGTACATTGTTCACATCGTCATTGTACCCATCATCTTTTTAAAATAGCCTCCATAATTACCCTTAACTTTAAGTTATTTTTCGCACCTGATTTTTTTTCCCTGCCTCATGTTATGTTACATTATATTATGGATCATTACTATACCTTCTCTTCTAAAGGACTATAGACTTTTTTTTCCTCCAGAGATTGTGCTTTATTATTAATTTTCACCCCTTACAGCATATAGCCTAGTGGTAGGTAATGAATACATATTTTAAATGAGAACTTTCAGGTTATTAATAATTAAAACATAAGATCATTGGATGCCCCCCCACTCCCTCCAAACCCCAGCAAATTATAATTTATGAAATTTCTAGTACTAAATACCATGATTGGCACATGACAGACTTTTAGTAAAAGGGAATAAAATATCTCTGTCTCTCACCTGAATGCTTACCAAACATCCAAGAAGATTAATTCTGTGAACTGTTCAAGGACAGCTGATTCTGCCTGCTGTTTGCAAAATTTGGAAGGTATATTATCAAACAGCAGGGGTAGTTTTTGTTCAGAAGTACCATTATAGACAAGAATTGGCAATGCAAATAAGGCAAAAGCCTTTAGGGTAAAATGCAATTTAGAGTAGTCACTTAGCGGGGAATGAAAAGAGGTGGCACCCTAAAATTGAGCTTTAATTTTGAGGAGATTTCTACTTTAATTAAGGATAATAATGGTTAAAAAAGGGTAATAATGACATCCTTTTTTTTGTTTTTTTTTGAGAAGAAAGCTCTTTTTCTGCATTATCTCACTGAATTTTCACATAGTAGGTGTGAAATGTATTAATTCCATTTTATGGATAAGGACTCTGAAGCACAGAGAGGTTGAGTAAGCTTGTTGAAGGCCACATAGCTGGAGAGTGGTAGAGCCTAGATTCAACCCACACTGCTTGCTCTGGAGCACACCCTGCCCTCTCTATAATGTCAGAGGGAGGGGGAAGAGAAGGAAAGGATGGTCTGGAAGATATGTTTTCTATCCCTGTTCCTTAGATCCAAATACTGCTTTAAAAGCTTCTGTTCTTGCCCCAAAGATAATTTTATGGCATTCATGAAAATTGTCTCTCAGTTTCTTTTCCACATTACTTAATGTCAGTAGAATAGAAAAGTGTGCTGCTTTTGTTCAGTGTACCGTGGGATATCTCTGTCTGTCTGTCTATCTATCTACCTACCTACCTACCTACCTATCTACCTACCTACCTACCTACCTACCTACCTACCTATCTACCTACCTATCTACAAAGGGCAGGAAAAGAATCAACCAACCTGAGTTTTGAAGGTGAACCGATACCTTTTAAAGTGTATCTGGGAATGCAGTCAGGCTGGGGGATACTCTATAGGACCAGCAACCCAGTTTCTTCAATAAATAACTTGTTAGGAGAAAGAAAAGAGATGAAAGATGGATCCTATAGCTTAAAAATTCTTAACAGACCTGTCAATGACCACAGTGGTGGACGCCTATGAGGCCCTTATGCAAACAAACAAACAAAATGGGAGATGTGATCATTGACTGGAAATGTGATAGTATTGCAATAGAAATTACTCTTCCTAGCAATAGGAATTATTACTAATTTGGGGGAGTATGATAATAGTCTTACAGTTGTCTTTTAGAGAGATTTACTGAAATACTCATGGAAAAATGATATAATTTCTGGGTCTTGCTTCAAGGTAATATAAGGGGTAAGTGGGTGAGAAAGAGGGTAGATGGAACAAGTTTGGCCATGAGTAGTGAATGTTGAAATTGGTGATGGATGCATGTCACTCATTGTATTAATCCATTTATGTTTGTATATCTTTGCAATTTTCCATAATGAAAAATTTTGGGAAAAAAGTTGGTAAATTCAATTTATGGTACCATTTTTAAGTCTGAGAGGGTTGTTTAGCTTCCATGAAGTTTTATCCTGGCCTAATATTTAGACCGAGTAGATGTGGCCAGGACACTGATTCAAACCCAAGATAAAGTTTATATCTCTTTATTATGGTGGAGAAATTCAGATTAAAAAAAAAAATTTAAGGCATTGGAAAAATAGTAAAATTTGCCTTTAATCTAGCTTTTATTTCCTCTTAAGAGAGGTACTGAAAGATAGTTAAAAGCCAAAACCCACCTTTACATCATGAAGGAGGAGAGTCATTTAGGGTCTGATGGAAAAGAGGAATCATCAGTTGCTCTTGGTCAGGCAGTCAAGCAAATATAGCAAGAGTAGTATCAGAAGTTATTTTTTTCATGTTTTCTGAGTCATAGGTTTTGCTCTTAATCTCAGCACTATATATATATATCTATATATATATATAAAAATTACATATTTTTAAGTAGTTGCCTATTTAAAAATCAAGATTTATAGGGAAAATGTTCTTTTTCTAGTAGTCACTTGATACACTAAGTTGTTTATGGACAGCTTAATCCTAACCGTTAACTATGCCTGTTCACTCATTTCTTTAGACTATAGGGCTGCCAGTACTATGCCTTTCTTTACCACGTTCATCTCTTTCAACTTCCTAATGTGTAAGGATGAGATGAAGGGTGGAAGTGGAGGCCCCTCCTTTGCTTTAGAAGTAGATGTGATGCCAGGACGTTCTCCCATCACTGATGGCGTCGGAGGTGTGGTTGGTCACTTAGCCATGCAGCCTTTCCCCTGCCAGTGTTCACCATGTCACAGTTCCTCAGCCTTCTCATTCCACCCTCTCCTGGGTCTCTCCCATCCCCCAGGCCCATCCTTCCTTCCTAAAATTCTTTAATGGCTTTGTCACCTTAACCCATTCTTTGTGCTGGTGCCCTTCTGTCTTTAGGTATTCTCCCCCAGTGCACTTGTCAAAATCCATCTTGTCAATGACTACTTAGAAACTGATGAAGCTCAACTACGAATGAGCCCTGAGCTTCCCAGAAAAAGAATGAGCCCTGAGCTCCCCAGACCTGTTTTTCCAACTATATGGTATGCATTTACCCTGTGGTTCCACAGTCATTGCAATCTCAATGTGATCATAATTTAATTATCACCCTCTCTCTCTCTCCCCCTCCCCTCCACTTTGTTTTATGTTCTCTTCTGAATTGTCTGCCACTGTAAGTCAGAAACTATAGAGTCATAGAGTCATCATTGACTTCTGCTCCTTTATGCCTTGGTAAATCTAAAGCTTTTCTTAGTCTTCTCTCCATTCTCACTGCTAGTTCAGGTCTTCAGAAACCGTAATTGCATCCCCTGCTTCCAAAATCATCTTCTGATGTTGTCCTCAGAATGATCTTTTTGAAATGCAGATTTGGTTATGTTTTTCTCCTGCTGTAAAGCTTTCTGCAATGGTCTCTAAAACTTTCTGTTAGGGTGGTGCTGTCATTAAATTTGTGAGCATCTCTTTTGGCTATGTATATTTATTATAAATAATATACACATTAGCACTAATACGTTAGATATTATAAACACACCAAAGTAGGAATTAAAAGGACATAGTAAATGTTCTATTTAGTTGAAATAATTTCATATTTATTAATGGTACAAAAAAATTAATAGTCTCTATTTTTAAAATTTTTGGCTTCCTCCCCCAGTCAATAATAATTTTAGTAAGAGTAATGAAATGTAATTTTATATGCTTCCTTATTTTAAAAAAATCTATTCTCACTTTGTGATACAGTAATTTAAAGATGTTTCTAAGTTTAATTTATTTATATAATTATTTTATAATTAATGACAACTATTTTTTTCTTTAATGTTAATTCTTTTAAAAAATGGGAACATGTGGCTTTTGCCTATTTTTAATAGGGCTTTAAAAACTTAAACTCTTCATTTTGTATATTTTAAGACATGTTAAAAAATTTCGTGTTCACAGTTTTAGAGTAGAGATGGGAGAGATTTTGCCCATTATTTGAGCAAAAAAATGGCTTGATGGAAATATTTTCAGATTTCTATTTTCAAAATGCACGTTTCTTTCAGAAACCTTTCTCACTGTGACAGTGTCATTTTTAGAGGAACTAGGGCCTTGGGGTTGAGCAATTTGAACAAGTAGAGGTGTCAGATTCACTTGTGCTTACATTAATGATGTTGTCATCCAACCACAGTTACTTTAAGACACTTGTTAATTTCATGGGGGGAGGTCAGTTTGGTTAAATTATGATGATTTATATCTACCCCATTCATTTACCTGGGTACATGTAAACTCTAACACCTTGCAGTCCACAGAAGAACATAGGAATGAGAGCAACTCATGGCTGTGGAACTCCCAGTCTTCCTTCAGGGATCTCTTTTATCTTGTGTGACTAGTTGGCATCTGGACTGAAAGAAGGTGTCAATGGCAATTCATTCATGAAATGTTAGTAAAATTTTGTTTGCCTCCCTCCCTTTCCCATTCTCTCCTACCCTTCCTCCCTCTCTTCGTGGAAGCCTGGCATTGTCTTCTATGCGACAGGGCCAGCGTCTTCTGGTACAGCTGCTGAGGGCACCATGCTGACCCACTCTTCTCCTTTCATATTCATTGCCCCTCTGTTGAAAAAGCCGCCCTCCCCATTCCCCCCGCACGCTTCTCTGCACCTCAGTTATTCCCATGCACAGGTCTGTATGTTTTATATGGTGGCAATCAGAGTGTAGATATTTTGGATTCTTTTGTTTTCACTTAAAAGTACAGTCATTCTTACCCTCACCCCTCCATTTTCAGTTTTGCTTCCTGCAGTTTCCCTTACCTGTGGTCAGCTATAGTCTGAAAATACCAATGCAAAATTCTAGAAATAAACAATTTGTAAGTCGTAAATTGTGCACCTTTCTGGGTAGTGGGGTGAAATCTCCTGCCGTCTTGCGTGAATCATCCCTTTGTCCAGCATCTCCACAGTCTGTATACGCTCTCTGCCTGTTGGTCACTTAGAAGCCGTCTTAGTTATCAGATCTACTGTCATGGTGTTGCAGGGCTTGTGTTCTCATAACCCTTATTTTACTTAATAATGGTCCCAAAGCTCAAGAGTAGTGATGTGGCAATTTGGTTATGCCAAAGAGAAGCTGTGAAGTGCTTCCTTAAAGTGAAAAGGTATGTATGTATAGGAAAAAACATAGTATAGATAGGGTTTAGTACGATCTACATTTTCAGGCATCAATAAGGGGTCTTGGAACACATCCCTTATAGATAAGATACTGTATATCAACCTATTTTGTTTCTCCATGTCTTCAATATGACACCCTGGGTGGTTTCCTAATTTTATTGTTTTGACATGCTAGTATTAATTAAACCATTCACCATCCCTCTAACAATGGATATTCAGATATTTCCAGTTACTTATTGTTATTTAGAATTGTTATTTAGAATTCTAAATAACAATAACAATTCAGATATTTCCAGTTACTTATTGTTATTTAGAATTGTTATTTAGAATTCTAAATAACAATAATTGTCATTTAGAATGAACATCTTTGTGTGCATTAATTTTTGTTTCAGGCAAATTATTTCCTAAGAGAAATACATTGGAATGAAATTACTCTTACTGCAATAGAGCATTAATGTTTCCCTAAAGTCCGAAAGTATTAAATGCAGTGCCACTAACAATGAATGATCAGCAATTTTACTACAACACAAACCGTGTTAGGATTTTTTTGTTTCTTTTGGTATATAAAATGGTAACTCAGGTCTGCTTAATATACATTTCTGGTTACCATTGCAAAGAAATTGTTCCTTGTTTTTATTTATATATATATGTTTTCCTCTGAGACTGAAGTTTAGAATTTTTTTCCCTTAAAAGTATAAACAGTTAAATAAAGTTATAATTTATATGGTATAAAGTAATAAGTTCTGTTATCCAATATGGAGTTTCTATTACCTCCTTTAATAAAAAGATACCTATAACATTATTCTGCCCATTCGCTGAATGAGGAAACTTGAGGCTTACAGAGGTTAACTTGACAAAGATCATGTACCTGAAGTGTTTTGGACTTACAATATTAAAACCCTGATCAATTACAAGTTCTGTATTCTTAGCCATCATGCTGCTCTGCTTCTTTTAACAGAAATAATACATAATCTTTACTGTAAAATTATGAAATACAGATAAGCAAAAAGAAACATAAAGTCACATTCATCTGACATTCCACCACGTCGAGACAGCCGCTGTCGGCATTTTGGAGCATGACAGCGTATGTCAGAGGGGGGCAGAAGACTGAACTCAGACTCTGAGAGCCCGAGAGGTTTTCAAAGAACGTGCGTCTCTTCCTTCATTCCTCTCTAAATATGCGACTGGTAGTGGACTTCTACGGGCTCCGTGAAGAGGAAGAAGAAGGTATTAAAAACCATAGATGCTTATTCTTTTTGACTTTTTACCTTATATACATATTTGCAACAATCAGTTAATATATCATGAACAGACTTCTGTGTCATTAACCACTGGTAACTACCTCCTGCAACCTTGGTCTACTTAATATTTTGTCTAATGAGTATACCTCGGTATAGCTATTGTTAAATACATTTAGATTATTTCTATTCTTCCTTAGAAAATAGCATTGTTGTGAAATTATATACAAAAAGTTTTGCTCATGTGTCCAGTTATTTACTTTAGCTTAATACATATGGAATGCTGTGTCAAAGGTGGTTACATTTTTAGGGTTTTTGATAACCATTGCCAGTTGACACTATACCCTTGAAAAAGTCACCTATAATTTGGGTGAGAAAGAGAGGGAACGAGAGAGAAAGAGAGCAAACAATTTCTTAATGGGATAAAATGGATAAGAAAAGCTAGGATGTTAGCCTTGGATGGTATGGTTTAAAAGAAAATGGGGTTACCTTTTAGTGAGATAAAACCTTTTATGAAAGAAGTGAGCTGCATTTTGTCTCTGTATTTTTTTTCCTTATCACCGGTTAGGGGTGCGTGTGTAGCAAAGCATTAAATATTTCATCCTAATCCTTTTTTTAGAATTGCAGTGGATTATCTTTTGAGATTTAGAAAATTTATAGGTCAGTGTGTCTTTCTGAATATGGAAGCTGAAAATCAAATAATCAGGTATTTTAGCTTTAGTTTTCCTAAAGGAATATATCCTAATCTAGTTTAAATAAGTCTATAAAACTCCAAGGTCTTGTGTTGGTTGGCAGAGTTTCTATCAAGAGGTAGCTGGGTAAGACCTATTTTAGGCAGAAAACTCTCAGCTTTGGATATTACTCTTGGGCACATCTATATTATAAGATGGTTTTGTATTGTTTTGAAGGTCCTGTTATAAGCCTATATATATATAGTATTCAATTCTTTATAATTCAGTAGCTTAATTCTTAGGAAATAAGTTTGCGAGCCTACCAATCCACTTCTTTCTAAAACACACAGGATGCAGAATTCGTGTTCCTAGTTTGACAATGAAAATACATCTGTTCTATTTGAATATGGTACCTTCTGGGTCGGCAATGTGATAAGAGTTCATAAGGGGCCAACACACTTTCCACAGCTGCGATGACCTTACGAGTGAGTATGCTGGTTCTCAGAGTCCTACTGGCACGATAAAGTGTTTTATACCAGTAGGCTGAAGTCATTGTTTTGATTCAAACAATTACTCCATAAATTTCACATTAGTTCAGAATGCTCTTTCAGAATACTTGTGAGAATGAAGTGGTTTGACTTCATATTTTTGGGGGTGATATTTGCAATAACACATCAGTTAATGATATTGGTGGAAAGACTTGACTCTATAGGATTTCTTGAGTATGGGGCTAGAATTTTCGAGATAATGATCTTGCTTCTTTTTAATAGGCATAGAACATATTTCAGAATATTTATAGAACTTTTTCCTCTGAGGACATGACTGACTATAGTCTGCAACCTCTGATTTCTGCCAAACTAACCCAAAACAATACAAGAAGTATGCAAATAATGGGAACGTCTACTCTAAAGTTCTTGCCCCAAATTTAAAATATAAAGTTTTAATACATTGTCGTGTAAAAATTTCACTGAAGTTCATGATATTTGTCATGAAAATTAAAGTATAAAGTATTTGCCAGAAAGAAAAATAGGTGTGCCGGAAGCTAAGCCATGTTCCTTCTCGAGCTCCCACCCTAACATATCGCCCCACATCACATGCAAGTGTGCATATATTTATTTTTATATAAAATTTTATGGCAGACTTTAATAATTTCAATCAACTCAGTCAAAACTTTCAGAAAATAACTTTCGAATTCCAAACTTGCTTAGAATCTTTGAATTAAAATCTTTTTGTGGGAAATAAAAAGTAATTTGCCAGTATTGGCAAAGACAGCTATGAATGAAAACTTTAGAATTTAAAAAAAAGGCAACTATTACTAAACAGTACAAATAGGATTGAGAAGTAACATGTTAACTTAGAAACATGTAGGCCTTATTTGATGTAATGTGTCAGTAGATATTGCAAATACTAAAATTTTGTAACTTTGAGGGAAATTTGACTATTGAATTTGATTTAGGCATGAAAAATAGAACATCAGGTATTATCAGATTTTTCATTAAGCTAGTATTTACTGCATGGTGCTTGGTATTATGGGAACACAGGAAAACTGTACATTCAACCTATTGAAAACATAAGGGATAAATTCGAAGCCCTTTGTCCATCCTCAGATTCTCAGATATACTGTAACATGTAATTTCTTCAACTCTTTAATATCTACTTTTTGGCTAAGAGCCATCACTTTCTTGTACTGCTTAACTTGATCTTTCCTTCTATCACTAGCCCTAGCCGTTAGCTTTTTTCTGACCATTCCACAAGGAAATAAGTTTTAAGTCTGTTCATGTGAGTTACTGGATAGGCAAAAAACAAAGCCGTATTGGAATACAGATGTTTATGGTGGGCTGGACATCATGGTGGGCTAAACAACTCAACCTTGTAATTTAAATTTGCTTCTTAGCTAAACTAGCACTATTTATCATTGACCTTGAACCTAAAATTTGAAAATGCCAAGAGTTTATTTGAAAGAATCTATTCTTTGATAACAAAGACTTATTGAGGGGAGTACAAAACATATTTCCGGCATATTTAGAAAGTGAAACCCAATATGTGATTAAATGCCCAAATGAATGAATGGGTCAAAATACTAAATACTGTTGGCAATAAGAGAAGTGGAAGACTATGTAAAGATGTAATATGAAAGGCTTTATTATTTGAATAAGACATGAGAACTGGCCACAAATATGATTTTGAGCATGGTTATTTGATTGTAACTCCTACAATCCCTATTTCCAGTTGAAGAGAAGCAGGATTTTGGACCCAGGTCTAATCTAACTCTGAAATTTGTGGTGTAAACTATCTGGATATCCCACAACTTTATGAACTGAAGCACTCTATCAGTTTCCTCCTTCCTTCAAGGTACAACTCAGTGATGGCCCTTCCCTAATGTCATTTTAGATCCCCTAATAAGAACTTTTAACCTTTAATAATCAGCTTTAGTCTTTCATGTACAATTTCTCACACTAGATTGTGAAGATCCAGTCCTCACAGGAAATACAAATTATATCCCGCATTATTTAGTACAGAGATGGGGCTGCTACTAGATGTGATGTTGGTAGTAGAAAATAGGGGAGTACAGGATGAGTATAGCTTCAGAAGCAGGTATAGAGATGATGTGCAGAAGGAAAAACAGGCCATTCTGGTTACCTAAATAACCAAAAACAGAAAAAAGTAGGATTGGAAAAGTAGGTAAGGGGTAAGATGAGGAGCATCTTCAATGTCAAACTCAAGGATTTGGACTTCACTCTGTAGACATCGAAAGCTGGTTAAAGACTAGTCTTATTAAAAATTAGTTGAGACTATCTCCAAATGTGAAATTGGTGATGAGTAATTTAGCTGTACATTTTCTCTTATTTTATTTGGACCATATAAACCTATCATTCAGTACGAAACAGCGCTGGGTCACCTTTAGGTGACAGATTTCCTCCAAACATCTGGAGAACTTTAGGAAGTGATGGGGATGATTCAGCCAGGGGCCATCTTCCTGAACCATGTGACTGTCGATAACTGGATAGAGCTCTTCTTGCCAAGCCGTTAACAGTCTTTCCATAACTTTTGTTGGTGTTTGTTCAGCCTTTTCCCAGATGGAAACTAGGCAGAGGATTAGATGATATGGGATAAAGTTTGGAAGATTTAGAGTCTCTCTGGTATCCTGAAGGCTTTCTGAAGGGCCCGAACTGCCCAGAGAGGCTTTATTTACCAAAGGAAAGATAGACGTTGGTTAGTTTAAGTCTTTGATTACTCATGGTTAAAAGAAAAAAAAAAAACATAAGAAGTATGGGTTTTTATAGTCCCAATACTCCAAAGTTAGCTCTAATCTTAGAAGAGTCTTAAAAGTTTATGAAAGTAAAAAAAAAAAAACAACCAACCAAAAAAACACAGTCTATGTAAGTCCGTTTGTATTATTTTGGGTATCCTAAATCATACAGAGGTGTACTTTACTTTCTTTATCTAACATTTCTAAGTAACAGACCTTTTGAGATTTCTGTTTATTATCTGTAGCTTTTATAAAAAAATTATTATCAATTTAACACAGAAATTAATAATACCAGCTTTGGACCTTGGTTGCCAGAGTTCTGATCCTAATTTTTTGACTTAACAGCAGTGTGACCTTGGGCAAGTTAATCCTTCTGCCTCTGTTTTCTCATCTGTGAGATGGGGATAATCATTTACTTTCCTCGCAGGGTGTTTGCCAGAATTAAATGAACAAATTCCTTGTTAATTTACTAATAGTAAAGCCCTTAGAATAGTGCCTGGTACATGAGTTCCCAATAAATATTATCTATTATTTTATTATAAAGGAGAAAATTAAAATGGGTAAAGGTTAACTTAGGTAGTTATCCCTTTTGTAAGATGAATAAACCAGGATTAGTGTTTCTTATTTCAAGATTTAATTCACTGAGGTAACTGTTTCTTAGACCAGCGGTTAGCAAACCTTTTGTTAAAGGGTCAGATCAGATAATAAATATTTTTTACCTTGCAGGTTTATGGTCTCTGTTGCAACAGCTCAACTCTGTCATTGTGTCTTGTAAAAGTAGCCATAGAGAATATGTAAATGAATGGTCATGACTGTGTTCCAATAAAATTTTATTTACAAAAACCAATGCCAGGCTGTATTTGCTCTGTGTACAGACTCTTTCCTGATTTAGATACTTAAGTCAGCTCTAAATAGAGACTTGGGATTTGATTTAGTTTTACAGTATGAAATATGGCATAATAAACAGTAACTTTTTAATGATTATATCTTACATGTTACTCTTAGTTATGATGGTTATTGTTTAGAATATCAGAGGGATTTAGAAAATAAACAATAATAATAAATGTGTTTTCTATCTCAAAGAGATATACAGAAGTCATTTATTTAATGGTCTGGAGGATTTTCTTGGATTTGAAATCTGAGGTTTGGGCAGGATGTTAAGTGTTTGTTTTATCAAGTGAACACAAATACAGACTTTTTGTTTTGGTTTTTGTAATTTCTGTATAGGAAAAGTTTGTGAGTCAAATAAAAAAAACTATGTAATTATCTTTGTCATTACACTATGGATTTTTCTGCTAGGAATGTTGTTTGCATGGGTTTGGATTTTTTTTATAGCTTATTTTTCAGTTTAATAATGTGTTCTTGTTTTGAAACTTGTCAACGAGCCTTTTGGTGAGTGACTGTATTTATATTTTACATCTTTCTGAGGAAATGACTAAAGTCTCTTTCATTTGATCAAAATTGTAACAAAGGACATCTTTGATTTACTTAAATAAGGCTTATGGTGGAAACTCAAAAAAAAAATCTAATGGTTCATGTTTATAAATGTTTTTATGCATTCAGTCCTGGTTGGGCCAAATAATCAGAGCTCTGTGCTAAGGGATGAATATGCTCAATGCTTGCTAGTTAAAGAAATTCCTCTGGAGCAAGTTCAGGCAGCATACTTTGTTATCATACTGTAAAAAAAATTGTTTTCTACTTTTACATGTCATTTTGAATTGGGTCTTATAGAACATAGATATATGTTTTTCTTTAAACTCTTCCACTGACTTTCTCTTTCCTCACTCCTGTCCAAGAGGTCTGGACATGTGCGAAGTTATCTAAACCTTGCTCATGTAATTTCTGGCAAGGAGACTGATGAGGGTTGGGGCAGGGCCTGGGGAAGTGACTGACTCACAGAAACCACTGTGCCTTGCTTCCTGCTTGAGCCCCTATATCCTCATATCTAGAATATCCACAGGCTCTCTCTACCCTATTCTGATTCCCTTATTGTTGGTTTTCATGGTAGTATAGGTGTCTTCTGCTGTTTGTTCCAGGGCAGGAGAGGAAGGCACTGGGGAGGAAGGAAGAGAGGGCCTGATCCAGCCACTTGGACCCAGGTTGAAACTCACATTTTCCCATAAAGGCTCTGTTAGAGATGGTGGTTGGATTTTGGTGTGATTACTCTTCTAGGTTAGCTATGTTATATAACTCATTGGGATTTTCTGCACTAGCTTTTAATGTAATCACTTAGTTTCAAACTTTTTATAAACAGCTCAAGGAACCTCTTAGCCAACTAAAGTTTGGATCAAAGTATAAAACAGATAAAGGTGAAATTGCTCTGCCCACTACCACACATCCACTCACTTTTGCCTCCGTTCTCAAACACCTGTGGGTGAGGTTTCCTGGGCACTCACTTCGAAAACTACTGATTAATATAACTACTTTTGGAGCACACACTAATCTTAAAATCAGGCTTGCCTAAGTATGCATCATTAATTGCTTAAAATTTACCTGGATCGGTGTATACGTATGGGTCATACATGAAGCTAGCTTTAGGGGAAGCTGAATGGACAGATGCATACCTGAGTCAAAAATTCCTTCAAGACAATCTCTGTCCCCCATTCTATCATAAGCAATGCATTTTATTTCAATGATAAGCAACTGCCTCTTCTCAAGTTCTCTTTCTTTTTTTTTTAAAAAATGAAAATGTCCTCAGGAAGGATATCCATCAAGTTGTAACTTTGGCACTGACCTTATAGTTTCCCTACTAAATTAAACATCTTGGATCACTGACTCCTCAGAGGGGCAGAAAGAAGGAAGCTGCTACACTCCTACTTCATAATTTTGCCTGGGACTGGCCCTGACTATAAATATATATATACATATATATATTTTAAAAACACATGTGAAGCGTTTAACTTGGAGATACTTTGCTTTCTCATTTAGGTGGAGGTTGTTATTAGGTATTTGAAAAGTGAGCCCCTCAAAAGGAACTTTTACTATTCCTAAATATTCCTTCACTACTGAAAGATATTTTATTATTATAATGTGGGGATATATATGCCCATATATATACTAATGGGATTATTTTTTCTAATATATATTATTTTAAAGATATAAGGGAATCAATCAGAAACATAAGTCTAAAAAACAGTATATATGTTTCTACATATTGTCTACATAGTGTTCTTGTTGACAAGAAAACAGTAAATTTCTTCATTTTTCTTTTAACCTTAACACCTAAATATTGTAACACTATGGTTCATTCATTTACTCAACACATATTCGTAGAATAACTCACTTATGTCAACTACTTTGTGCTATAGAAGTTAATGATGTTGGTTTCAGCAGAAATTCAGGCTTCAAGGTCTGTTTGAGGTTGTCTAGTCACTGAGGAAGTAAGGAAGAATGAGAAGGAGGGAATAATGGATGGGGAGAAGGAATGAAGGGGAAGCGGGAGGAAGAAACAGCGGAAGGATAAATGGAAGGAAGTTAGTTAAATCTATTGGTCCTTAACACATTTTCTTGTTTTTAATTACACACATATTATCTAGTTTGCTGTTCTTTGCTTATATAATTTACCATCTGTAGGTTTTATTTTTTTCTGGTGTACTATAATCTGAAGTTAGTTTTAATTTATCTTTCCTATATTTGTTTCTTTTCAGAATTAAAGAACTTTATGGATTAGTTTGCTAATAAGTACGTGCAAGATTTGAAGAGCTGAAGAAAAAAATCAGTATTAAACCCGTTTTTTTTTTAATGTAAGTAAACTCTTCACCATTGTTCATATCTGACATCTTTAAAGCCTGCAATTACCTTTCTGTATACTCAGTGTGTAAACTTTTTCTCAGTAGTAAAGTTACTTGACTATGTCAGTCTGTTCATTATGTCTATGAGAATTTATGACCCACCCCTCTCTTTAAAATTTTTTAAATCTAAAAGTAATATGACTAACATATTTGGCTGTAGAATTTAGGCATGTTGTGACAATGAGCATATCTTTTCTTGGCTCTGAGAAGGAAAACGCAGACCTGGGAGCACATTAAAAAGCACTATCTTCTCTTCCAGTCCTTTATTCTTTATCCCACAGACCACTTTAGTGTCCTGTCTAGGCCAGTGGGAATCTTTAGTTGACCCATTAATGACCCTATAGGCTTAGAAAAATGAGGTATTTTGATAGAAGCTTATTTATTCCTTTGCTTCTTATTTCTCTTGCTCAGTAACAACAATAACAACAACAACAACAACAACAATAATAATTTAAGACTGTACTAAGTGACAAGCACTTGAACAATGCAATTCAATATTTATTCAGCAATTACTTTTTCTGAGTGTTTGCCATATCCAAGGTACTATTCTGACTCTGTTACCTTATATTATCCTCCTGGTAATCTTGCAAAGCAGGAGTTAATATTTCAGTGATCTAGATGAGGATACTGAGATTCAGAGACAGGTAAGGAGGGTGCTGATGGTCACACAGCTAGCAAGTGGCACACCTAGAGTGTGAACACAGCGCTGTCTGGTTTTCTGACTTGCCGCATACTAAATAGTGCTTAAAGGTTTAACTGGTGCAGCTGTTGGCAGAAGACTGGGATCTTCTGGGTTGTGTTCTTCACTAAATGTGATCCTAATCCTTCTAAACTTTAGCTATAGCCATGAGGAAGGAAGTTGGGGAAACATCCCCCCATGTTTGAGAGATAGCTTTGTTACCTGGATAGGAAGTTATGAGATCGCATGTCAAGCCCCAGTCCTTCCTTGGATTTCCCGTGTGTCCTTGAAACATTTAACCTCCATGAGAAACAATTACTCTTATGTCATCTAAGAAGAGCAGACCAAGTGTTCTCCAGCGTCTCTTTCAGTCAGCTTTTTTTCGAGTATCTTGTACATAGAGGAAAGAGCATAAGTCATAAGTTCATGGCTTGATGGAATAATTGTCACAAAGTAGACACACCTATGTAACAGCACTCAGATTAACAGAAAATTACCAGCACCCAAAAACCATCTTCTTCTAATGCTCCTAGGAATAACTGATTTCCTGATTTCTGATGCTATTGATCAGTTTTGCCTATTTTTAAAATTTATGAAAATAGAATCATACAATATATATTCTTTTGTGTCTGGCCTATTTTGCTTATTATGTTTGTGGAATTCAACTATGATATTGCACATAGTTTAATTTTTTCATTTTCCTTACTATTATTTAATTGTTCATCTCTTTTACGGTTGCTAGACATTTAGATAGTTTTCAGTTTGGATGTATTACAAATAGTGCTCCAATGAATATTTTCGTGCATATGTTTTGGTGAAGATTGTATTTTGTTTGTTCATGGACCACTCAGCAATTTAGATTTTGCAGCTCTGTGGAGTGATGTTGAAGTCAACCTCTTTGAAAGCAGACAAGTTGATTTTAGGTAGCCTCTTGGGTGTGTGGCCCCCTGGAAGCCCTCTCTGATGTGTATGTAATGTGGTAAGGCTTGCTCCCCTGCTGGAGAAGAGCTTTGGTTGGGCATAGAAAAGGACTGCAGAGAGGAAGAGAAAATATATCCAGAAGAGAGAGGTGTCTGAGTCTGGGCTCCCCTAGAAAAGATTAGGATATCTCACCAGCCAGAGCAAGAGCCTGAAAAAGTGACAACCCAAGGGGTTATTAATATTCCAAACTTATAGGTTTGCTGTGACAATTTAGTGCAATAGTGTCAGCAGTGTGCTTTTGGGCACATTGGACTGGCACTATAAAAATAGCCATTCTTTTTATTCTTCTTCTTATTATTATTATATCACCAGTTTGACTCTGTATCTGATACTTTACATGAGTTTTTAGATCATTTGTTAAAAATATGAGAGCAACTTAGTTTCTTTTTTAAGTGGTGAACAGTAACAAAAATATTTTTCAACTTGCCTCACCTTAATCTGAAACTCAGAGGAAAAATGAGGAAACAATTGCCCATGTGTCCTTGGCATGTCCCTCCCCAGAATGAGTCACTGAAGACACTCTTGGTTGTTGGAACTGTTTTACTCAGTTCAAGAAGAGGCTAGTGGAACCGAAATTCATGGGAAAGTTGGGTCATTGTGCACAAAGGAAATGGTAATTTCATATATTAGTCTCAACTCTTGCCAGGCATTTTGCAAAGACCTATCTTTATTTTTCATGGGGCTTTGGTGAGAGGCTATGTGGCTGATTCATTGCAGACCACAGCTATTATAGGGTGTACATTCCAGCTGATGGCGGTTGGTGACATCTTTCCACCTGTTAGTGAATTCTGGTCTAGCTATTGGGGCATATGGTATAAATTAAGCTTGATTTTGCCCTTGGTGAGGTTTCAATCTAGCAAATGAATAGTGTTGTGTTCTAAAAAGGAACTTTGAAAGTGACTTGAGTCACAGAGAACATTTGACCTAAGATTCTGAAATTCTAGTTCTGACTTCTCTACTAACTAGCTATGGAACTTCAGATATATTATTTATTCAGGACCTCAATTTCTTCATATTTAAAATCAGGAAGTTACTTTATATTTGGACTTTTAATATAATACTTAGTTTTGCATGTATTTGTGTTTTTCTAAATGCTAGATTCTTTCTCAGGTTTCGTCACAAGTCAAAATTTCTTGTGACAGCAGATTTTGGTACTTAATGATAGTGGGGGAAGGAGTAGTTTCAAGATATGACCTAAGTTCGCAAAATAGTTAATGTCTACAGCAGGGAAAAAAACAAATGACCAAATGACCTGACTGTTGTGACTGCTACAGAGCTATGTGAGTATATATAAATTCATTTTCACACCGACATTTACTTTATCCAGCTCTAATGCACTTGCTCTATTCATTAAAGGATTTGTATATTTTTGTATAAACTACATAAACAAATATGCAAGACATTGCATATAAATATATGGCATAACTGGATTATGAAAGCTGTATTTGGCCTTATATCATGTCTCTACTTAAATTCTCAGTTCCCACATAGTTAAGAGTATCCCAAATAAAATTCGAGTTTGTTTTATCATTCCAGAAATTATGAAGTATTTATTACAAACCAGTATTTTAAAATCTGCATTGAAATTAAATATTGGTTTAAATAGTAATAAAATAAGAGTAAATGCTAAATAGTGTTATTACTTATTAATTACTTTTTTTCAAATTCTGACCTCTATCCTCTTAAACCCAGGGGTATCTACATGAAGCTGATGCAGAAAGACATATAGGAAAGAAAGTAAACTAAAAACTTTGGAATATTTGTACTTTTAGTCATTTAGATGTTATGGCAGCTGGCAAATAAAAGAGCTGTTATTGTCTCAGAGTACAAGCAATGCCCTAATTTCTCCAATGTGCTCATGGTTCTTGAAATCACATAATGGTGGCGAAAGCTGTCTGGTCATACCGCTTCTGAGGCTGAGTGGACGCAAGCACAAGGATGAGGTGCGGCTTCATTGCTGTTTTCTCTTCATTAGGCCAAGGAAGGCCATGCGATTGTGTAGGTCATTACTCAACGCGTGCCTACGTGTCACTCCACCTGGTCGTGTAGTGGTTTCTAAACTGGCAGTTCATAGCTGCTGAGATACTGTCATCCCCAAAGAAAAGTGTCCACCATAGCTCTGTCCCTTTATGCCCTTTTCTCAAAATCCTTCTTGCAGCTTTTATCACTTTAATTATTCTATGGGTTGAAATGCTCTATTCTTGACTATCTTTTTGTGGACCAAAGGAATCATGTGTCACATAGGTGGTTTGTCTTATGCTTCATTGGTTCATTATAACTTGAGACAATACATAAACAAATTTCTTTTCATCATGAAACATACACAAGATTTTCTTTTCCATTTTTTTCTCGCTAGTAATCCCTCCCTCTCCTACCAAATATTTAGGATCACTTTTACAATTGAATGAAGATGTCATTAGGCTTTTAGAGCCATTTCTTCAAGAAGATGCTTCTTTTGTGTATGAAGGTTTGGATAGAGTTCGAGGACTGCTGAAGCTACTTGCTCACCTTGCCAAACTCATAGCAGTTTTAGTCTCAGTTGCTCTGTTTTCTCCTCACCTCTTAGGAAATGGGCAGTTAGTGGCTTTGATTTTGTTTTTTTTCTCCTTAATACAGATATGCAAGTGTGTGACTGTAGACAGAGAGAAAGGAAATGTTTACACATGTAGCAAATAAATAACCAAATCTGGTGTGTGTGTGTGTGTATGTCCAGCTCTATAACTGGACAGGTGGTGTGTTTTTCTCTTATGCTGCCATGCATTTATACATTTAATTAGGAGGCTTTAGCATCTCTGACAGTACTTAATTGTGTAGTCTCAGCAGTTTTTTGAGGAGGAGAAAGAGGGTTCAAAGGAATCTCACTTTGTGGATCTGTGGTTTAATATTATGATATTTCTGGGAAACCAGGGTTCTGGAAACAATTTCAATTACTAAGGTTCTCCATTGCTTCAGGAGTGAAGAAATGGGCAAAGGGA
>NW_006436288.1:11199524-11210684 GCF_000325575.1 Pteropus alecto
GGTTCCTGAGGCATTCTCAAAAGTTTTGGATAATTTGGTGAGATTTATTGTCTCATTAGAAATTAAAGCGTGGATTATTTGCTCAGAAAAGTTGGCTTTTTGACTTCAGGATCTAAATTGATCTTGCTTGAGGCCTGGCACATAATGCACCTTTCAGAGGCCTTGCACCCAAATTAGGCTTCCTGTGTTAATGAGGCAGTAGTTAAAACCAAGTATCAAGCAGGAAATAAGTGGCCCTCAAGGAATAGCAGAACTTCAGCATAAGACCTCTCCCAGGAGACAGCAGCTACACCCCAAGACACCCATTTACATTGACCCATAACACCCCATGGCCTGTTGACCTCTTTCTTTCCTTTGTTAACCAGCAGAGCAGCAAACACTTCTTTGTGAAACTGTGATTCTAGATGGACGGAAAATAGTGACTAGTCCCACTGAAGTATTGCAGGATCTAGAAAGTGATTTCTGTTTCCCCACTTTGTGGCTTTTCTATATCTTCGAAAGGTAGAGTGAAAAAAATCAGTGTGTCATGGCTAGTTCATTGCACTCTTTACCTGATATAATACAGTCGATTCTTGTTGTTTATAGTGGATACATTCTATAAAGTCTCATTGAATGCTGAATTAGTGAATATTGAACTGTTGCTCCTCATAGAGGTATAGGCTTAGGTTCCTGTGAACCTCCGTCACAACATTTTCTCAAGTGATCAATACACAAACTTGTGTCTTTTTAAAGGTACTTTATTTAATATTGTTGATTCATTAACATTGAACTCATGATCACAGCCCTATGACCAATACCCGAACAAGGCTTACCTAACACATGCATTTTCTCTGCAAGGCTCATCACAGCCTTTTAGGGCTTCTGCCTTTGCATAAGTTGTGCCCTCTGCCAGTGTTGTCTGCTCGTTCTCCCAGGGCTTCCTTTCAGCTCTAGCCCAAATTATAGCCTCTGTGCTATGTCCGGTGAGATGCCCGTCTCCCCCACAAGTATGAGCTCGTCAAGGGAAGGGTCTATTATTCTTATCTTTGTCCACAGTCTCTAATATGTTAATGTTCAGTAAGTGTTTTCGAATTAGTGAATGAATCTAAACATTATCTGAATGGTTTAGAAATGTGAAGCCTTTAAAAAGTCTTTTTAAATTAAAAAATAAAAAAGAGTAGAATATCAGTCTCTGAGTACAGACAAGTAGAAAGATGTGGCCGTTCTTTTGTTAATTAGCTCTGTTGTACAAAACTGAGCTTTTCCACTCTATACTGTGCCACTCCCCCTGGCCTCCAATATAAACATCCAGGGACTAGGCTTAATTAAAATAGAAGCTAGTTAAATTTTATATGGGAGGAAATGATGCTCCTTTTCTGATATTATCTATTTTAATTATTTCCTGCAGATTAACCATTTATTTTATCAAATATTTATCATAGAGCTTCTGTGTATAAAAAACTGGGCCAAGGGCTTTGGAGCATAAAAGATAAGCATAACACAAGGGGCTTTTGTTTCGTAGGAGAGAAAGACATGGGAGCTCATTTCTATAAAACAGGATAAAATGTGTGCTTACTATTGGTAGTATTATGGTAGCATAACAGAAAGCAAATTATTTCCAGCCTGCTCGGTTCCATATCAGAGCTTGAATTTGATCTGAGCCTTGAAGAGTCATTTGGGGATAGGTAGATAGTAGGACAAACTGAAGGAGTAACATGGTTAGGGCAGTTAGTTCCACGGAGAGGAAACAGTATGAGCAAAGGCACTGAGGCAGGAATGTACAGGGAGCAACAGCAGGGGAGAAGTACTGCAAGGAGAGTGAGGGTCAAGGGGGGAGCATTGTAAAATAAGACTGGAAAAGTACATCAGGATCCTATTATAGAGATTTAACGGCAGTTTGCTCGGACTTAATACTGTAATCATTAGGAGCCATGGCAGATTTTTAAAACAAAGGAAGTGCATGATAGCAACTAGCAGCAGCTAAAATTTGTAAGCTGTGTGCCAAGCACTTTCACTAAATCCTCACCATAGCACTTTGAGGTTAGTACTATTAGTATAAATTTTATGAATGTCAATGAAAAGCCCAGAGAGGTTAAGTAACTTCCCCAAGATTCACAGGAAATCAGTGGTGGACTTTGGATTTGAAGCCAGGAAGTTGTCTTTAAGACTTGGGTTTCGAACCTAGCATTGAAGAGAGCATTTGGGGGAGACTCTGAACTTTCTGAATTGTTTGCAAAGTGTTTAGTATATATGAATGTGTGCATTTGTTGAAGAAAACTCTATAGCTTTAATCATATAAGAGGTATGTACCAAAAAGGGTTAATAAAGACTGGTATCACCCTCTTTTGCTCTCAAAAGTCCTTCAGTATGTTGAGTGCATCAAGACTTTATGCTTATGATGCTTCTTAGGTTGATAGACGTAGAACAATCCAGCATATACCTCGAAGTAAAAGGAAATGTCAAAACAACTTAGTATTATAAGTGGCAAGCTGTTGCTGATTTGTGAGAAACAGAGTAACTGACCAAGAAGTTGTTCTGAAGGTAAATATAAGCTACCTGGGCTTTGAAACTTGTTGATAATTTGAGGACAGAGAGTCTAGCTCTTCACTAGGCAAAAATTATTCTTTTAAATTTCAATAAGAGCTAAACTTTTAAAGATTGAAATGTTTTTGGAAAATGCCTAGATGCTAGTCTGCTATCAGCTGGACCAGGTTGTCCTTTTACAGTTAGAGGGACTTGCGGGATGAATATTTATTAACTCATCAGACTGAAAATTCCTTGCAGCGGGTGATGAATCCAAAGGCAAGTGCCAAGATGAATGAATGACTGCAAATTAAAGAACTGGCAGCAGCTTATATCACTTGAGGAATTAAATTAATACCTGAGTTTTGTTTACAGTAAAAATTTTCATGCTTTACAGATGTACATCTTTAAGATATTTCTATTATACAAGTATAGCAAATATACTTTAATAGTAGAGATCTGGATCTCCTGCCTGCTGGAGTTTTTCTTAATATTTTTTTCATCTTTGCTTTCTCATTTTTCTCTATATTTTTTTCCTGGATCATTTGAAAGTATCTCATGTACAGCTCATATTCAACTGTTGAAAAATCTTTTATTATAGTTTCGTAGATTTGATCAAGGATTCAGTCAAGTGTCATCAATAGCCATTGTTGTCTTGTCTCTTTAGTCTCATTTAGAAACTTTCTTATCTCCCTGCCTTTTTTGTTTTTTCTTACTTGGTATTTCATGACATTAACATGTTTGAAAAGTCTAAGACAGTTGTCTGGAAGTACGCCTTTCAGTCAGGGTTCACATGACTGGCTTCCTAATGATTAGATTCAGGTTTAGACATTGATAGCAAGCATACACTGCTTCTCTTAAGAAGGTACATGATATATTGTTGGTTAGGCTAAATTTAATCACTCAATTAAGTTGGTGTTCACTGGACCTTTATAATGTAAAGGTACCTAATCTCCTTGATAACTGATAAGTAATCCCTAGGGTAATTCTTGGAGACCATATGCATGTCTTGTTCTCCAACAATCAGTCATTCGCCCAATGGTTTTAGCATTTATTTTTGATCTTTATATGAATCAGTTATTATGTTGGTGGTCACAATATCATGCTCATTGAATTTTTGAAGTCACTTTACTGGAGAAAAATTCTCCTCTTCACTCTCATCCCTGTTTGAGGGAAAAAATCTAGGTCCCAAAGACAGATGGCAGAGGAGTTGGTGAAAGTGAAACTCGAAAACAACTATCCAAACAAACACATGTTAATATTTAACAATTTTTTTTTTTTAACTTCGTGAGTGGGTGTACAGGAAAGTTCCTAGAGAGGTTTGGAGATTTACACTTAAAATAATAAAACTTTGTTGATGCAGATAAAGAAAAACAAATTGCCATGCTTATTTCCTTCTGCACTAAAAGAATTCAATAATAATGAGATGAGTTTTCATTCAACAGCCACAATCTGAAAAGATATTTGATGTTTGCCCTTCCATCTGAAAATGCCTCAGAAGTTCTTTATAAGGGAATAGTAGATTGAAATCGAATGGGCATCAAAACCATGGAATGCTTTTGAAAAGTGGGATAGTAAACAGAAATTGTTTAGTTGGGGCATTTCTTGATCTCAGCTTATAGTCCCTTTGGGAATTTATTTTAAGGCTTTTATATCTACCCTGCTCTTGACTGGCTCCCTCAGTGACTCCATGTTATCTGATGAGGATCTTATTTCACTTTTGAAAGCAGTGTTGTTCTCTTTGTTAGGGTATTAGGGGGTAGCAGGAAAAGGTCAACTTCAGACAGTGTAATAGAAAACCCACCCATCTATCTTGAAATTAGAGTACCCTTCATGCAATATAAGTTCTCCCACTTGCAATTCATAATGAAAAGATGTTTATTTTTGAAGCACTTAACTACCCATCCTACCTAAACAAAACTGTTCTTAAATATTGGAGTAAGGACCTTATCAGGCACTCTCTGTGAATACATTTCTAATTTGCTTAATTTTTTCCCCATTGTTTTGTAAGAGGATTTGGGGCAGTGTTTTTATGATAGGTAGACCTGGACCTGTGCATCCTCTGGAGCCATGACTTTTCACATTATATCCTTTAAGTCTGGAAAAATGATTTGCTTCTGTTTTGCTGGTATGGTATGTTATGTTAGCACACTTTTTTTCTCTTATTGGGATCCCTGTGAGTAAGAAATTAGCTTCGCATGGGGTGGCCTATAAAATTTACATTAGCCTATCCTGCGTTCAGAGAGAGCTGAATACTCCCTCATTTACTTGGTAAGTTCTCACACTGTATTTCTGGCTTATATTACGGTGTTGTTATAGATTCTAGAATATGAATATTTAAGGCAAAACCTTGCTAATTCAAGCAGCTAAGCTTTATGGGTTTCAAGGTTGAGCAATTCACTTGAACGATTTTGAGTCTTGAGACAGTGGATCCTCAAACTTATTGGTTAGATTAACATTTGCCTAGGAAGTGCAATAATTCAACAAGAGGCTTGAGGTTACAACAGAGCTAATGTCCTTCTGTGACCCCGACCCCTACCAGCAGTTTATTCTCAGTCCTTTTGATGTGCAGTGGACCTCTAGCAGCCCCAGTCCCATGTATGTGACGCAAAGAAGAGAACCTGGTCATAGTTGGCATGATGCTAATAGCTTCACAGCATATTTTAACACCATAATGAATGATGAAGAACTGAAATATTCCCCTTTTTTAAACATTTTGACTTGCTTTCTGAGATATAGCATGACAACTCCAAAGCATATTTACAATTCTGATTCTTGGGCTTGTAAAGTACACTGCTTGAATCTTAGCAGTAGGTTCATACCTGTCAAGCAGGTTTATACAACATTGAAAAATAAACATAGCTATGTCAGAAATCTTACTGATGAACAAGACTTCGTATTTCGTGTGAGCAATCTTTTGAAATAGTTCATTTGTGTTGAGTTTTTCTTAGTACTAGACTTAATTACAAGAGGAAGAATTAAAATAACAAAACTCTGGTTACAAGTAACATGATAGTAAGAGATGTCATCTTTCTTTTAGGCATATCTTAGTGTCTAGTCTAAGGCAACGCTAAGGCTCTGTGTACACTTGTTAAACTAAAATTTCAAATTAGTAGTTAAATTCCTCTGATCTTAGGTTTCTTTTGTAGGTCACCACTTCACTTGACCTTTCACAGACTGCCATTTTCTCTTCTTCCTGTCTCCCCTCTCACCCCATTCTGACTTAAATAATAGCAACTCCAAGCTGTTATATTTAAACTTTAAAAAAATTATATAGGAAAATTTTCAGAGAAATAAGGATATATTAAAATCATCTGCAAAGGTATGTAGAGACAGAGAGACCACTCAGGTTAGAATCTTGCAGTTAAAAGGAAAGAAGACCTGGTGTTTGCCCTCAGGCCAGAGTCTAATGTAGGTAAAATAGTCACCTGAAGACAGCTGAAAAATACAAGTCATGGTGTGATGTGGCGGAATGGGGACTGGGGGACAGTTTAAGGAAGAGTATGGTCAACTTTTCCTGGAAGGATCAGTCTTGACCTCACAGTAACCCTGGAGCAGAGTCTTTGAGAAATGAGTTACCCAGGCGGTGGGGGAACTTGAGAAGGCAATGGCAGGGGATCCTCCAGAGCGTGGAGGGGGTAATCACTGTATTTTATATGTTGGCCCTCATGAGAAGGAAAAGTGTCGTGTGGGGGGATTTGGTGAGCACAGATTAAAAGGCGACCTGGGAGAAGAAGGGAGCAAGGCACTGTGAATGCTGCTAGATGCAATATGCTGCTGTTTGGGAAGGAGGTGCGTAGGTTGGATTTGGAAGGAAGTAAATGATCATCATGGAACAGAGGTAGTAATGGGACTCAGTCTTGGCGAAGTCGAAGAGCAAGCGAAGGTGGGGGAGGGAGTTCCAGTGAGCTAGTCAGATGGGAGGATGTTCTCAGAGAGGTAGCCTAAGTGAAGAAACTCAGGGTGTGACCATGAGCATAGATAGCTGAGAAGGCCCTGTTCTTTGATCTCTTCCCTCTCATTGTACTATCTTTCCTTGGGCAATATCATCTCACTGTCTCTCACATATACCCAGCCAAAGTTACACACCTTAATTCCATACCAATTTATCCAGTGACTTAAGGTCTTTCACCTTAAACTAACCACCTTTTAAAATCAACCTTCTCATGTTAAATTGATTATACTTTAGTATTCAGTGTGTACTTCATAAGACTGTTCTCACCAATACCCCTTTATGGTCATATGTTTCCATGGCTTTATCTCTTAAATAATTGACTCTTAAACTCTCACTCTTTGATGTCCCTTGGGTCAAGGCATCTGGGGAGAATAATAGCAACAGCAACAACAACATGTATGAAGTGCTTGTATTATCTCATTAATTCTCATAACAACCATAGGGAGTATGTAGTATTATCTTTCCTATCTCATGAACAAGAAAAAGTAAGCTTAGGGTGGTTAAGTAGCATTCCCAAATCCTCTCATTCCTCCTAAGTGGGCCACTTATTCCATAGCCAAGGCAACACAGACTAGAACCAGTCAGGTCCCCTAAAACATCAGAACCACTGTCTGATCTCTTGAAACACTGCCATTGAAATACTTCCTGAGTGACTCAGTACCCGCTGCCACTTGCTCGAGCCCCGGAAGTTCAACCAAAGCCACACTGCCAAGCTGGGAATCTGGTGGGTTGTACTGCTGCCTTCTGAAAATGGGGATTTGGGTTAATGATGAAATAGGGTAAAATACAATAAGAAAGGCAGAGAGGAGAGAAAAAGAACACCTTTGTGTTAGGTGTTAAAATTCCCAGAGAATATATTTCAGTCTTCTAGATAACATACATACTTTCAGCCTCAGTCAAGATGGTGAGCTGGAAGAGGAAGATGTAGATAACAAGAACAAGTGTTTTATTATTGGGAAAAAATTAACTCACGGGCATCGTAGAACAGGGACTATCAAAAAGTTCAAAAACTTGGCGATACAGAGTGTCCTAATTCGGGGGATTCTTGAGGTTGGATTCTTTTGCTTCTGTGAGAGAGTCTTTTCTTTTGTGTCAGCTGATGGGGGTGCTCTGTGGTCTTCTTGGGGTGCTCTCTTCCCCCAAATGAGGAAAGGACTTGCTGCCTTAGCCAGCGGAAGACCCACCGGAAGTTCAGACAGGAGAGGGCTTGTGTACTGGAATGAGTGTCGTCCTCTAATGGCTGATCTGATGAGACCGTGATTTCTGTAATGCTTGTCCTTTGGCTGCCGGTTGCCCGGCTCATCGTCTGCCAAGAAAATAGGTGATGAGTTAGATATGCGTAACCTGAACAACATGGGATCAATATTTACCCATTTTTGGTACTCAAATCCTTTTACCAAAAATAAGCCAACTGTAAATGCAAAGTTTCAATACTTGATACTTAAACACACACACGTATCTTTTTGGGAGGGGGTCATAATTGCTAGCCTTTGCTTTTCCTTCCCTTTCTCTACTTCAATGCTCCTTGGTATTTTCCCTTCAACTCCCTGACCCTTTTTCTTGCTGTTATCCTTGTCCTACCTCTGGCCATGTCAGACACCTAGAGGGCCGACCCTCCTTCATAGCAGGTAGCAATGCTCCAGGCGTTTCACCCTGGCCCCTCCACCAGATTTGTCCCCTGCTTGCCTGTGAGGCATCGCTTTGCTCACCTCAGCAAGTTCATGTTCCTGAAGCTGTGGAGGAATCTGTAGAAACCGGATGACATCTTCATTTTCTGCTGGGTCAAAGTTGGGCAACTCTTGACAAGTCTCATGTTCTTGATGACTGACCTGAGCCATATCTGGAGGGGAGCTGCTGGACAGCTGGAAATCTTCCTCTTGAAAAGATTCAGGGAACACAGATTCATCATCTGTGTCATCTTTCTGATTTTCTAGAAATTTCTCAAGCTTTTGCACAAGACCATCCAGTTTGCTGAGGGTCATGTGTGTCTCCTCTCTGGGGAACTGATCTATCCA
Organism: Pteropus alecto; assembly: GCF_000325575.1. NCBI lineage: Eukaryota > Metazoa > Chordata > Mammalia > Chiroptera > Pteropodidae > Pteropus > Pteropus alecto. The sequence continues at coordinate 11,207,997 of NW_006436288.1, forward strand.
CTGGTCATCTCCATGCAGACCCCAGTTAGCAGTGAAATCAGAATCGTTAGAGCCCACATCAACATCCCAGGCCAGGGGGATTCTTAGTTTGCAAAACTGCTCCAGGTCATCCTGAATTTGGTCTCGTCTTCTCAGGAGCCTCCCTATATTTTCAGTCCGCCACATGCCTTGGACAGGAGGGACAAAATGGATCGAAGGACCCTTAGAAGACGTGTTATCACAGGAGAGTGTGTTCTCATAGGAGAGGGTGTCCTCACAAGGATAACAGCCCACGGAGAGGCTCAGGTTTGATTCGGAGCTACAGTCCTTAGTGTCAGCACAGTTGCTACAGGAGAATGAGTTTGCCATGGAGTTGAAGACTCAAATTTTAGGTCTCTCTCATCTCAGGGATCTTCAAAAGAAGGAAAAAATAGATGGGATTGGTGAAAAGAAGGGAGTCATAGTACTTAAGCAATAACATTATCCATTTCTTTCTTTATTTAGTTCTATCCCACTCTGAAAAAGTTCATCCTATTTTGCAATCTCCAATTAAGGGAGTAAGAGGCAGCCCCCTCCCTTTAAAAACCTGTTTTGTTTGTATAACAACCCTCACATCATTGGTCTTATTGCAACGAAAGAACTTGTATTATAAAAGAAAAATAATCATTGTATACAATTTGAGATATAAAAGTATAAAGATGAAAATAAATGTGCCAATGATCCCATTTTGTCCAGAGATAATGAAAACCATCGTGAAAACATTTTGGCAGATTTCCTTATAATCTTTTTCATATGTACATATATTTATACATGTATAATTTATACATATACTAACATTCACATACATATATGGATATGGATGTCACATCAGTTGAAACACATTATTTTTTGTGGTATAACCTGCAATAAACATATATGGCTATTCTATCATTTTAACCACTTATTAATGATCATTAGGTGCTGGTAATTGTTTTAATAAATAAATCTACAATAAACTCCCTTGTCAATAAATCTTCGTCTCCCTTTATATTTCTATATGTGGGTTTAATTGATCAAAGACCACAGATGTATTAAAGTCTCTTGATAGTCGGTACCAAATTGCATTCCAGAAAGGTTATAGCCATTTAGATGCCCCTTCTCTCACCACTTGATGGCATTTTTTTTGTCCAACCTTTTCTATGATGCTCTAGTAAGTAAGTAAGTTGGGGACAGGGGGAAGAGAGTACACACACACACACAGACACACACGAATATGCATACGTTGCAGACTGCCATTCTCTGCCCTGCTCTGGTTGCTTCTTGCATAAAAGAGGTGCTGCTAACTCCCGAGCCATAAACTGGGGACATTCAAAATCCTTCAGAACTCGAGTTTCAGTGACTAAAAGTCCAACTGCCAGCAGCCTGTGTTCTGGGACTGTTGGTTACCATAGCAACACAAGGACTCGTTATAGTCAGAAACGTGGAAAGAAAAAAAGAGGGATAGGAAGCCACAGGATTTCTTGTTTCCAAAATATTCTGTACCTATATCATCCCAGGCTGAAGAAGATTCCTCATGAAGGACAAATGCAGTGGTGATTACTTCCTTCTTGTCATGCGGATGTCTAAGATGGTTCCTATTTTAAGGGAATTTAGAGCCTTTTTGGTGAGGTGGATAAACAGCCTAATATAGGACAAAGTGGTAAGTGCAGCAACAGAACTTAAAAATTAACATCATGGGAGAACAAAAGGAGGTACCTCATGCAGCCAGGGTTGAGATTGGGGTGAGGATATCGGGAAAAGCCTCCTGGAGGAGATTGCTTCTGATCTGAGTATTTACGGGGGAATGGAAGTTAGTGAGGTGAAAACTGGAGTAGGGCTGGTGGGAGAGGGCCTTTCAGGCAGAGGAGACAACATGAGCAGGGGCACCAAGGTGAGAAACAGCCGACTGTGTGAAGAGGTTAAGCAGGGGTCACTGAGATCATGGAAGCCCTTCCACGCATGTTAGAGAGCTTGGATTATATCCTGTCAGCCTGTACTTGGATATGGTGGTCATTTATCAGGCACTCTTCCAGGTAATTCAAAGTATACTGAGATACTTGACATGGTTAATAAAAAGCAAAACTACCAGTGGACTTGGCAGCATGAATGTCATTGGTTTTTAATGAGAATGGAATCAATAGGTTTGCACTGGGTTGAAAGATGAATGGGAGGAGAAATAGGAACAGTGAGTATAGACTATACTTTAGGAGTATCTGAATGAGAAAGTGAGGATGAAACAGAATCAAGTTTAGTTTCCACACCCACCCCTAAATAAAAGAGGTAAGGCGTCAACCAGCGGAGAGTTTCAAAATATAAAAGGTTGGCTGCTTTATTTGGGGAAAGTAAGGGTGGGATCCATGGCCTGAACAGATGAGTTGGTTGTAATAAAAGGAGTATATTATTCCATGATATTAGAAGGAAAAAATGAAGGATGGATATGGAAACATTTGGAGAAATGCATTGTTAACTACCACCATTTTCTTCTTTGAGTTTTTCAGCTAGGCTTCTCCCTTATTCCTGAGATTAAATCTGCTTTTTTTTTCTTTCTTTTTTTTTTAACATCAGTTCTGTTAATAGGATCCCTACCCTTGTTCTCCTTGTTCCCAACATTATCTATCTTGACAACCTCTTCAGAAACATGAAGTGTGTTGGACCTTCCAGAATTGAAGCTTTGATTTACCTTGTCTTTTT
>NW_006436288.1:11210733-11252468 GCF_000325575.1 Pteropus alecto
CCTTTAGCCACTATCATTTCCCTTTCCCTTTCCAATGACATCATGAAATTATTTGGGGATTGGTCAGATCATAGTTTCCCAGTGATCCAGTCCGGTCATTTTGCCTTCACTGCTGCGATGTTCTCAGTGAGTACTTCATGGGTAGAGGTAATAAATCTTTCATTGTCTGTTTCCAAACATTCGATTCTGAAGACAGATGTGTGTCCTCATGTGGGATTGAAGGTTCTCAGTTGCATAGATCAAACCAAAGAAACCTTTTCTATGAGCAAAATTATCATGGCCAACGTAGCTATAGCAACCTCCAATCTGGTCTAAACTGTGAGGCTACGGGAGGCTGTTTGTAGGTCAATTTCAGTTATTCTCAGGAAGGGAGTACAACATCCGCTCAGAGTTTCCTACAGATGGAAGGCATGTGTACTTGGAAAAAGTGTATTCTTAATTTAACGTTGCTTAGATTTGCTTTTGCTCACGTTTAAAATTTTTTCAAGTTTTAAATAGCATTAAAAGAAACCATAAGTTTTTATGTTTATCAAAAAGAAGCATGGCTTAAACACACACACACACACACACACACACACACACACAGAGAGAGAGAGAGAGAGAGAGAGAAAGGAAAAGGAAAGAAACACTGCTCTGACTTAAAAGAACCTCAACTCATTGGAATCTATTAGTTGCTTAAGATCTTTTCCAAATATTTTTCTCAGTCTTTATTTTTATTAAACAAGATTATATTTAAAGTTTGCTATGACTCTCAGGTTTTTCACTGTGTATCATTTAAATTTCTAGGTTCTGTTAAAAAGATGATTTAGGTGACTCTTTCAGGAGTTATGATGGCATGATGTAAGAAATAGGCAGAGGTAGAGTTGGGAGAAACCATCTCTACTACCCAACTCGAGGCCACCTGGCAAGTAGCCACAGAGTGCTCACATCTCTCATGAGTGATCAGGGACCTAGATTTATCCCAGGGAGGGTAAATCGGGAGCAAGATATTCCCTAGCATTTGCGGGGCACTTACTACATGCCAGGTCCTGTTCAAAACACTTTACATGTGTTTGTTTAATTCTCACAGCAACCCAGTCTATTGAGTATCATTATTTGCTTTGTTTTACTGATTAAGGAACCAAGGCATGAGCAGTTAGTATAACTTGCCGCCAGTCCTGGATCATAAACTCTAGAACTTGTATTCAAAGGTAGGCAGTCTGGCTCCAAAGGGTCCTGTTCTTTCCCTCAACAAAATCTTGTCTCTCAGGAGGCTGCCTTCCCACCTCCTCCCTGGAAGATTCTGGGAAGAGTTGACTCAGTCCAAAATCAAACCCATATTCTGGTTCCTTGAAAGAAAATCCTTGGAGTAGAACAGTGTGTTCTAAGATACAAGTAGATACATGTAAGAGCTGGTACACAGGGCTGGCCTGAAACAATGGCATCCACATTTGGGCAGACTAAAGTGAGATTTAAAATAAGTATTCAGCTTCTTCTTGGACATAATGAGATGAGGATCCCTCTGCTCTGGATTTCCATAAAAACTCTGTGACTGCCTTTCAGAACACTGAGAGCCTAGAAAAGAATTCATAAGTAGCTTTCTTTCCATGCAGCTGGAGTGAGGAAAAAGCTACATATTGTACTGTTACCTGTGGAAATCGAACACCTTGAAATAAATAGAACATTTAAGTAGGAAAAAATTGTTTTCCAGCCTAAATTACTAAAGTTTAGAGTGATCTTAATGATAGAAGAGCTTCAAACTTTAAGATAGAAGAGCAGTCTCAGAGAAAACTCTATTATTTGTTTATTTATATTTATTTTTCATTATACCATCCATATCTCTTTCTCTCCCTCCCCTTCCCCACCTCTGTATTTATATACATGTAAATGTATAAAATTACACACACACATATTTCATTTAAAATATACAACTCGAAAAAAAAAAAATACAACTAGAACAGTAAAAGCCTCTGAAACTGCCCTTCTTTCCTGCCCCAGAAAAAAGGATAATCACGGTTAGTAGTTTGATATATGTTAATGCACTAAGATCTTTTTTGGCAAGACATCATGGAGGTAGCAATGACACACATCATCCTTAGGATGCCATGCTGAGGAGTTTAGTCAATTCTAAAAGACAGCTTAGCTTTCACCTCTAATCATAGCTCAGGGGATTTTGGTTTTGATTAACAAAAACATTTGTATTAAATTCTTTAAGGCCTTAATTTGACTTGCTGGTCAAGCTTCTCAGGGATCACAGTCTTATTATCTAAACAGTATGAGCTGGCTCATCCTTACCTTTTCTCTTGAAGTACAATCATCCATAATAAAGCCTCTTGAGGTTTGTAAATGATAATGTGTCACGAATTTACAATGTTTTAGGCCTGGAGCCAGTAATAATGCTAACTCTAAAAATTGGAACACTTTCTAAAATCCATGACTTGATGGGATTCGGAAACTAAATATCTAGATTAAGAAGCTTATATTTTATAAGTTAAGCAGCTGTTACGGTTAATTTTGTGGGTTAACTTGACTGGGCCACAGGACACTTAGATATTTGGTCAAACTTTATTCTGGGTGTGTCTGTGAGGGTGTTCCTGGATGAGATTAACATTTGAATTGGTAGACTGAGGGAAGCAGATGGTCCTCCCCAGTGTGGGTGGGCCTCATCCAATTCTTTGAAGACCTGAATAGAACAAAAAACTGAGAAAGGGAGAATTTGCTCTCCCTTGACTGTCTTTGAGTTGGGACATTGGTCTTTCCCTGTCTTTGGACTCAGACTGGATTTGACCTTGTCACCTCTCCTGGTCCTCAGGCCATTAGACTCTGACTGGAATGGTACCACTGGCTCTCCCGGGTCTCTGACTTGCAGATGACACATCTTGGGACTTTTCAGCCTCTGTAACTGTGTGAGGCAATTCCTTATAAAAAACTTCTTTTTTCTTTAATCCATATATATGTATGTGTGTATGTGTATTTATATACGTGTATATCTATATCCACATACATATATGTACTATTGGTTCTCTTTCTCTGGAGGACCTAGATTAAATATAGCTACTTATTTTTCACTTTTTGAAATTATGAAATATTTTAACAATACAAAAAGTGACATCGTGGGCCATGCGATACGATGCACTGAGGATACAACATCATTTCTGTGGTAGTCTTGCCAATAATGCATAATCTCAGCCTAATAGTGAAACATTATTAGACAAACCCTAACTGTAAGACATTCAACAAATAACAGACAAATGTCAAGGCCATAAAAGGCAAAGAAAGACTGAGAAACTGCAGTCAGAGATTGCAGAAGACTAAGGAGAAATAACTAAAAGCACTGTGGGATTCGAGATAGGATCATAGAATAGATCAATGACATTAGTGGAAAACCTGCGTAGATTTCGGTATGCTCTTTATTTCAGTTCACAGTATTATACTAAAGTCAATTTCCTGGTCTATTCATTTTTGTGCGAAAATGCTAACATTAGAGGGGAGTTGGGTAAGGGAATGTAAGCATACTGTTGCAAGTTCTCCGTAAGTCTAAAATTAGGACAGAATAAAAAACTTTAAACAGAATACATAAAAGTATAGTAAATTATGTAACAAAGACCTATAACTCAGTTTAGTTGAGTCTTAACATTATGCCATAGTTGATCTATGATATTTTGAAAAGAAATAAAACATTCCAGATAAAACTTAGGCCCTCTTGTACTCCATCCCTGATGCCTTTCGTTCTCCACTTCTGCCTCCATCACTACCCTAAATCTGATGTTAATTTATCTAATGTATGCTTGAATACCATTTTGCATATTAATATATTATCTTACCTTTGGAGGCATAACCAATGTAAATATGAATGTGCTTAATACCATTTAATGGTACACCTAAAAAAGGATAAGATGCTAAAATTTATGCTGTGTTTTTTACCACAATAAAAACAACTGAAGGAAAAAAACCAGTGTAAATGGACTATTTGTGGTGTTCTTTAGAAAAGAGGAAGCCTCTTCTTCACAGCTTGTTTTGTTTTATGAGAATTATTATAACAAGGATATCTTTCTTTCCAACCAAATTCATAGCTGAAGTATTTACAGTATTTAATTTTGGGAGTGGGGAGAGGACAGGTACAATTTCCTACACTGTATTTATATATTCATTTCCAAACAGACAAAACTTTATCAAAACTCATGTACTTAATTAAAGGAGGCTGATGGTTAAAATAGAGTGTTTTGGTGTAAGCAAGTTAAATGTTATCAAGCCTCTGCCAGACACCACACACTCTGCTAGGTGCTTTTACATGTTTGGTCATTTAATTTTCATGACAACCATCTGAGTTGTATGTGTATTTTCACCCCTGTCTTCACTTGTGCAGTTGAGTACCCAGATCTGCCTCGAGTCCAGGGCCTCCGGGAGCTAGGCTGCTGCTGCTGGGAACCGGCCTCATGGGTTGATATATTAGTTAGCAGTGGCAGAAGGTGAGAACTCTAGGCTTCCTCTTCGACAACTTCACCACCCCGTAGTGCCATGAAAGCAATTCATAGACCAAATTCTGCCGCACATACAAGCATTTAATGGCAAGCAGGCACAAAAACAACCTTGTTTTGTAAGCTCCAGACTGTGCTGTCCAACGGGGGAACAGCCTTGTTTTGTAAGCTCCAGACTGTGCTGTCCAACGGGGGAGCCACTAGCCACAGGTGGCAGTTATAATTAAATAAAAAATTTGGTTCTTCATTCACACTAGCCACATTTTGAGTTCTCAGTGACCACCTGTAACTAGTGGCCACCTTATTGTATAAGGCAGACAAAACATTTCCATCATCGCAGAAAGTTCTGTCATAGTTGCTCTAGAAGGTCCCTATGTTCTGTGTATTTGGGTAGCACTCTGAGCACAAGAAATTTTAAAAAGAGGCAGATGGGATGATATTCTAACATCGAGATTTAGCAAACGTTCTTGTTGGGATCAGGTGACAACATTTCATCCAAAGCCTCTAGAAGCAGGACTGGTGGAGAAAGGCAGAGAAAGGCAGAACCATGTTCTAGGTAGCGTGTATACCCACCGGCAGGGCGCCTGTTCAGCAAACCCCTACGGGATTCTGGAGGTCATGGGGAACCGCCAGAGTTAGCATCCTTTGTCACTGTGTCACTTACATGGGAGCCACACTGGAGACTTTTACCTTTCTGGTATATTCTCCAGTTGGGGTGGAAATGCCCAGAAGGGATCCTTTTGGGACTAAGCAGAGGTCTGAACCTGGACGTTCAGATACCTTTAAATGCATATTGTTTGAGACCAACAGTTCTCCCTTTGTCACTACTCTCAGTTGGGTGGATAATCCTCTTGGTGGAAAAAGTTTTCCACGAGAAATCTTTAGGGGGAAGAATAGGGATGATATAGACTTTTCAGCTGCTTTTAGTTATCTCAGAGGAAACAAGAGACCTCAGACCAAAATGCCTAGTTGGCATTTTAATACCTTTCCTTAAGAGACTAGTAGTAAAGTGCTCAAAAGGCAAAGACCTTTGTTTTAGTTTTCTAGGAGACTGCAAAGGGAGGGACAGAGATGGGAGTGAGGGCTAGAAATCTAAGGAATTGTGCTCAAGGTTGATTACCCGAAGGACCCCAAGAGTTCAGAGGCAGATAGACTGGCATGCAGCTCCCAAACTAACCCACTGGGAGAAAATACAGTTAGAAGGTGGCCTACACTGTTTTTCTTATAATCTGGAAAATCAGAAAGGTGGTATATGGTATCTGAAGAATGAATGTAAATAGGAGCAGGAAATGCAAATACCGATTATAAAGAATAATTCAGTTTAATTAGAAGGGAACTAGAAGAAAAGCACAATGGGAAAAGGTGAGCCTGATGTGGGAGCTGGGGCAAGATGCAGGTTGGATATCTCTTTGCATCTCTCTGGCCATTTATCATCAGCCATTACAGAGTTCCCACCAGTAGACACTGCCTGTGACCCAAAATCTCCTGTCTGCTCTACGTACATCCTCAACTTTAAATGATTTACCAATGCAGTGCTTCACATTTCTATCCAACCTTTTCTTAGCACAGATAAAGCTTTCTCTCCACTTGCCTGAGGCTAAACAAAATTAAGCTGCAGGAAGTTCCCCACCTCTGGCTCAGATTTCCCCCAACATCTGTGAATAGATGCTCTTGTGTGTCTGCACAATGGTCTCTATTCAATTATGAACCACTTATGCATGCCTCCTTTTGGAAGATAGTTTGTTACCCAAAATGCATTTGTGGTGGCCTATATCACTTATGAACTGGTTAATGAAAGCTATGTCAATTAATGAAAATGACATTGGTTAATGAAAACTATAGGAAATGATCAGGCAAACCTTTTTCAAATATTTTGAGGTTCAAAATAACTTTGTTTAAACTACAAAAACAATGCCAGATAATTATGGAAAATTAGAACATACAAGACAAAAAGAGAAAATATTTTTAAAAGCCTACTTTAGGAGTAGAAATGAGGTTACTGGGAGCCAGGAGCTAGGGATGGGGAAGTGGTTTCCACTGCAAAGGGGCAAGAGGGGCTAGAAATAATCTCTATCAGCACTGTACAATAAAAAATGTAATTTGAGACACAAATGCAGCCAGTAACTTTTTATTTTCCAATTTTCGGTGGTTACATAACTGTACATTTATCAAAACTGATCGAATTGTACACCTAAAAATGGGTAATTTTTACTATATGTAAAGTATACCTCAATTTAAAAAAAACACATTTTTCTGCTAGCCAGAATGAGCTGATATGGATGCTTTCCATGAACACTTATTAGAATTATCCTCTTCAGATGAATCTCAGAAATAGAATTTGGCAATTAAAAAAATAAAAACAAGAGCATACAATAGAATCATCCAAGTCTAGTAATTTTTGTAGACTTCAGATGTGTTTGTGTCTGTTTTTCCATTACACAGCTTAGTTTAAAAAGAACTGCTGAAAATTTAACTAGACAGTGCAGTTAAAAAAAAAAAAAAGGATTTGCACGTGTTTGATAAGATAAAGATGAGCAGAACTTATTTTGAGAAAGACCCAATGTTAATTCTAGGAAAGAGCTTGTCATTTCTGTTTCATAACTACTTCTCTTACAATAATATTAAAAAATCACTTGTCTCTGGACTTCTTCTTCTGTTATATAATATGCTTTGTAGTAACTATTTTGACAGTGGATCCTTCTGTCTGTGGGCATGTTTAGGGTGTGTGGGGTGGGTAGAGCTCATGTACCTACTTGATAGGAGGAGGCTGTGGAGCAGTTGGTTGTGGGGGAGTAAGTCTAACTTCATAACGAAAGCCAGGAAATATTTTTGGCTGTGGAATAACATGTCACTAGTTATAAATAATGTCATTTGCCATTTGGCAGCTATTTTGGTGTTTTCTTTTTGCACCTTAAAAAATCCATGTTTGAATTTTGTTGAAGGTAGTATAAGCATTGACAATTTGCAGATGAATAAGTCTAGGAGAAATAGGTGAAAAGGATATCTTCTAAATAGTCTTAAAGCCCAAATTCCTGGACTGAAAATAAGATAAAATTCATAGGGGCTGGAAAACCAATTCCATAAATGCAGGCTGGGGAAGACACACTGATAGGAAATTATCCCACAAGATTCGTAGAGCACAAAGTGTGATGTCATTGTTTTAAAACTTGACAAGCTGCAGAATACATTTAAGAATGCTGTTAGCGTTAATGTGATGGCTAGGTGGAGAGCCGGAGGACAAAAAGAGCAATTAGGGGGATTGTTTTATAAACTGTATAAATGTATAACCAATGTACTCTATACTTGGGGAGTAGGGGTGGGAAAGAGGTAGACCCCAGGTTAGGAAGAAGGTCAACTCTTTTCATTTTGTTTCTTCTTAGTTCAGGGCTTAGTTCAGTATTCTGTGTTTAAGCAATTGATCCAAGTTGGTCGTTTTTAAGGCAAATTTCGTCTGCCTCAGGGGTGATCAAATTTCAGTGTGTGTCGAAAATGCAGATCCCTGTCCGGAGACATTTCTAAAGTAGTAGACTAGAAAGGGAGCCTAGAATCTGCTCTCTGGACATGTACTTGCCAGTAGACTCCACCTTGAGAAGTACTGATCTAGAACAACCAGTTAGACTTTCACTAGGTTTTCTCTATATATTAGACACTGCAATGAATTCAAATAAAAGGCAGGATCCTTCTTGTGAACATGCTAACAGAGCTTACAACACAAGGGATTTCTTAGTGGGACAGTTGGTGTGCAATGAAGGAGCTCAGAGCCCGAGGGCCAAGCCACCAACAAGTGACTCAAAGATATGGGTAGGATTCCGATTAGTGGAGCCGAAACTGGGTGTCTGAGCATCTTGTGGAAGATAGTGTGAGATCCATGAGGGAATAAGGCATGATCTGGAGAAAGAGCTTTACTTAGATATTGATTGCAATTTTGAAGCACTGAGGAAATTTTAACAGGCCAAAAGAAATATGGAAATTAGGGAGCAGATGTGAAGGAGATCCAATTGTCAGTGGTTCTTAAACTTGAGTGTGCCTTAGCATCACCTGGAGGACTTGTTAAAGCACAGATTGCTGATTCCCACCCTTAGAATTTCTGATTCAGTAGGTCTGGGGACGGGGCCGAGAATTTTCTTTCTAACAAGTTCCCAAGTTCTGCTGATGCTGCTTGATCTGGGGACCGTACTCTGATACTGCTCTTAATGAATTTGGTGTCTTGATTTATCAAAAATCTATAAATAAGGATTGGAACAAATTGTGGGGGCACAAGGAAGAACGGGATGGTCATTGGAGTGTTATGGGACCTAGAACTCCTATCACATGGGCCATCTTTTCTTCCTTCTGAGATTTTTTTACTCTCAGGGCAATTGGTCCAACCGAAAATATCTCGGAGTGGAGACAAGAATATGGGTATGGAGAATAATTTGAGAACTATAAAACTTGTATTCAGCATATACCCACAGTACTTCTAAAACTCTGGTCAAAACTGTATTTCCCAGATTTTACAAAGACAAATGTAAGAAGGGCATATTTTAGTACCAACATTTACTAGAAGGCATATTATTAACCTAGTGCTTTATGGAAGTCTCAACTCTAAAACTGAACTCATGACATTAACCCCTCAAACTTGCTCCCCCTCCAGTGTGCTTTATAAAATTCATCATTTTCTGCTCAGCCGATTGTGGCACAGGCTGGGCATCAACCTGGACTTCATTCCTTCTGTCTCATGCTTTCTTCCCTGCATCTGATCATTCACAAACCCCAGCCAACTCCGTCTTCTAGTGTATGCTCTCCACTTTCCTGCCATCATTTTGTCTATCTGCCACTCCCACCTGGACCCTCCCACATCTTCTCTGGCTTCCTTCTGATTCATCATCTACATAGGAGCCAGAGAGATTTTTTTAAGAAACACAAATCACATTGGGTCACCCCAGTGCTTAAGACCCTTCAATGACATCCCTCTGTGTGTAAGATAATCTTTCAATTCTCAAAATGGTTCACCTGGGCCCTGCATGACACGATCCCTGTCAACATCTCCAGGCTTTTTGAGCCACTCCCCTTTTGTTCTTTGAACTCTGGTCCCACTGCTTATTTCACTTCCTGAGCTAAACAGGTTTAAAAACATGCCCTTCGCTAAGGTGATTCTAGACCTCTATACCAAGGGTATCCACAGAGAAGGAGGGGAATGTATTACTAGACCTTAGAGATCTTTTGTGCAATTAGAAAATGTCAGCCTCCAGGCAGATGCAGCCCCTGGGCTGGAACAGGCTGGATCACAATCTCCTCTTGCCAGGGCAGGACACACTGTGCAGGTCATAACCTGCATAGCCAGAATGGTGACCCTGACTTGAGGTGTCAGTTGGTTTGCCACCAAATTAAAATGGATCTGTTTGTCCTATTTGGAAGCAGAATACTGGACAACTTCTGGTAATCCCTGATAATCCGGCGATGTAGTAATAATTGTAACAATGAAAAGGCTTCTCCCATGAAGCTATAGAAATTGTTCTTTGCTCGACGAGGATAACACGTTTGTGTTTTTCCAAGCCAGCATGGTGCTTGAAAATATATCTGTGCTGCCACATCTCATAGTTGAAGATCAGGAGTGATTTATAATCTAGAATGTTTCTATCTGCTAGCATCTAAATTTGGAACTGAACAATTACAGCCCGAAGACGACTGTGCTTTTACTATGGGAAGGAGGGCCTCCTTGTTCTTCCATGTGACATGTTCGTTCTTGTGAAAATGTCTTAAAGTATTTGAGACCTGGCAGAAGATATGGGAGGAGACCTAATTCTTGGTAGGCATGAGTCATCTTGTAAAAATTTAAATTGAACATTTAATTAAGCAGTTTCATTGTCGGTACAAAACTATTCATCAAACCTAGATTGCTTTGATGTACATGTTATATATCTACCTGTCCTCTCCCAGGATCCTAGCATATCTCTCCCTGAACAAACACTGAATAAATATCGTTGTGAGAATTTTGCCTTTGATTTGAGGGTGATTTTGTTTGTAGTTTTTAAATTCAGTGTTGAATATTCAATTTTTTTTTCTTTTTTCAGATTTATGGATGTGCCATAAGGGAGTATAAGAAAGTATGAAATACAACCACACATATGCAGTACTCTCTAGAGGTCATTCAATAGGAATAGAAATGTTTGTTTTGATGTTGAAATCGCTGAATATTGCTATATCTAATGGAATTAGTGTATCATGTTCGTTAGTGGGGATATAAAAGGCAATTGTTGAAAGTTGTCACTGGAAAGAATGTAACATGGCCCGCAGATCGTTGCCTCTGAAACGTGTTCTTTTATATAGACCAGTGGTTGGGTTTTTCAGGCCAGTCGCACTCTAAACTCTGCCTCACAGGATGCTCTGTACCTTTGTAATTATGGGTCATCTTCCTCTGGGTGGTTGTTCAATCTGCTGCTGCCACAACCCAGCACCTCGCCACCTGTGTTGGTTTGCTAGGGCTGCCATAACAAAGTACCACAAACAGAATGGCTTAAGCAACAGGAATATATTCTCAGTTCTGGAGACTGAAAGTCCAAAATCAAAGTGTTGGTGGGGCTGGAGCCTTCTGAGGGCTGTGAGGGGTGGATCTGTTCCAAGCTTCTCTCCTTGGCTTATAACTGGCTGTCTTTTGTTTTCACATCATTGTCTTTCTGTGCATGTTTCTGTGTCCAAATTTCCCTTTTTACAAGGACCCCATCATGTTGGAATAGCTCTCCCTAGTCATCCCATTTTAACTTTATTACCTTTGTAAAAGACCCTATCTCCTAATAAAGTAATGTTTGGAGGTCGTGGGGATTGGGACTTCAACATACAGGTTTCGGGGGAGATGCATTTCAACTCATCATGTACCTGTAGTTGAGCTTCAATACAAATTAGCCCCAGAAATCTAGTAATATTTATTTTGGAGTCTTCTATAAATCACCAAAAGAAATCTGTAAATTAGCTGAATTTTCACCTCTTTTCCTGACCCAACTGAGCACATCAGTGTTGGTAATGTTGGTTCTGCAGATAACAGCATTCTCTCCCTAATTCATTTTATAAGTCACTAGGCCAAAAAGTATTAAATAAATGAAAACAGATATGAGAGCTGCACCTTTCATAAGGGGGCTTCAGCCACTCCCTTCCATCCAAGTCCATGCCCTTTAAAATGTCTAATCCATTCTAAGTTCTGAGGATTTAAAATATAACATGCTGATTCGTAGCATGTTTTTACTTGACACTTGCTTTAGTTACACTATTCTTGCACATCCTTTATTTTCCACATAAGCCTTGTTTGGCTGAGCAGTTTGAAACTCTCAGCTTTCCAATGCTTTAGACTGACTGTTTATTCCAGTCAGTCTAAAGCACTGGAGAGCTGTGAGTTTGCAGCTGAACTTTCTGGCAGGTCATTGTCATACTGTCCAGTGACTCCTTCAGAGCTGTAGGTTCTTGAGCTGAAGGATGTCTTCTTTTTCTCCTCTGATTCTTTCCTGCAGACCCCTGGCTCCTGTCATACTTGTATGCCCTTGTCTGGTTTTTTAAAGCCTACCTCCCTGTTCCCAAGTGTGTCATGTGTTAATGTGACTGGTATGTACCTTCTTAGGCTTCTGGGTATTGAGGCACAATCCATATTTTGTTTCTTCTGGCCTAAGAGACCTGGATGAATGAAATTTTTTTTGCCCCTCTCCACTGCATAAATCAGGCCCAAGCATATTCTAAAATATCAGCAATCTATTAATAAAACTACCATCCTTACTGGAAATACCATTTAGGGCTGGTTATATACTGCATAGCATCCTTATCATCCATGCCTCTATGAGTTTGTAGTAACGTGGAAGGAGATCAAGGTCAAGGGTCCTTTCTGACTGTGTGAAAGGCCCTAGTAATCTTTACTATTAAGATGAAGTAGAATATTATAAAATTTTTACTAAATAAGAAATATATATGTATATATAAATTTCTATGAGACAAAAGGTCAGTTCTCCATTCCATCTTTAAAGAACCAACTCTCCCTCTTTCCTGCCTTCTCTGACTGAATACCCTGCAAAGGAGGAGTTTCTAGTCCGTGAAGGTCCTTGGTTAGCTTAGGGATTTCACTCTGCTCTTGCCACGTCTCTTTAAGAAATGAGCCTCTTGAAGAATTCTCACATGGAATTGAACAAGCATGCACATCCTTCCTCCACCTGACCTCTAGGTATTCAAAATGATTTATAAATGAGAATCATTTTCTTTGCCACCCTCCTAAGAGATAAATTGCTTGGTTAAAACAGGCTTTTCTACCACTTGCTAGCCAATCCCAAGGTAGTAGGCTACATTTTTAACAAAACTAATAAACAATAGGGATATTGACCATCTCAGGTAGTCTTTAAAATGTAGGTTTCTACCCCATAAGTTCTGTCTCTGACTGAGTTCTTTTTGTTTATGGAGCCTGGTGCTATTGATTGTACCTAAGAGGAGGGCTTGGGTCCCCATCTCTCCAGAGGTAACCAGGTAGCTTGAGAGGGTCTCCTAGATTTGGATCATTCCAGTGCTAAGGACCAAAACCCCTGCTTAAGCTGCAATAGATGTTTCCTGATCGCCATGCCTGGCTTCCTCTAGGAGAAAATCCCAGAGGAGAACAGAAGCTCCCAAAAAGCTCCAGGGAAGAGCCCATACTTGTCAGCATCCACCTAGTAACCTGGTGGCATTTGACCTCTCCAGAGAGAGAAGCTCAGGGCATCCCACGTGAATTCCAATTTCCAAATTGACTAAAATACACTCTCCAGGGGAGATCTTCCTTCAGAGCTTGGGTATGAGGATCTTTTAAATATCTCACCCAGAGACCTGAAGTACCAGGCTCAGCTAAAGTTCTTTGACCCTTAACATCTATCCTTTGTTACGAATGGCAAGATTTCATTCTTTTTTATGGCTAAATAACATTCCATTGCACATATACATCACATTTTCTTTATTTATCTGTCACTGGACACTTAGGTTATTTCCATATATTAGCTATGGTAAAAAAATGCTGCAATGAGCATAGGGGTGCCTTTATCTTTTTGAGGTAGCGTTTTTGTTTTTTGTTCAGATGAATACTCACAAGTGGCATTGCTGGATCATATGATAGTTCTGCTTTTAATTTTTTGAGGAACCTCCATGCTGTTTTATGTAGCGGCTGCACCAGTTTGCATTCCTACCCACAGGGCACAAAGGTTCACTTTTCTCCACATCCTCACCAAACTTGTTATTTTTGTCTTTTTTGATAATAATTATTCTCATAAGTGTGAGCTGATATCTCATTGTGGTTTCGATTTGCATTTCCTTGATGATTAGCGATGTTGAACATCTTTTCATGTACTGGTTGGCCATCTGTATGTCTTGCTTGTTGGAAAAATGTCTGTTCAGATCCTCTGCCCAATTTTTAGCTGGGTTGTTTGGATTTTTTTTTTTTGCTATTGAGTTGTATGAGTTCTTTATCTATTCTTGGATGTTAACCCTTTATTAGATATGTGATTTTCAGTAGGTTGAATAGGTTCAGTAGGTTCTGTTCAATAGGTTGACTTTTCATTTTGTCGATGGTTTCCTTTGCTGTGCAGAAGCTTTTTAGTTTGAGGTAGTCCCACTTATTTCTTTTTGCTTTCTTTCCAAAATTTTCTGAATTCCACAAGTACATATTGAGAACCCCTTTGATTAACATTTAGCGTGTTACCATAGCTTTGTTTTTGTTTGAATCCCTTCTCTGCCACTTTGCAGCGATGTGACCTCTTCAAGTGATGATGATGATGATCTTTGATGGCATTTTTTTCTTTTTTTGGTGATGCTTAGGCAGCAGCCAAATTGTAGTATGGAGAGGGTGAAAGAGTATGTGGGGGTCACTCATTTCAAGGGTATAATTGTAGAGTCAGAGCTGGATCTGTAACTTATGATGGGTGAAAAGAGGGATTTGGGAGTTTTTTTGTTTTTTTTTTTGGCGGGGGGGCTGGAATTTTTAGGTCCAGAAGATTTTCAATATTTTATTGTTTGAGCAGAAGGAAATTGAGGAATAGAAGAAATTGAAGCTATATAAGAATGGGGCGAGTAATTGTTTAAAAGGTTGGGATGAGATCAAGAATAAGGGTGGAGAGTTTTCCCATGACAGAAGACTGTGAACCAGGAATAAACAAGAAAGTATACATAGAAATTTTAGAGGAGAGTTTCCCAGGATTCTCTGTAGGGTAGGCTATGAATTAATCTACTGAGATTATGGTGAGCAGGAACAGGAATATATTAGGGGAGGGTTTTGTAGGAATTTTTAGAGATAGTCATTATGAGGAATGTGATAGGGAGGGAACTAGTGATGAATAAAAGGATTGTTGAGTAACATTAAGTGCCCAGTCAAGATTAGATTGTAGGCATTTGAAGTGGAGCCAACCCGACTTTCTCTAGCAGTACTTGGTACAGCTACATGAAGACACAGCGAGGAGTTTCATAAAGAAAATATATTTTTCATACTATGTTATTTTTTAACAGAAGGCAAGACTTGAGATATCCTGAGATTAAGATAATTCAAGGACATTCAATACACCTGGTATAAATAGCAAAAAAATGTAAAAAACAGGTATATTGTTCCTCGCCTTGTTTTTAAGCTCAAGCAACCACTTTGTTAAGTAGACTGTGTACCCTCAATCACTTAGAATATCTAGCTTTGGAGTTACCACTTAAAAACAAGACAGATGCTATGCTTGGCTAGGGAAGAGTTATGTCTCTGGCAGGTGGGCTCACTTAATCATGTCCGTGAGATGGACTTTATTGGAAAGCAATGGTCACTCAAATGAGAACTCCTCAGTGCCTGGAACAGTTTTTAGCACATGGTGGGTGAATGATAAATATTCTTTGAATAAACATATATATGTACATGAATGAATGTATAAATGTATCCATGTCAATTTGAAGCACTAGTCCTACCAAATATAATAAAATATGGAAAGTCCTGGTCATATTGGTCGTTTGGTAGCTCTGCTCTAGTCATTCAACATGTAGCTGTAGTAAAAGTAAGCTTTCAAATTTGTGTCAAAACAACTCAATATATTTACTCTGCTTTTCTTCTCTGCCTCTCTCATTCCTTCTCCTGTTGATGGATAACCTATGGGATAACAGAACTTTTATTAAAGTGAAAATGAAATCTAGGTTGATGATCTAAGATCTAAAGGAGTCAAACCCATTAATGTACCATTCTTTCATATGCAGTTTTCTGTAGCGTGTTTGGTGGTGATTAATGAGTAATTTTGTTGATGGTTATAAATGGTTATTCATTTATTCACTAAACCTTCACTGAGCATCATGTCCTGAGCTCAGCTTGGCATAGAAAGTATTAAAAGCGGGACCTTTGTTCTTAAAAAGATCAGTCTGATAGAGACAACATTCCATGGACCTAGTTAAGTGAGCCCACCTGCCAGAGACACACCTTTTCCCTAGCCAAATATAGTATCTAGTAGAGGTAACCAGAGGTTCCACATGGTAATTGGTAGTAGAGGTTTTAAAAAGAAAGAGTGCCGTGGGAGTGCTTGATGCTGTCTGTGGTCGTGGGTTTTGCTTGGATGTTCTGCTATGCCATGTAACTTTCAAGTACAAGATCCAGCTATTTCATTAGGCTTTAGTATCATCCATGGTGCTGACTCTCCAAGGATGATAATTCTACAGTTCTTCTTGCTTCCTTTGGTGGATGGAAGAAATACCTGTTATGCTTGGGGTTGGGAGTGAGCAGTCTGTTACCACAGTAAATGGCCACTTCATTCTTCTATAGAGTAGGCCACAGCCCCCAAGTCATTTCCTTTCCCCAAACACTGTATCAAATTTTATTAGCTTTTCTATCAAAATGTACACAAGAATGTTGATATGTTACATAGGTGTGTGCATTCATCAGAACTCAGCACACTGTGCAATTAAGACCTGCACATTTCACTCTATGTAAATTCTCCCCTTCTCCCTTGTTCTCCCTCCCTCCCTCTCTCAGTACCAAGTAGATGAAGCTCTCCCTCCTCCCAGCCTTTGTACTGGCTGTTGTTTCTACCTGGAAGCCCTCCCTATATATTCACCTGACTTTCTCTCTCGCCTCTTTTGGGGCTTTGCTCAATATCAGCGGGGCCTTCCCCAATTATCATATTAAAATTGTAACTCCCTACCATTCCCTTTCTGCACAAAGAGCCGGCACAATGTATAATTAATTAAGAGCGTGGGCTTTGGAGGCGGACTGTCTGGCTTCAAACCCATTTTCCAGCTGTATGACTTGAGGGCCCTTTCTGTTCCTCAGTTACAAAGTAGGAATAAATATTGTGTCAATAGGGTTATTATGAGGATTCAATGAATCAATACATGAAAAGCACTTAAAACAGTACGTAGTGCGAAGTAAGCCAATGTTATCTTTATCCTCCTTCTTTGCTTTGCATTCCCATATTATTTATCACCATCTCATCTACTATACATTTAAATATATTTATTTGTTTATGGTTTCTTGACATTAGAGCAATAACTTTTACTTTTCCATTTCTTTTTCCTTTACTGCTATATCCTCATCAGTTCAAATAGCTCCTGATATATAATAGATACTCAGTAAATATTGTTCAATCAGTGGATGAATGAGCAAATAGGAGAAGGGTTTTTGTACTTCAGGAGGCTATGGGATGGGTTGGGGCAGGGGTTGGCAAACTTTCTCTGTAAAGGGCTAGATGGTAAATACTTTGGGTTTTGTGGGTTACAACTACTCAACTCTGCTGCTGTAGCATGAGAGCAGCCACATAAACGAATGCGTGTGACTGTGTGCTAATGAAACTTTATTTACAAAAATAGGCAGTGGGCCAAATTTGGATTATGGGCTGAAGTTTGCCAACACCTGAGTTGGGAAATAATTTTTGGCTTTGCTCTCCTGGTTCTCAGTACCTCTCCCTTAAGGACATCTACTGCGGCACTTAGTGCCAGTCATTCAGGACTGAAATACAAACAACTCGAAAAGCATTATATTACCCATGATCACTTGGTTCAGTACTTGTTAATAGTACAGAATTTCCATATGACTTTTACTATTTTAATAGTGAATAACAATTGTAAGAATATATTTTGTACTTTCAACTGTATAATTTCAGGGTTCTGGTTTTGATTTTTTCCTCCAAGAGCCAAAAACATACCTGTACTACTGACTATGGCCAGAAGCACATATGCTATAAAAGAAAAAAATGTTGACATTTTATTTACTATATATATAGCCAAGAGTGTAACTAATACCCAGTTGAACAAGAAAATAACAGAAATTACCCACTAGACAATAGTTTAGTTTTTAAAATTATTATAAAATCTTATTCCTCCACAAAACTGTTCCCTAGCCTACAGTTTTTACCACTCTTCCCAGTCAATTTGGTATGCTGGCAATATTCTTTTGTTTTTATCGCTTATTAAAATAAAGTGGATCTGAAATTACAATGTTTTGCTTCTGCAAAACATATAAGTAGTTCAATTATGTTATTGCCATTAATGTTAATTTTATACAACTAAAAATATTTTTTGTTTCACTTGTTCTGAATTTAACCATCTATCATCAATGCCAGTGCTAACAGCTTCCCACTTGCCATTTAATTATTTTTATCATTCGGCACGTGTAGAGAGAGAACAGACCTGAACCACACTCCTCAGTTATTGGGGTTCTCTCACTCCCTGTGTTGTCCCTTCTCTCTCTAACCATAGTCCACGGTTTCCAATAAAAATACTTTGTACACACTTAATTCCAAGACACACGCCCAGTGAATCCTGCAGAGCAGTGCTTCTCCAACCATCTTTGGGGAAGGACCAGGTTTGCCATATCCCCGCCCCCAATCCATCATGGATCAATTCTTTCCATAAAATTCAGTTTTAAAAAATTGGGTGGGCCTGAAAAATGATCACGTAATTGGCTACCACAGGAAAGTCAGGTTGCTATAAAACTTTCTGAATACTTATTCTCGATTTCTATACTTATAATAGACCACTAACAGTTGGTGGACCAACACCAATTTGCAGACCATATTTTAAATAGCACCACTTTACAGCAGTCTTTCTCAAAATTTTTTGAGTCAGTGTAAGATATACTTTCTTATATTATGATGTAATACATATATATCCATGCCCAAATAAACACACACACTTTGAAACCACTGAATGTCAGCTACCTAAAGGCAGAAATAGGTTTTCTTTTTGCTTGTCTTTTTCACCGTTCTATTTCCAGTACCTTGCACATGATAGGGCTTCAATGTTTATTGCATGAGATGCATATATATAACTGAAGCAAAATTTCACAAAACAGTACTTAACCTTTTCTTCTTATGAGATACTCTGATATTTTCTATTAAATACATGTTGATTGCAGTCTACTAAATTTATTTTACTACCTTCTAATCTTTGGGGTCATGACACATGGTTTATAAAACACTCAGAGAATGCTTGGATATAGGCAACTTGTCCTTTCCTGCCCTTTCAGAGCTTTGAGTAGCTATTATGCATTCTTGCCCCTCTGTACGTTGTAAGTCTGGGTCCGACATCCCAGAACTACTTACCTCTTAGCTAGGGCTAGGTTGGTAGACCTGGGTAGGAAACTAGGAGACAGATGAGTCTATAGGGGGTTAGGGTTAGAGTGGGTGGAAAAATTAGAAGTTAAATCCTGCTCAGGCCCCCTGATATTCCTCTGTTACACTGAGAACTAAATTCGCAAACTCTTAGGAATAACGTCATTCCAAAGTAGCACGGTGAATTTGATTCACCTACATCTTAAGAGCAAGGGTGATAGCAACAAGGAATATAGGAGCTAGAATAGTTATGACATAAAAGTGTGTATGTTTGAGGAGCCACGGGAGCATAGCACCATGCTACAGGCCTTTGTTGTTCATCGTATAACATATTGGGTTGCAGAGATCAGAAACACAGCCTCTATTTTCAAGGAACTCACAGCTTAGTTGAGGAGACAAATACTATAAAATTAAGGCTCTCATAGAGTCATGCCATGGATGCTCTGGGAAAGGTCAACAAAACCTGGGAGTTAAGGATGCCTGAGCTGAATCTTGAAAGTATATTTACCAGGGCGTAGGAGGGTAGTCCAAGCACAGAAGGAGCAGCTCGTGTGACAGCACAGAGAGGTAAGAGAGCAGGGGTGTTCAGGGAAGAGTATGTTGTATGGCATGAGAGGAAGGCAGTGATGGGTGTCCTGGAGGTAGTATATAATTTGGATTAGAAGCTCATGAGAGGTCAAGTTGGTGATCCTAGTTAGGGCATACTGTTTAATAAATACCTACTGAATCAGAGAGAGGCATACTTGGGAACGACATGGGTTTTGTACTCAAATCTTACTTCCCAAGTTACCTTGGACAAATCCTTGACTTCTTCATGCAGTCATAATACCAATAACAGAGATAGGGAGAAATGGGACATTCTTTAAATTTATCACAGGATCTTCTGATTTACTGATATTTAATACACACGTCTTTCAAATAGCAGTGATATCTTTTTATTCCAGAAGTGAAGGATCTTGGCTTATTGTATGAACCTTTTTATCAACTCCCTTCTGGTCATCATTCTTAGATATTAATAACATAGAACTGAAAAGCTCATTTCTTTTGATCTTGTCTTATTTTTCTTTTGCTTCTTCATTTATATGAATACTTACCAACTCTGCCCCGTTATTTTTGCGGCTCTTCATTTTGGTGAGCAAGAGAAGTAACTTTTACTAATGCACAGTCATTAATTCTTTTATGCTCTGCTTTACAATTTTCTCTCTGTGAGAGGCTGTTTCATTTTCTGAGTGTGTGTTTATGTTTATGCGGGTGGTTAAAATAACAAGTATTTTCTTATTTGGTTTGTAAATATTTGATAAGCCCTTGGTATGTTTTAGGTAATGATAGAAAAATAAAATATTTAAGGTAATATATTACGGTCAAGGGTGTTTGAAAATCCTATTGTGTAAAGACATGAATGAAAGATATTTAAATATTTAAAAGATATTGAAATATTTATGGAAAATTTCAAATATGTGAAAATGTGGATAGAATAGTGTAATGTTACCCCGTGTACTCATCACCCACCTTCAATAATTATCAAATCATGGCTAATTTGTTTCATCTATATCTTTACCCTATTTCTTTCTCCTTCATTATTTTAAAGCTAATTCCAGATATCATATTACTTTATTCATGAATATTTTGCTAATCATCTCTAAAAAGTGAGAGCTCTTAAAAAAGAACTATTAAAACTTAAAAATTAAAATAGTTCCTTAATATTTTCAAATATAGTCAGTGTTCAAATTTGCAGTTATATCATCAATATTATACCTATTTTTACAGTTTGACAAGTTTTTAAATGTGTTGTAACATTATATATCACCCCTGCTGCCAAGATCTCCAAACTTTTCTGTTTTTAATACTTCCCCTGCCTCTCGACCCCCAATTCTTAAAATGTTTCCCTTTTCATGTGATTCCGAATTAATTTTCTGGGGATGTTAGAGCAGATTGGAGGTGAAAAGAATTTGGACTAATACAGAGGGGAGGAGAAAGTATGTGATGACAGATACATAGCAGAGAACCAGAAAGTAAGGAAGATTGCTTAAGAATCTTAACATGTTGCAGACATGAAGACTTAGTAGTTGAAGTTGAAAGGGAGAGATTTTTTGGATTAAAACATAATTGCTTCTTCAGAACTGTTGTTTTTGGGTCAAAAGTAAGGATCGGGGACTGGGGAGAGGAGCTCTGCCCTTGTTTACCTTGGTAGCCAGTTCCAGCCTCATCTGGGTGGGGCTCGTTGTCCCAAGAGGGAAAGGAGGCCTCTTACACTCTAGTGCCGTGATTGAGTGTGCATGAGAATCACATGGGCAGCTTGTAAAAATCCAGGTTTCTGGGCCCTGCCCCTGCAGTTTCTGATTCAGTAGGTCTTAGGTGGGGCCCAAGGATTTACATTTTAATTAACTCCCAGGTGATGCTGCTGGTCCAGGAACCATAGCTTGATAACCACTGATAGTCTTTCCTACTCCCTTTTGGTCTTTCCATTTTTACACATTTTATCTTTCCCATGATTGTATTGCAGCATACATTGAAAATCATTGTGTAATTGATTAACACGCCTAGCAAGCAGCTTAGGGGGAAAAAATTGTGAGAAATATATGGGTAATTTATATGAAAATGTATTGTTCTCATAATGACCATATAATAATATGACACTCCACCAGCCAGTGAGCTGTACTCATCTCTGGGCACAAAGTTAGAAGTTCTCTTTCAAACCTAAACATTTTACCTAAGGAAAGCTGTAAAACCTAGGACAAATGTCATTCTCACCAAAGTTTAAAACAAACTTTGTAATTTTCATACAGCCTTTCTTTCTTCACAGGGAAACTGGGCAGCTAGCCTGACCTAAAACACCAGTTAGTCAGCAACCCTGCAAAAAGTTTTAGTCTTCTGCCAACCTTATAGCCACCACACCCATTGCTGGAACTTTCCCTGATATTTTACCCCATTCAAATCTACTCTAAATGGGTCCTGACCAAGCTTGAAATATACCCAAAACATGCTTCTGTTAGGTCTTTCTTTGTTCCTTACTCTAATATATGAATGTTTTCCCCAGTAGATTGCTTTTTTAAGGCTTTTCTAAACTTATTTTTATTAAACCATTGGAATCGAAAACTACTAGGTTGAGGACTCCTGCAAACAGAGCTGGTCTTCTTTGTCTACCTCGTCCGACAAGTAAGGGGTTTCTCCAGTTTGAACTATGACTTTGAACCCATTATTGTAGTAGTTGTACTTCCTGGTAACTTTTCCTTCAACAAGTCATTCAAAAATATATATATTAGCTATTTAAAATCCAGAAATGTATTTGCTATCATGTGAGAATCGTTAGATGTTGAAGTTTTAATTTTCTAAATGGTTTGTCCATCCAAAAGACCAAATGAAAATCAGCAGGTTTCTGGATAAGCAAAGAATTAGAACAAAGGGACATGGATTTGCTGAGTCTTTTATTTTTGACCTCAGATCTGTAATTGAATTATTCATTATCCTTGATTCATGACATATTGTCACTATAAATCCATGCATTTCCCACTTATATTAATCCATTTATTTATTTAGTTCATTTTAAAATATTTTAATTTCTCAGTCATCTTCATTCCTACTTTTTAAAATCTGAGATGAAAATTATGTACAGTGAAGTATACACATCTTAAATGTATAGTTTGATGAGTTTTGACAGATGTATGAACTTACATAACAAACACCTCAATCAACATATTGAATAGGAAATCTCTCAGTATCTCTTTAATTATTTGCCACTTCCTACAGGTAACTATTGTCCTACTTTCTATCACCATAGATTGCCTGTTTTTGAATTTCATATAGAAGGAATCATACAGTACATAGCATGTACCAGTAGTTGAGTCTTTTTTTATTGTGGAGTAATATTCCACTATATTGGAATAACATTCCATTGTATTAAGTATGTGAGGACACCCAGAGGGATCATCCTCTCAGAAATGTTTTTGAGGATATAGGAAAATCTTTTTAAGAGCTTGGGATTTTTTTGAAGCCTTTTAATGTAGTTTTTCTATTTTTAAAAATACTTTGACCCAGTCATGACAGTTGACATAGCTTTATCAACACAGATGCTCACTAAATTAGGCTGTCTCTAAAATAACTCGAGCCAAGGGCATGTCAGAATTTTAATATATGTGGAAATTCTATTCTTAGTCTTAGTACTTTACCACTTCAGGTTGTTTTTCTTATTCTCTGTGTAGTCCTTTAAAGCCCATTTGGAATTTATTGAGACTTATTTTATGGCTTTACACACATGGCCTATCATGGTGAATATAATGTGGACTTGAAAAGAGTGTACATTCTGCATTTGAGTGTTTTGTTCTATAAATTAAATTAGACCAAAGTTGATGGTATTGTTCAAATCTTCTATATCATTATTGGATTTTTTCCCTATCTTGTCTACCATTCCAAAAGAAGTTTGAAAAGGAGGAACAAATGGCAGATGGGACAAACAGGAAAAAAATTAGCAGGATATTAAACTTAAATCTAACCATGTCAACAATTATATTAAATTTGAATGGACTTAATTTGTGTAATTATCCCTCAATTATGTTGTTTTTTGCCTCATGTATTTGGAAGCTCTGTTATTAATTGCCAAAAAAAAGTT
This sequence comes from Pteropus alecto, assembly GCF_000325575.1. Taxonomy (NCBI): domain Eukaryota; kingdom Metazoa; phylum Chordata; class Mammalia; order Chiroptera; family Pteropodidae; genus Pteropus; species Pteropus alecto. The sequence continues at coordinate 11,234,328 of NW_006436288.1, forward strand.
GTAATTGTTATGACTTCCTGGCGAATTGACTCCTATCATCAGAAAATGTCTCTCTTTCTTTCCAATAATATGTCCTGATTGGGAGTCATTTTTATTATTAACATAGCCACTCCTGCTTTCCTAGGCTTACTATATACATGATATCTCATTTTTCATTCTTTTATAGTCCTTTATTAATAGGATATAGTTAAATCTGTCTTTTTTAAAAGCCAGTCTGACTTTTAATAGTGTTTATTCCATTTATATTTAATGTAATTATTTATACAAGTGAGTTTAAATCTACCATCTTTCCTTCTTTTGGATTGAGGATTTTGTTAGTATTCCATTTCATAGACCTAATTGGCTTTTTACTTATCTCTTTATTTTATAGTTTTAACGGATTATGTTATCTATTCTTAACTTACCACAGTCTACCCTGAATTGGTATTAAACATCTTAGCATGTAATGTTAAAAACTGTACCCCCTTTTATCCTTTGCACCAATAAGATTGAGATTTTTTTCATGAGTCCTTGCCGCTCTGCATCACGTGGACTGAGAAGCGTCCACAAGTGAAAAGATGTTAAATGTGAATCTCACTCATATGGTTCCCTATACTCAAGAACTGAATTCCTTCCAGTTTCTACCAGTTTTTGGTGGGGCTCTAATTTCTTCAAAAATTGTTTTTATATTTTACTCATTGTTTTATATTGCTATTTGTGAGACAGTTTGTCCAATAAAATATATTCTGCCATTATTAGAAGTGGAATTTCCATTTTGTCATTTTTAAGAATGCAATAGGCACTTTTGAATTCATTACCTAACTCAAAAACTTGACACTAAACTTCGTTTACCTATATAACTTTTTTTTAAATTCTGTCTCCCATGTCCCTGGCTTGAGGTAGCCATCATCCTGAATTTCATGCATCATTCCTGTTTTTCTTTGTGTATACTTACAGTGAGTCTATGTGTATTTCATATATATATTTGAGATACAAATATATATACATACGTATGTTTGTATTTAATTATTAAGTCTTACTGAATTTACCAGACTTTTTTATTTGCTATTATATTGCATAGATTTGTCCATACTATACACATATTGCTCTAGTTTTGACAACGGTATGCAATTCCGTTGTTCAAATAAATCAGTTTTTTCATCTCTTCTCATGTTGATGGACATTTGGGTCATTTCCACATTTTTATTCTTGTTAAGAGTCCTATGATGAACATTTATATACCTTGGAGTAAATATTGTTAGATTGAAAATGAATGTGAATGTTTAATGTTAGCCCATTTTACATTTCTACCACCATTCTAGAAGAGATTCTGTGAACCCACATCCTCTACAATACTTGGTAGTGTTAATTTTTTTTTCTTTTTGCCAACTGACTGAATATAAAACAGTATTGCATTATTGTCTTGAATTCCTTGGTTATTAATACATTAAGCATCTCTTTATATTTTTATATTTTCATATTTTCCTCTTCTGTTATATGTCTGTTAATACTATCACCCCTCCCATTTTTTTATCGATTTGTATGAGTTCTATATTTGAAATACCACTGAACTTTTGGTTTTTAAATCTGTCATTCTCCCTGACTACCCTATTTAATTTGCAAACCCCTCCAAACTCCTGACCCCCTTATCCTGCTCCATTTTTAACCCTTAGCACCTACCACTTTTGCCGTATTATGCACATATTTATTAGTAGTGTTTACTGTCCGTCTTCTTACTGTTACATGTAAACTGTTATGTGATCAGTATGGACATCAATAGTAACATTTATAAAATTTTTTTAAAAATGACATTGTCATATTTTTATGACATTAAGCAAAGAATTGATTTCTAAAGAATAGGAAATTTTTTTAAAAACTGGTTTTTCACCATTTTGCAAAACATGGCCTAAGTTCTCATACCTCCATGCCATAGGGTTTGAAAGGCTCTGTGAACAGAACAGAGAAGAAATATAAATATAATTGCTAATAAATATAATTGTTAATAAAGACAAATATTTATTTTTTCTAATTTCGAGGCATAAGAGTTTTTTCAATGTGAGCATCATTCTGTTTTATTAGCATTTCCCATGTTTATAGCTGAACCTGACATGTGTCTCTTATATATATATATATATCATAGTATCTAGAGCTCTTTGAAGTGCAACTTTTAAAATGAAAGGGAATGTAAGCCGCTTAATTATATGAAAGTCAAGGATTGTACACTATTCATCTTAGTCCTTTATGTTCTTGACTTTCACGTTTTAAGTTTTCTGCCTGAAGCGTGATTATTAAATTGATGCCCCACCTCTCTGGACTGTGCACTAATGTGCAAGTAAATTTTTGAGAACTACGTGGGTTCATAACCTAGCTTGTTAACCGTCTGATTTCTGGGTAACTGTAAACACATGCTTCGGGTGGTTTTGTGCTGTAATATTTGCACATAACATGGTAGTGATATTTTTACCTTCTGAAGTGAGTAAAGTTGTGGGAAATTCTTAGATGAAATCTATACAATTGAGGTAATATCTCACATTGATTAAATGGCATTTTATCAGAATAAATAAATACTCAGTAGAGAACTGACCCAAGAAGCTGTTTATCAGAACTGTAAATATGTTTGTAAAAATAAAGTGGTAAGTGAAATCTGGCTGCTTGGAGACAGGGTAAAAGTTTCTGTTAAACAGCATACCCTTTATTTCTCAGGTATTTGCTACACCACAGTATCTGCAAAGTAGCAAGAGCTTTATTTAGGCCTGTTAGGAGAATTTATATGGGTGCTTAGTCTGGTACCTGAAATGTATTAATTAATATTGAAAATCACATACTTTGATTTTTTCCTGTTAATGACCCATGTTTTTGCAAGGATAATTTCAATTTTTTAACAGGTAAAAAAAAGTGAGCAGATCATGGCACAATTTTAGTGTAAACCTATCTTTCAGATAGGCTCAAGTAAATAGAAATTCAGTGGAAATTAGACAGATCTAGGTTAAAAACTGTTTTTGGCTTTACTTGCTGTGTTTCCATGCAAAAATCAACAAACATCTTTGGTCTCATTTACAAAATGGAGATGAGTTTATCCAATATATAGGATTGTTGTCATGATTAAGGATTATGGAAAATTTATGTAAATTTATAGGGACCACTATAGGCACTCAATATGTGATAGCTAATGTTACATTATAAAATACCGGTAGATTTGTATGTGTTTAGTATATATGTTCATGAACCATTTTCTTAGGCAAGTCTTATGGTAATTCTTTATACAGAAAAAAAGAAAGGCAAACTTAAGAAAGCAGAGATGGGTAGGGCTAGTGCAGGGAGAAAGAAGTCTTGTCTATCTAGCATGCCTCACTGCCCTCAGCAAGGTTCCACAGCCATCCCCTATGCCCTTCACAGGGACCTAGAGCTTTACAGAGTACAGCATGGAAACCATTCTACTGGATTTTAAACACTTTGAGTACAAGAACTGAATCTTACTTTATTAACTGACACAGGTATCGCATATCATCTTGCAGTGCAGTAGGTGATTATTGGCCACAGCTTGTTAAATGGTTCAATTAATTCAGCTCTACTACTTCAGAAATTCTCCGTATTTGCCTGCTAGATGGAGTTATAATTTGAAGTTGAATTATTACACCTGCCAGGAAGTGTGTGTCATTTAGAGGCTATAATGATAACATCATTATTTTTTCAGATCCAGGTTGGAATTTGCCCTTGACAAAAACAAAATGATGAGTGATGCAAGTGACATGTTGGCTGCAGCATTGGAGCAAATGGATGGTATTATCGCAGGTAATCTGTATCCTCTAAAAGATAGAATCATGCCATTTACTCTGCTCTCTTGGCTTTTTCATGACAACTTTTTTCCTTTCCAATTTCTTATTTTCATTTATTAGCTCTCTCCAATGCCTATAGGTTCCCTGTGGTATTATCTTTGTCCTCCTTCTCCATTTTCTACCGGAATCATTTTTACATTTTATTTTAAAATGTCAAAAATTCCAGGACTATCCTAGGCTTCTGATCAAGGATAAAGAATCTGTTTCTCAGGTGATTCTGGTGCCAATAGTCTGTGGACCACACTTTGAGACGTACTCTACCCAATATCCATGAATGTACTAATCTGTTCTCTTGAATTCAACATTTACTTTTCCATCAATGATTCTCACATGTATTTACTTTCCCAGTTCTTTGGTAAGCTTCAGGTCTCTATCTCTAACTGCCAATTAGATATCTCCCATGTCCTGTACAGACAAATCACTGTCATTATTTAAAATACTGAGGTCGTTATCTTTCCTCAGAAACTCCTCTAGTAGTCTTTGGTAATTTCATAGCCCTTCATCCACACAGTTTCCTAAACAGAAATTTAAGTCATTCTAGACACTCATGTTCTCCAACTTAGTTAATCAAGTTCTATCATTTCTACCTCCTACCATATTCTACCATTCCCATTTTTTCTCTTTGAAATCTGCCCTGTCTGTGTGACCACTGTCTTGCTCTTTCTAAGTAACCCTCTCCTTCGATGTTCCTGATACTCTTGCTTTCTTGCTCTAGTACATCTTTCTCTGGACCACCAGAATCTCCTTTCTAAAACACAGATCTCATCATATTATTTCCTTATTAAGAATCTTCAGCAATTATTATGGAAGCTGAGCAAAAGCAATAGGCCATTATCTCCTTGTTTTCTCATCATGGCTGAGGGGACTAGTAAGTAGGTGTACCTTTTCACTCCCTTACTGTCTCCCAGGAGTGGTGGCTACCTAAGGTCTCATGTCACATTTTGTATTTTGTCTCAATATAAGTACTTTTATGTATTTAGGAATGCATTACAATGAGGAGAGGGTTGGATAGGCTATTGGGTGGGGTTGTATGCATGCACCTGGTGCTCAGGGTCAGGATACAGTTGGCCTCTATCGTTCCTGATTCTAGTTGTCCTGCTCCCAGCTGCTAATCTTTTTTGGTCATAAATTTGACCTTACTCTATTTTGGTTGTTTGAAGAAACCAAAGGTGTTTTCCTTTTCAGAAGGTTCTCTTGAGAGAAGTGACATATCATGGTTTGGTCTCCTTTGCTATACTTACATGTGCTGGAGACCTGACTTCAATTTGACCTCCTTTGTGTATTAGACCATACCCCAAGTACTGCATTCAGTTCTTCGAATATCATTGTCAAAGGGTCATTGGAAAACTAAAACTTATCTAGAGGAGGTTAGCATGAAGGTGAAGAGTTTAACAAGCACATCTGGTAAGGAATTGGTTATGTTTAACCTAGAAAAGTATTGTTGCTTGCAACATGCTTTGTGCTTTCCAATAGTTGAGGGACTATTATGTGGGAAAGAGATTGGATTTACTTCGTCACAATTTCAGAAAATATAACTAGAACCAATTCTAGGCTCTGACCAGAGTCAAGAGAAGTGATATTTCTGGAACAGTAGTTGAAGAATTTACATTTTATATATTCTACTAGACTAGTGTATTTATTCCTTAGCCCTGGATCAGCATTAGAGTTACTAAGAAAATCAAAATTCCTCAGGTCCCTCCTTAAGTTAAATTAGTCAACAACATTGTGGGTAGGATCTGGATTTATATGTTAAATATGCATCTGTTAATGCCTCCAACTGAGGTAAGAGGGAGAAGAGGAGAAATGACTATGAACATTTGGATAATTTTTCTAAATACACATCTCTCTTCTGTCTCCACCTTGTTTTATGACAGGGACTTAACAAAATAGAAGGTTACCATGGGCTCATATATATTTAGTAATATCATCAGGTGATCCTAATGCTTAAAACTACTGAAATAGGACATTAAAGCCTGTCTGGTTCTAATGCTCTTCCCACCCACCTCCCCCACCTTCGCCCCACTGCCCAACATACTCTCCTCAATTTATATTTTTCTGATTCCTCATCTCAGTTTTACAGGATTCCCAAGGGGATTAATTCAGAGGGTTATGTGAAGCATTTCACACTGTGCCTAGCATATCAGTGGGTGCCATTATAATAGTTTGGCAGATCTGGATCCAGATCATTTGGTCCAGTATTAGCAATGTTAATGGAATGAACTAGCTGAAAGAGAATTCCTCTCTCCATTGTTAGAATTTATCAAGCCAGATGGCCAGCTGGACAGAGAACTTGCACGTTGGTTCACAGGTCTCACCCAATTGTAACACCTTCAGATTTATGAAGTGATAGCCTAAATATCATAAGTGTTGATATTTAAGTATAAGGTTAGTATTTATATTTCATAGTAGGTATGTTTGGCCAACCAAAAAATAAAAATCTAAGCGACAAAGAGGTTGGCTGTGAGTCAGTTGTGTGGATTTAAGTAGTAGAATGTTTTCTCTTATAATAGAAAACAAAAATGTCTGTAAAACCTGCTCGTAAACCTAAAATTAACAAGAGAGCATTTATGCTAGGCCGCAAACAATCATGGGGGAAAATATTTATGTACACACGCTCATGCATACATAATCAATTCATCAAACTTATTCAGGGATTAAATTCTGGTAAGTTAACTAGGAGCTGGTCCTTTCACCTTCGAAGTTATGCTATGCAGTTTCCACTTCGGTGTATAACTTACAGGAAATTTAAAGACTTTATGGCCCCTAAAATCTGTGTTTTTTGGAATGCGTAGCTCCACCCAAACTGATCTGCTACCATTTTATCCTTCATTTCTGCAAGGTCAGGATATCTTAAAACAAAAAGGACCATACTCATACTCTAGCAGACATTTGGCCTCCCTGTTAGGTATTTGACCACTGATATTTACCATCAATTATATGGTTTTTATTTTTGAACCAAATAACTCTGCGTTGGAGAGAAATGTGATTGAATTATCTTTTCACCATTTTCTTGTTATGGCTATTGCTTACGGTGACTGGACTTGCTTGCCACTTTCAGCTTTGTGTTATCTAATATAAATCCTTTCTCTGTGATTTTTTTTTAAACTTAGGTTCTAAGGCCCTGGAATATTCCAATGGGATTTTTGATTGCCAGTCTCCCACCTCCCCATTCATGGGGAGCTTGCGAGCCCTGCACCTTGTGGAAGACCTGCGTGGATTGTTAGAGATGATGGAAACCGATGAGAAGGAAGGCTTGAGATGCCAGATCCCAGATTCAACAGCAGAAACGCTCATCGAATGGCTTCAGAGTCAGATGGTAGATGTCTGGATGTCACCTACCCCATGCTCTGAATCTTTTGTTGCTTATTCCAAAATTTAGAATATAGAATATCTCATTAGAACAAGAAAAAAAAATTATAGGGAACAGCTTTGTCCTTAAGAGATCTCAATTCCATTTTGACCCTAAGAATAATTTTTTAAAAAGTGCTGTTACTATACATTTCATGAGTGCCAGCAGGTCACCTGATTATTCTTTAGAAAGTGGACTAGCTTTTAGATTGTACCTGAATGACCTACTGTGGCTTAGAATAAATAGTCCTATAAGAGAAAGAACCTTGCACATAATAGATGCTCTCTCGGTAATAGTGAGCAGTTCACTGTAAAAAGACCCAATGGCGATTCTAAATAGGCAGTGCAGTGAATAGACACTTCAAAAAGCAAGGCAGGTTTGTAGCAGTATTTGATATGAAGTGCCATTTAGCAGTTTGTGGCGATCTCTTCAATTCTAATGTGTGAGTTAACTTGGGCTTTAAATGATGTTCTTATTCACTGAACAGTGAGGTCTCTTTCTAGGTGTCCTTCTCAAAAATTAATGTCATGGCAGATCTGCCCTTTCCCTGAACACAGTGGTAAATACCATGGTTCTAATACTTTCAAACCCATAAAATCTATGAAATATCACAAAAAGGATGTGATATTGATGGAGAAGATAGAAAAGGTGTTATTTTGTAAGTCTTTTAAAGATACTCAGTTTTCAGGAAGATACATTAATAAGCATATGAATTAATTTGTGTTTCTATAAAAGCTAATGAAAATTGTGTAAAATAATTAAGGTCTATTTTTGGATCTGTGGTAGAAATGAAAACCATTTGCTTTGGGAACCTGAATACTACATCCTACAGCTAAAACATGTTCACATGATGTGACACAAATACTGGTGCTCCCAGCCAGTCCCAGGCTGAATGTTCTTATGTTCCTAGTCAATATGCCTCCTCGTTTCTGGGTGCAAAAAGTACGATCATGTTTTAGTGGTGGCGCAGCTACACGGCTTCAACACTTGAAGTTAATTTTTGTAATACATGATGCCTTGTTATTATACTTTATATTTGCTCTGCAGATTTCTCCTCTAGAGACTTAAGGATCCAGGCTTGCTGATTTCTTTGAAGAATTGCTTCATGCCCTAAAAGTAGATGTTCTCTAGCATATTCCTTAGGTTATTTCTACTTCCCGTCTCACCCCTTCTTTACTCCATATTTTTCTGATCATTCGGCTCATAATGAGAAAGGAATTTACTATTGGCAGAAGAACCTATTCCTAGCCCACATGTAGAGGCTGCCAGTGGCAGCCATAGCTTAAGGGTACTTGTGGTTGAATTTTTAACTTGTGTCTAAAAACAAGTGTTTTCCGAGACAAAATCTTGTGTCCAAAAGCATTTCCATTAATACGCGCTCAATATGTTCTGTTAAAGTCTTTCTGAAAAAAAGTAAAAATGATAATGATGATATCTGAACATAAATCAGATCATGTCATTCACTCCTTTTTCAGAAACTTCCAATGATAGTCACATCTCACTCAGAGTAAAAGCCAAAATGCTAACTCTTGATTGCGAGGCCTTATAGGAGTTGTTCCTCATATTTTCTGCCCTCATGTCTCATTACATGTCCCCTCTTTCACTCTACTCTAGGCACATTGGCTTCCTCACTGATTCTTAAACATGCTGGGCAAACCAGCCTCAGGGCCTTTGTACTGGCTGTTCATTCTGCCTGGAAGCCCCTTCTCCAGATATCTCTGTGGCTGGTTCCTTCATAGTCTTCTGATGTTTATTTAAAAGTTATGCTATTAGTGAGGCTTTCTCTGGCCACCATATCTAAAATTTCACATATTCATTCTTTGTGTTACATCTCTCTGCTTAGTTTTTTTTTCTTAGCACTCACCACTTATGTCCTGTGGATTTGCCATATTTATATCATTTATTTTCTGTCTCTCCAACTGGAACGTAAATATTAAGAATCAGAGAATTTTGCCTGTATTTAAGAAAAGTCCCCAAACCACTATATCTGTGGTGCCTAGAACGACTCCTGGCATATAATAGGTGCTCAGTAAGTATATTTGTAATGAATGGTGATACACGAATGATAAAATGGAGTGTGCATTTGAACGAACTAAGATCGTTTGTTGTGTTAAATTTATTCCTCGGATGGATAATGGCCTGTTGATTTGTATTTTTGGTTTGCTCTCTATCTTAATATTTGACATTTTTAAGTTAAGTATCCACAGAATGACAAATACTTTACACAGCTTATGAATATTCAGTTTTTATCCTAAAAATAACAATTAAAAATTAACTAGTGGTGGATCCTGAGAGGTAAATTTTTTTAGTTAAACTTATTTATATTTATCCGACTTATTTATATCTGTTTCCTCATCTTGATCCCAGTCCTTCCAAATTACATTTATTTCTCAAGCATACAGAAAATGAAAAAATAAAAGAAGAAAGATAGCAAAGGGCAATACCCAAATTGAGAAGAAGAGAGCTGGAATGAGTGTTTAGGTTAATAAAGGCATAGGGCATAAGTCTGAAATGAGTAGTCACAGCACTAAGCCTGTGGTGGGCTTTACTTTTAGAACTGGACAAAAGAGAATTGAGGCAGCATTGAGAATCCAACAGGCAGAGGGTCTTAGGCTTACAATTCAATTATTTGCTGATAATTTTAGATTTCTCTCATTTTAATATTTCAGAAGTTGCAATCGTTTTATGATCTTAAAAGTGGGATGTATACACATTTTAGCTGGAATTAGTCTTTCTTTCTTTACCTAGAGTACGCAAATAAATTCATAGAGACAGAAAGCAGAATAATAGTTGTTATGGGCCTGGGAAGTTAATATTTAATGGGTACAGAGTTTCATATTTGCAAGATGAAAAGAGTTCTGTAGATGGATGATGGAGATGGTTGGACAACAATGTGAATGTACTTGATACTACTGAACTGTACACTTAAAATGGTTAAAGTGGTAAATTTTATATATGTGTTTTACCACAATCAAAAATTTAAGAAAATTAATAGTGTGATAAAAATGGGTGGCATCTTGGAATTGAAGGAACACAGAATCCTAGCAAATTCCCCCTTTATACTGTATATGAAGAAATTGCCAAAATAACAAATAAAAGAGGTCCTGTTGTAAAAAAGCAGCGAATTTGATAAACAAGGCAGGATTGTATCTTGGCAGTTGCAAATGTAGACCTTGGAGACAGCAGACCTGAATTCTGATGTTGTTTCTGACTCTTAGAAGCCTGTATGATTTGGGGGAAATTACTTGAGCTGTGTGTCTCAGTTTCCTTGTCTATAAAATGGAGATGATGGTTTCTGTCACACAGGATTTTGAGTCCCCAAGGACTAACAATATGTTGAGTGCTTATTAGTGAGCCTGGCAAATGACTAGTCAAGAAGATAATACTGAAGTGTGGATTGTAAAGAGTAGAGGGAAAACATTTAACAGGATCCCTTTGCAATGAAAGGGTTTGGTCCAGTTCCAAGGGGAGTTAGGTTACACATTACTCATACATAGTTCACTGTTTTGACGAAAGAGTACAGGCATATCTTAGAGAGTGAAGAAGCTTCCATAATATTTTAGAAAAACATATTAAAAATTTCATTCATGTTTACCGATGGCCAACTTCAGAGCCCATGTACCTAAGACGGATACTAATCTTTTCATTAGTGTAACTGGGCATTTGTAGTTCTAATTATTATTTTGCCTGGCCAGGGAGGTCCCCTGGCTTCCTGTAGGGTGCAGGTTATCCCTTTACTAATTTCTGCTGCTTGTTTAATGGCTTCGTGTGCTCAGAACCTGGATAAGAAGAAAGGAAATAATAACCCTAGTAGCCTGTTTCAGTGAAAGGATATAAAATCTACAGGAATGAATTTGTTGTAATGGGGTAGCTATCGCTGTAGCATTCTAGAAATGAATAAGTATTTTTTAAGACTCGGAAGGTTAACACAAATATGAACAATGGAGAATTACGTGCTTTAGCAATCTCTGAGTTTAGGAGGGCAAATAGAGAAATATGTCCCTTGGAGCCAGGCAAGTAGTTTGTGATTACTTTAGGTCTAACTTGATGAGTTGCCCTAGACCATTCTTTTTTCAATAGACAAAGCCGAGGATCATGACCAGGATCAGGTCATGAAATCCTAAAGTGTCTGATTATTTGGCACTTTTAATTCTGAGTCAATCTCAAAATTAGCAGAAATTACAAAGATGCAGTTTTTAACAGAGCGAGTGACAATATTGATGGTAACAACCCATGAGATAGGTAGAATATAAATGGAGAAGATGGTGTTCTTGACTGGGTTCTGACCTGTTAAATCACCATAATAATTTCTATCATATGTCTATATTAAAAGAAATAGATATTTATTCAAAATACCTTTTAAAAAGGTTTTTACAAAAAATAAAAAATACTCATAATTTAGGGAGTTCAAACATGGAGCATGTTTTCTCCAGGGCTGCTGGCTATTCTTCTGGGCTCTCAGCATGCAATCCATTCCCAGCACCCTCTGATCCCTGCTGCTCTGACTGGCTTCTCTTCTCATGTGTGCCTCCGGGGAATGTTTTTTCAAGCTTTGGCAAGCAAGGTACATCTAAGATTGTATCCCATATGTGATCACAATTATCTGGGTTATGCAGCATCTCACTGAGACATCCTGGCTAAAGTTAAAGCTGTTTTCCCTTTAGGCCTCTGTTAAACATCTATGAAAAGTGTCCACAGACATAGGAAAACAAATGGACCAAGTCAGTAGAATTCTCAATTGAGAGTGGCCAATGCAGTGTGATAAATGAGAGAGGCACTTTTAAGGAAATCCCAACTACTAGTATTTGTTTGAATTGAGTGGAAAGAGGTTTCTCTGTTCTATTATGAAAGTGAGTTAAGAAAAAATAAGTGGCAAGAAAAATAAGGACAGCATTTTTTTCTTGATCTCATGTAACCATTTTCAAAGTAGTGGAGAGATTCTTTTGCTAGATCTGCATCCTGTCACATAGCTGGCTTTCAATAAATATTGAATGAATGAATGAATGAATGAATGAATGAATATGGTGTGCTACTACAATAGGAGCTGGGTTTTAGCTTCTAGGGACCTTCTATTCTCGATCCTTCTGTAATTCAGGGAACTTTGGAGTATACCTGTGATCAGAATAATTTTGTAGGCTCAACATGTATCCCTCTTCTCACTGTAGAAGCTTTACTTTTGGGGATCATGGTAATGTGCATGAAAATAAGGTGAAGAGGGGTTAGAGACCACCTTCCCTGTTCAAGTAAGGTGTCTAAAAGAACCTTTTAGGAGACCCTAAAGAAATCTGTCAAACTCACCCTGTACGTATTGGCCATGGATGCACAATGAGGAGGTACTGTGTATGCATTAACGGCATGACAGGACAGCCACTGTATCTTGGCAATAGGTATTTTGGCAACAGATACCCAAATACTCCAAGGGAAGCTCTCTCAAGATATTTCTAATGAGACTAGCAGATGAAAGCACTTTGTCATCTGCTGCTCTTGCCAGCATTTCAGATGTAGTACATTTTTGGATTGGTGACTCTTAGGGGCTGGCCTACTACTGTTGATTTTTCTCACTCCAGAGCACTGTTTTTAGCATCAGTTGGCTTAAGAAGATGCTTTCTGTCTCTGGAAAACAAGCACTGAGAAAATTAAAACTCAGAAAAACAAAACCCAGAAATAAAAAAGTCAAAGTCTTATTTTGACTACATCTGTAATCTTGACCTGGAAAGTACAGAATGTATTCAGACTTATTCTGAATTTTAGTCTTTGATGTGCTTTCTGGCAACGTTGAGTAAACCGATGTCCTTTCCAGGAAAGGGTCAGGTTTGGGCTTTTGGGGTTTAATGAAGTGTGCGTGAGATTTATTTTCCCTCTGGTTTTCTTTAGTAGCAGAGATGGTGAGATTTTGGAATCAATAGAGGACTTCCTGAAGAGGTTGTCCTTGTTGCCTTGGCATCTTATTTACTCTTTCGAACTGCAGTAGAAATTTAGGAGGGAAAAATAACTGGGCTGTTTGTAAGACTGAAGCAATGTCAGAGGTGCTATGGTACATAGCGCCACTGGCCATTCAGAAGGGATGCTCCAGTGCCCTTGAATGGCAGCGGAGTTGCCCTAAGATCATTATTTACAGCACAAGGGGAGAGCCTCACTGCCCTAATTCCTTCACATCTGATGAGAGGACAGTCGAGCGAAGAAGCACTACCTCTGAGAAGTGGCTTGATTTCCAGCGTTGCTGGCATCGTGTTCTTTGACTCTGAACAGTAGAGTGTGAGATACCTTATTGTGATGTTGGATGCAAATGAAATATGACTGTAATATTTCTGGCCGAAGGATTCAAGTCTTGTCTCAATCTCTCCTCCTCCTGTGGTGTCTGTTGGAGAGCAGGCAATAAATGTTTGTATGTGGTGGTAAAGATATAATACGGATCAGGACATGAAAGACCCTTGTGTTAGATATTTCTCTTGATAGCTAGAGATAATATTTCTTTCTTTCTTTCTTTTTTTAAATAAATTAATTTTTTTTACGGTGACATTGATTAACGAAATTTGGTTTCAGCTATACATTTTAACAGTAAGGGATAATATTTAATTAAAGGAGCTTTGTTGGACTGCATCTTACTTTTCCCTTTCTGATACTGAATTTTTAAAAATAGAATTATGAAATCAAGAGTCTTCTGTGTGTGAGATACACATATGTAGCCAAGTCTGATCTGTTCCATTCAGTGTGACACTTGCTGCAATGAAAGTTCATCTGAAGCTGTAACTGGCATATGAGTGGACAAGTAATTCCAGGAAGACTTCACAGGCCAAGCTCTAACTGAGGCGGACCTTAGGGAACGAAGAATGAGGAAGAAAGAGTGGGAAATACCGTCCATGCAGAAGGAATAGAATTAGTGTGTGAGAGAGCATGCCGTGGTCAGGGAGGTTTTGAATGGTGTGGTAGGCAGAGCACAGGAATTGGAGGAAGAATAGAGGTAGTAGTGTATGGAATTGACATCTTTCTACCATCTTTAAGGCAAAGATGACAAAATTGGCAGAAATATAAGTAAACGTGCGAATAGAGTAAACCTTTACCTACTTGAATAAGTCAACACAGAGCTTTAAAACTGTAACTGTTCCAGTGGTGGCTCTTAACCTTTGCTTATGTTCTTATAGAGACTTTTTAGTGTTTTAAAAAAAATCACACTACTCTTGAGTCTTACGAGCACTTGTGAGTAGCAACACAGTATTGAGAAAAATGAGCATTTTCATTGTGAGTCGATTTTTAGTATTTGTTTTTCCTTTAGGATAATTTTGTAGAACCAGTCTTGGAACGTCTTATTTCCACATCTTGTACAGTCGCTTCATGCAACACTTCTAGAATCTGCTGTAGAAACATTTCTATTCCTGCTATAATTTCCTTCTGTCAGAAGAAAGACGACTTTTGCTTTGTGTCCTCACTGAGCAGAAATCTTTTTTTCCTACCTGATGAAATGTATTTGTTTATAAAACACTACTTGCACGAAGGTTTTTTTTTTTTTTTTTTTTGCATGGGGTTTTAAAAGCAGATTCCTGCCTGCTCATGTCCTTAATCAAAATGAGGAATTTAGGGCTGTATAAGGCCAGTCTCGACACTTTCTTAGATTGAGAACATACGTTCTGCATACTGGCTTTTTGCCAAAAAACTATCTGCAAGAAGTTACATAAATTTTATTTTTCTGAGTAGTCCCCTGGGGTGGAAGTCATCTAGATCACTCCATTAGACTCTTTGTAATACTTATTGAATTCTGGGTACTTCAGTTTACACCATGAGCAGAATAATGCTACGGTAGGGGCGCATGTATGTGGACAAGCAGCTGATGTTAAAAATTTTATTTACTCTAAACTCACATTGCACACTTACTATATATTAGCTTCTGATTCTTTTGTGGCCTTGTGGAAAATAGATCCAGGGTGCATAAGATTTTAGAAGAAACATCCTGTCATTTTTGTTAAAGCTCCTTTGTGTGTGTGTGTGTGTGTGTGTGTGTGTGTGTGTGTGTTTCACTCTTCCCAACACAGGACTTTTGTTATTCCCAAAATTTATACTGGAAACTGCATTAATTGGTAGAATAATAATATCAGTTAATTCTGGAAAAATAGTAGATGTCACTTGAGGTATGTCTGTGGCAGTAAGGATGTACAGTTTGTATTTTCTCTGATTTTTAAATCTGAACTTACTTGCTTTTCCATTTGAACTCTGGATGGCCTCATCTAACCATTTTGGCCTCCATTGGCTTTTATTTCTGTTGTGTTTGAATGATGAATCAGGAAATTCTATTGGGATTACATACTATATAATTATGGATTATTTAAATGAGATAAAAAGGGACACATCACATACATTACGATATTTCAAAATGATGTTTTTATGTTGTCTGCTCTCTATAAGCCTTTTCATGTATCTTCTTAATGACTTGCATGTTATATAAGATGACTGAGGGAAAAGATCTAACTTGCTTTCCCCATCTATACTTCCTTTGACATTTATATCATGCATAAATATACCCAAATTTGATAAAAAGCTGATGAGAGGGGCAGGAGGTAGGGGAAGGAAGAGTGAGCACTGAGCCAGATGCTGTGGAGATTACAAGATGATACCATTTTACAGGCTCTGCCCAGGATCTTGGCATAAGGTTATATGAACAAGCAAACTCACAAGAAGTTAGTGAATTCAGGACAGAACATTACAAATCGCCAATGAGCATGGCTAGTCAGTGCTGCCAGGGGAATTTACTGTGGACTGAGTCCTTAAGCTTTTAGGGGGAGAGAAAACGCTCCAAAGAAGAAAAGAAGATTTGTCCCATGACTTGGAGACTTGAGTAGCAAGAAGAAGCCTGTGGTGTAATTTGCCCCTGCTGGCTCTCATTTACAGTCCTGGATTTGGGACTTTGGGAAGAGAGAAGAGGAATGAAAGGGCATCCCATTGTCCCCATCCAGAATTAGTGGCATTGAGCATTCGGGGTGGGGGGAGGACGAATAGGGTTTTGTGCCTAACCACACACACAACAAAGCTGTGCATGCCCAGGTGTGCATCCACTATCAGTGACTATCAGTTCTTTTTGGGTCATTATTTTCTGCTTGATAAGAAGTCGTTTAGTTTGGTGAAAACATGCCTAAATGCCTAACGTGCCTGTCTTACCTATTTTGAGGTAAATGAACCAAGTTGCATTCTATATTTTCTACAAATGGCAGTAGCAGCTGTGCTGAGTTCAATTCAGCTTCCTTGGATTAAAAGCAGATGCAATTTTTAATTTACCCACAGTAGTTCAATTTTAAAGAGAGACAGCCTTACCCATATTACTTCCTTTTTCAGACAAATGGACACCTAACCGGGAATGGAGATGTGTATCAAGAAAGGCTAGCACGTTTAGAAAATGATAAAGAATCCCTCGTTCTTCAGGCAAGTGATTTTGAAATGCTGTTCTTTCCTCATGAAATACTTACAAAGACCGTTTTAAATTGGGATGGCAAATTCAGGAGCCAGGCTGCTGATAAGCATAGTGTAGCAGGCCATCTGTGTACGACAGGGAGTGGTGAGAACTGCGGCGGAACAGGGTGTGCATACCCAGTCTGGTGCGAGCAGCCCCAATCAGCCTCAGCTCTTCTAGGGCCAGTGTCATGACAAGCACAATGCCATCTGATCTGATTTTCTCATCTGTCATCTGAGCTGATTTTTTAATATGTAGCAGAAATTCCAATTTTTGAGCCAAACAAAACAAAGTGAGTAGTAGAATGCTGTTTGTAGGCTTTCTTCTTCATAATGTTTTAACTCTTATTTATTTACTTATTTTAATGTATGGTTAACATGCACTATTATATTAGTTTCTGGTGTGCTGTATAATAATTTGACATTTACATACATTATGAAGTGATCACCACGGTGTCTAGTAACCATTTATCACCATACCATGTTATTACAGTATTATTGACTATATTCCCAGATGCCGTATACTACGACCCTGTGATTTATTTGTTTTATAACTGGAAGTTTGTACCTCTTAATCCCCTTCACCTTTCCACCCCTCCCCTCACTCCCCTCCCCTCTGGTGACCATCAGTTTCTTCTCTGAGTCCGTTTCTGTTTTGTTCGTTTCGTTTTCATAGATTCCACATATAGGTGAAATCACATGGTGTTGTCTTTGTCTTATCTCACTTAGCCTAATTCCCTCTAGGTCTATCCATGTTGTTTTAAATGCTTGACAGACATTTTGGCTTTGGTATTTTGAGCTAAACAAAGTATGTTTACCAGGCTGGTGATAGCTGGGGAAAAGCTCATAGATTTGCAATAAGCACTGAGGGTGGAGGACAAATGCAGTGGCTTCTCTCGGAATTCAAGTCACACACTGGCTTTGAGCACAATTGTGGACAGCATGGTCATGAGAGATTTCGTGGAATATGAATTTTCTGAATTTTCTTTTATTCTTCATGAAATAAACTTGAATAGTCCTTGGTAACTTCTCTTTCAAACATTAACTCTGGTTCCTCTCTTAATCTCTAATAACTACTTTCCATCCCCCCGCTCCCCCCCCCGCACCCCGCAAAAAAAAAAAATTTGTGTACATGCTCACTCTCTCTTGTGAATGGTTGAAATGGTTTTAACCTATAGTGTTGTACATCCCTGATAAGCCCTAACTTTCTTAAAAATCGAATCAGACTTCTTGGGTAAACAAGCATTACATAAATAGGAGTGTGAAGGACTGCTGTGTTATTAATTCTTGGATTTTTTTTTTTTTTTTACAACCAAATGAGTGGTGACAGCATTACAGTTTTTGTTCTATTTAGAGAAATAAAGTTTGCAGTGGGATCCACATTCTTCCTAATCCTTTGCAGTATTTTGTTCTGAATACAGGTAAGTGTGTTAACAGACCAGGTAGAGGCTCAAGGAGAGAAGATTCGAGATTTGGAGTTCTGTCTTGAAGAGCACAGAGAGAAGTTGAACGCCACAGAGGAGATGCTGCAGCAGGTATGTA